>NW_027192719.1:685333-1028000 GCF_949987515.2 Delphinus delphis
TGAGCACAGATAAAGTTCCTTAAGTCAAATATGGAATAGACAAGAGCTACTCCTTGCTCAACGAAATGGACTCAACACCGCATATGAAACGCCTAAGAATGTACCTGACTAGTAAGTATCTTAAAAACCTATGGATTGCTATGTCTCCGAAAGAGAATCAAGCATGTGTACAGGGGCATAAACGCAGCAGTGATAGGATTGGAGAGGTTCGGTGAGCAAATGAAGACCCTTTGAAGTCATATTGCATGGTACCCATTACACGGGTCTCAACTCTCCAGGTTTAAGGTATTCTTCCTTCAGCTAAAACATGCATGTGGAACCCAAGTATGATCAACCATGTGAACGGGAGACGTGTTCAAATATGTCTCAGTTTTCCTCCCCTGGTACTCGGGTGCAACATTCCAGACGCTTTACTAAAACTCTCCCCACTTGGAGAGTCAGCGCCTTTAACCTCCTGTTTGGCCCAGTTTGCAAATTCTGCGGAAGATGAACAGGATAGTGAGAACCAATGAGAGACTAGCTGGAGGTGTCTGGACGGGCAAATTTAACTCTCATTTCCCACCAGGAAAAGGAAATAACCAAAGGCTCAGCGTGCCGTGCCGGAACCAGATTAGGGCCTGAAGCCATCCTGCGGTGTTGCGGCCAGGTCACAAGAAAGCAAGTTGAAGAAAGGAGCTCAGGGGCACTGTAATGCACAAACCTGCAGAGTTATAAATGACAGCTATCGTCCAAAAATAGACTGAAGTAAGGCTGCCAAGAGGACTTGAAAGCGGGGCAGAATTGCAGGAAACCGATTTCAGGAGGTAGACTGGAATTGCATTGAAAGCATAGGAAAAGAGGCAGAACGTCCACAATGATGCACTTGGCCAAAAAGGGCGTATGCGTTTTTTCCTGAATATATTCAGGAAAAAACGCATACGCCCTTTTTGGCCAACCAAGCAAGCTTGCAAAGGAAATCTGCACTACAATGAAGTCTCACTTCCCCCCGGTCAAAAGGGCCATCTGAAAAAAGTGTAAAATCCAGAAAGGCAGGACAGGCCATGGACAACTGGGAGCCTTGTTATGCTGATGGGCGGGATGTAAATTTCCAACAGACACTCAGGAGAAGTGTATGGTGTTTCCTGAAACATCTAAAAAACAAAGCAACAGAGCCTAGGGCACTGCCACTTATGGTCCTATAGCTTAGGGAAATTAAAATAAAAAAGACACAGCCACCCCAAAGTTTGGGACACCTCTGTTTACAAGAACCTCGTATACAGTACAAGTTCAACATCGCAGAAAGTGAAAAATGGATAAAGAAGTTGTGGTATTTACTTACAAAGCAATATCACTCAGCAATGAAATCTATGTCATCAGGCCTTTAGCATCACAATGAGTGGATTCAGGTATGATGATTCTACCTGAAATAAGTCACACAGAAAAAGAAACATCATAAGATATCAGTAATACACGGAATTTAAACTTGGCTACACAGGAACTGAATTACAGAACAGAACAGGGTCTCAAATTTAGAAAACCAACTTATGCTTGCTTAAGGGTAAAGGTGAGTTGGGGTGCTGCATAAAACCAGAGATTGAAATGAGCACAGATAAAGTTCCTTAAGTCAAATATGGAATAGACAAGAGCTACTCCTTGCTCAACGAAATGGACTCAACACCGCATATTAAACGCCTAAGAATGTACCTGACTAGTAAGTATCGTAAAACCTATGGATTGCTATGTCTCCAAAAGAGAATCAAGCATGTGTACAGGGGCATAAACGCAGCAGTGATAGGATTGGAGAGGTTCGGTGAGCAAATGAAGACCCTTTGAAGTCATATTGCATGGTACCCATTACACGGGTCTCAACTCTCCAGGTTTAAGGTATTCTTCCTTCAGCTAAAACATGCATGTGGAACCCAAGTATGATCAACCATGTGAACCGAGACGTGTTCAAATATGTCTCAGTTTTCCTCCCCTGGTACTCGGGTGCAACATTCCAGACGCTTTACTAACACTCTCCCCACTTGGAGAGTCAGCGCCTTTAACCTCCTGTTTGGCCCAGTTTGCAATTTCTGCGGAAGATGAACAGGAATAGCGAGAAGCAATGAGAGACTAGCTGGAGGTGTCTGGACGGGCAAATTTAACTCTCATTTCCCACCAGGAAGAGGAAATAACCAAAGGCTCAGCGTGCCGTACCGGAACCAGATTAGGGCCTGAAGCCATCCTGCGGTGTTGCGGCCAGCTCAAAAGAAAGCGAGTTGAACAAAGCAGCTCAGGGGCACTGTAATTCACAAACCTGCAGAGGTATAAATGACAGCTATCGTCCAAAAATAGACTGAAGTAAGGCTGCCAAGAGGACTTGAAAGCGGGGCAGAATTGCAGGAAACCGATTTCAGGAGGTAGACTGGAATTGCATTGAAAGCATAGGAAAAGAGGCAGAACGTCCACAATGATGCACTTGGCCAAAAAGGGCGTATGCGTTTTTTCCTGAATATATTCAGGAAAAAACGCATACGCCCTTTTTGGCCAACCAAGCAAGCTTGCAAAGGAAATCTGCACTACAATGAAGTCTCACTTCCCCCCGGTCAAAAGGGCCATCTGAAAAAAGTGTAAAATCCAGAAAGGCAGGACAGGCCATGGAGAACTGGGAGCCTTGTTATGCTGATGGGCGGGATGTAAATTGCCAACAACCACTCGGGAGAAGTGTATGGTGTTTCCTGAAACATCTAAAAAACAAAGCAACAGAACCTAGGGCACTTCCAGTTATGGTCCTATAGCTTAGGGAAATTAAAATCAAAAAGACACAGCCACCCCAAAGTTTGGAACGGCTCTGTTTACAAGAACCTCATTTACAGTACAAGTTCAACATCGCAGAAATTGAAAAATGGATAAAGAAGTTGTGGTATTTACTTACAAAGCAATATCACTCAGCAATGAAATCTGTGTCATCAGGCCCTTAGCAGCACAATGAGTGGATTCAGGTATGATGATTCTAACTGAAGTAAGTCACACAGAAAAAGAAACATCATAAGATATCAGTAATACACGGAATGTAAACTTGGCTACACAGGAACTGAATTACAGAACAGAACAGGGTCTCAAATTTAGAAAACCAACTTATGCTTGCTTAAGGGGAAAGGTGAGTTGGGGTGCTGCATAAAACCAGAGATTGAAATGAGCACAGATAAAGTTCCTTAAGCCAAATATGGAATAGACAAGAGCTACTCCTTGCTCAACGAAATGGACTCAACACCGCATATTAAACGCCTAAGAATGTACCTGACTAGTAAGTATCTTAAAACCTATGGATTGCTATGTCTCCGAAAGAGAATCAAGCGTGTGTACAGGGGCATAAACGCAGCAGTGATAGGATTGGAGAGGTTCGGTGAGCAAATGAAGACCCTTTGAAGTCATATTGCATGGTACCCATTCCACGGGTTTCAAATACCCAGGTTTAAGGTATTCTTCCTTCAGCTAAAACATGCATGTGGAACCTAGAGTATGATCAACCATGTGATCGGGAGACGTGTTCAAATATGTCTCAGTTTTCCTCCCCTGGTACTCGGGTGCAACATTCCAGACGCTTTACTAACACTCTCCCGACTTGGACAGTCAGTCCCTTTAACCTCCTGTTTGGCCCAGTTTGCAAATTCTGCGGAAGATGAACAGGAATAGCGAGAACCAATGAGAGACTAGCTGGAGGTGTCTGGACGGGCAAATTTAACTCTCATTTCCCACCAGGAAGAGGAATTAACCAAAGGCTCAGCGTGCCGTGCCAGAACCAGATTAGGGCCTGAAGCCATCCTGCGGTGTTGCGGCCAGGTCACAAGAAAGCGAGTTGAAGAAAGGAGCTCAGGGGCACTGTAATTCACAAACCTGCAGAGTTATAAATGACAGCTATCGTCCAAAAATAGACTGAAGTAAGGCTGCCAAGAGGACTTGAAAGCGGGGCAGAATTGCAGGAAACCGATTTCAGGAGGTAGACTGGAATTGCATTGAAAGCATAGGAAAAGAGGCAGAACGTCCACAATGATGCACTTGGCCAAAAAGGGCGTATGCGTTTTTTCCTGAATATATTCAGGAAAAAACGCATACGCCCTTTTTGGCCAACCAAGCAAGCTTGCAAAGGAAATCTGCACTACAATGAAGTCTCACTTCCCCCTGGTCAAAGGGGCCATCGGAAAAATGTGTAAAATCCAGAAAGGCAAGACAGGCCATGGAGAACTGGGAGCCTTGTTATGCTGATGGGCGGGATGTAAATTGCCAACAACCACTCAGGAGAAGTGTATGGTGTTTCCTGAAACATCTAAAAAACAAAGCAACAGAACCTAGGGCACTTCCACTTATGGTCCTATAGCTTAGGGAAATTAAAATCAAAAAGACACAGCCAGCCAAAAGTTTGGAACGGCTCTGTTTACAAGAACCTCGTTTACAGTACAAGTTCAACATCGCAGAAAGTGAAAAATGGATAAAGAAGTTGTGGTATTTACTTACAAAGCAATATCACTCAGCAGTGAAATCTGTGTCATCAGGCCCTTAGCAGCACAATGAGTGGATTCAGGTACGATGATTCTAACTGAAATAAGTCACACAGAAAAAGAAACATCATAAGATATCAGTAATACACGGAATGTAAACTTGGCTACACAGGAACTGAATTCCAAAACAGAACAGTGTCTCAAATTTAGAAAACCAACTTATGCTTGCTTAAGGGGAAAGGTGAGTTGGGGTGCTGCATAAAACCAGAGATTGAAATGAGCACAGATAAAGTTCCTTAAGCCAAATATGGAATAGACAAGAGCTACTCCTTGCTCAACGAAATGGACTCAACACCCCATATTAAACGCCTAAGAATGTACCTGACTAGTAAGTAGCTTAAAACCTATGGATTTCTATGTCTCCAAAAGAGAATCAAGCGTGTGTACAGGGGCATAAACGCAGCAGTGATAGGATTGGAGAGGTTCAGTGAGCAAATGAAGACCCTTTGAAGTCATATTGCATGGTACCCATTACACGGGTCTCAACTCTCCAGGTTTAAGGTATTCTTCCTTCAGCTAAAACATGCATGTGGAACCCAAGTATGATCAACCATGTGAACGGGAGACGTGTTCAAATATGTCTCAGTTTTCCTCCCCTGGTACTCGGGTGCAACATTCCAGACGCTTTACTAACACTCTCCCCACTTGGAGAGTCAGCGCCTTTAACCTCCTGTTTGGCCCAGTTTGCAATTTCTGCGGAAGATGAACAGGAATAGCGAGAACCAATGAGAGGCTAGCTGGAGGTGTCTGGACGGGCAAATTTAACTCTCATTTCCCACCAGGAAGAGGAAATAACCAAAGGCTCAGCGTGCCGTACCGGAACCAGATTAGGGCCTGAAGACATCCTGCGGTGTTGCGGCCAGGTCACAAGAAAGCGAGTTGAAGAAAGGAGCTCAGGGGCACTGTAATTCACAAACCTGCAGAGTTATAAATGACAGCTATCGTCCAAAAATAGACTGAAGTAAGGCTGCCAAGAGGTCTTCAAAGCGGGGCAGAATTGCAGGAAACCGATTTCAGGAGGTAGACTGGAATTGCATTGAAAGCATAGGAAAAGAGGCAGAACGTCCACAATGATGCACTTGGCCAAAAAGGGCGTATGCGTTTTTCCCTGAATATATTCAGGAAAAAACGCATACGCACTTTTTGGCCAACCAAGCAAGCTTGCAAAGGAAATCTGCACTACAATGAAGTCTCACTTCCCCCCGGTCAAAAGGGCCAACTGAAAAAAGTGTAAAATCCAGAAAGGCAGGACAGGCCATGGAGAACTGGGAGCCTTGTTATGCTGATGGGCGGGATGTAAATTGTCAACAACCACTCGGGAGAAGTGTATGGTGTTTCCTGAAACATCTAAAAAACAAAGCAACAGAACCTAGGGCACTTCCACTTATGGTCCTATAGCTTAGGGAAATTAAAATCAAAAAGACACAGCCACCCCAAAGTTTGGAACGGCTCCCTTTACAAGATCCACGTTTACAGTACAAGTTCAACATCGCAGAAAGTGAAAAATGGATAAAGAAGATGTGGTATTTACTTACAAAGCAATATCACTCAGCAATGAAATCTGTGTCATCAGGCCCTTAGCAGCACAATGAGTGGATTCAGGTATGATGATTCTAACTGAAGTAAGTCACACAGAAAAAGAAACATCATAAGATATCAGTAATACACGGAATGTAAACTTGGCTACACAGGAACTGAATTACAGAACAGAACAGGGACTCAAATTTAGAAAACCAACTTATGCTTGCTTAAGGGTAAAGGTGAGTTGGGGTGCTGCATAAAACCAGAGATTGAAATGAGCACAGATAAAGTTCCTTAAGCCAAATATGGAATAGACAAGAGCTACTCCTTGCTCAACGAAATGGACTCAACACCGCATATTAAACGCCTAAGAATGTACCTGACTAGTAAGTATCTTAAAACCTATGGATTGCTATGTCTCCGAAAGAGAATCAAGCGTGTGTACAGGGGCATAAACGCAGCAGTGATAGGATTGGAGAGGTTCGGTGAGCAAATGAAGACCCTTTGAAGTCATATTGCATGGTACGCATTACACGGGTCTCAACTCTCCAGGTTTAAGGTATTCTTCCTTCAGCTAAAACATGCATGTGGAACCCAAGTATGATCAACCATGTGAACGGGAGACGTGTTCAAATATGTCTCAGTTTTCCTCCCCTGGTACTCGGGTGCAACATTCCAGACGCTTTACTAACACTCTCCCCACTTGGAGAGTCAGCGTCTTTAACCTCCTGTTTGGCCCAGTTTGCAATTTCTGTGGAAGATGAACAGGAATAGCGAGAACCAATGAGAGGCTAGCTGGAGGTGTCTGGACGGGCAAATTTAACTCTCATTTCCCACCAGGAAGAGGAATTAACCAAAGGCTCAGCGTGCCGTGCCTGAACCAGATTAGGGCCTGAAGCCATCCTGCGGTGTTGCGGCCAGCTCAAAAGAAAGCGAGTTGAAGAAAGGAGCTCAGGGGCACTGTAATTCACAAACCTGCAGAGTTATAAATGACAGCTATCGTCCAAAAATAGACTGAAGTAAGGCTGCCAAGAGGACTTCAAAGCGGGGCAGAATTGCAGGAAACCGATTTCAGGAGGTAGACTGGAATTGCATTGAAAGCATAGGAAAAGAGGCAGAACGTCCACAATGATGCACTTGGCCAAAAAGGGCGTATGTGTTTTTTCCTGAATATATTCAGGAAAAAATGCATACGCCCTTTTTGGCCAACCAAGCAAGCTTGCAAAGGAAATCTGCACTACAATGAAGTCTCACTTCCCCCCGGTCAAAAGGGCCATCTGAAAAAAGTGTAAAATCCAGAAAGGCAGGACAGGCCATGGAGAACTGGGAGCCTTGTTATGCTGATGGGCGGGATGTAAATTGCCAACAGACAATCGGGAGAAGTGTATGGTGTTTCCTGAAACATCTAAAAAACAAAGCAACAGAGCCTAGGGCACTTCCACTTATGGTCCTATAGCTTAGGGAAATTAAAATCAAAAAGACACAGCCACCCCAAAGTTTGGAAAGGCTCTGTTTACAAGAACCTCGTTTACAGTACAAGTTCAACATCGCAGAAAGTGAAAAATGGATAAAGAAGTTGTGGTATTTACTTACAAAGCAATATCACTCAGCAATGAAATCTATGTCATCAGGCCCGTAGCAGCATAATGAGTGGATTCAGGTACGATGATTCTAACTGAAATAAGTCACACAGAAAAAGAAACATCATAAGATATCACTAATACACGGAATGTAAACTTGGCTACACAGGAACTGCATTCCAGAACAGAACAGGGTCTCAAATTTAGAAAACCAACTTATGCTTGCTTAAGGGGAAAGGTGAGTTGGGGTGCTGCATAAAACCAGAGATTGAAATGAGCACAGATAAAGTTCCTTAAGCCAAATATGGAATAGACAAGAGCTACTCCTTGCTCAACGAAATGGATTCAAAACCCCATATTAAACCCCTAAGAATGTACCTGACTAGTAAGTATCTTAAAACCTATGGATTGCTATGTCTCCAAAAGAGAATCAAGCGTGTGTACAGGGGAATAAATGCAGAAGTGATAGGATTGGAGAGGTTCGGTGAGCAAATGAAGACCCTTTGAAGTCATATTGCATGGTACCCATTACACGGGTCTCAACTCTCCAGGTTTAAGGTATTCTTCCTTCAGCTAAAACATGCATGTGGAACCCAGAGTATGATCAACCATGTGAACGGGAGACGTGTTCAAATATGTCTCAGTTTTCCTCCCCTGGTACTCGGGTGCAACATTCCAGACGCTTTATAACACTCTCCCGACTTGGAGAGTCAGTCCCTTTAACCTCCTGTTTGGCCCAGTTTGCAATTTCTGCGGAAGATGAACAGGAATAGCGAGAACCAATGAGAGGCTAGCTGGAGGTGTCTGGACGGGCAAATTTAACTCTCATTTCCCACCAGGAAGAGGAAATAACCAAAGGCTCAGCGTGCTGTGCCGGAACCAGATTAGGGCCTGAAGCCATCATGTGGTGTTGCGGCCAGCTCAAAAGAAAGCGAGTTGAAGAAAGGAGCCCAGGGGCACTGTAATTCACAAACCTGCAGAGGTATAAATGACAGCTATCGTCCAAAAATACACTGAAGTAAGGCTGCCAAGAGGACTTGAAAGCGGGGCAGAATTGCAGGAAACCGATTTGAGGAGGTAGACTGGAATTGCATTGAAAGCATAGGAAAAGAGGCAGAACGTCCACAATGATGCACTTGGCCAAAAAGGGCGTATGCGTTTTTTCCTGAATATATTCAGGAAAAAACGCATACGCCCTTTTTGGCCAACCAAGCAAGCTTGCAAAGGAAATCTGCACTACAATGAAGTCTCACTTCCCCCCGGTCAAAAGGGCCATCTGAAAAAAGTGTAAAATCCAGAAAGGCAGGACAGGCCATGGACAACTGGGAGCCTTGTTATGCTGATGGGCGGGATGTAAATTGCCAACAACCACTCGGGAGAAGTGTATGGTGTTTCCTGAAACATGTAAAAAACAAAGCAACAGAACCTAGGGCACTTCCACATATGGTCCTATAGTTTAGGGAAATTAAAATCAAAAAGACACAGCCACCCCAAACTTTCGAACGGCTCTGTTTACAAGAACCTCGTTTACAGTACAAGTTCAACATCGCAGAAAGTGAAAAATGGATAAAGAAGTTGTGGTATTTACTTACAAAGCAATATCACTCAGCAATGAAATCTGTGTCATCAGGCCCATAGCAGCACAATGAGTGGATTCAGGTATGATGATTCTAACTGAAATAAGTCACACAGAAAAGAAACATCATAAGATATCAGTAATACACGGAATGTAAACTTGGCTACACAGGAACTGAATTACAGAACAGAACAGGGTCTCAAATTTAGAAAACCAACTTATGCTTGCTTAAGGGGAAAGGTGAGTTGGGGTGCTGCATAAAACCAGAGATTGAAATGAGCACAGATAAAGTTCCTTAAGCCAAATATGGAATAGACAAGAGCTACTCCTTGCTCAACGAAATGGACTCAACACCGCATATTAAACGCCTAAGAATGTACCTGACTAGTAAGTATCTTAAAACCTATGGATTGCTATGTCTCCGAAAGAGAATCAAGCATGTGTACAGGGGCATAAACGCAGCAGTGATAGGATTGGAGAGGTTCGGTGAGCAAATGAAGACCCTTTGAAGTCATATTGCATGGTACCCATTCCACGGGTTTCAACTACCCAGGTTTTAGGTATTCTTCCTTCAGCTAAAACATGCATGTGGAACCCAAGTATGATCAACCATGTGAACGGGAGACGTGTTCAAATATGTCTCAGTTTTCCTCCCCTGGTACTCGGGTGCAACATTCCAGACGCTTTACTAACACTCTCCCCACTTGGAGAGTCAGCGCCTTTAACCTCCTGTTTGGCCCAGTTTGCAATTTCTGCGGAAGATGAACAGGAATAGCGAGAACCAATGAGAGGCTAGCTGGAGGTGTCTGGACGGGCAAATTTAACTCTCATTTCCCACCAGGAAGAGGAAATAACCAAAGGCTCAGCGTGCCGTACCGGAACCAGATTAGGGCCTGAAGCCATCCTGCGGTGTTGGGGCCAGGTCACAAGAAAGCGAGTTGAAGAAAGGAGCTCAGGGGCACTGTAATTCACAAACCTGCAGAGTTATAAATGACAGCTATCGTCCAAAAATAGACTGAAGTAAGGCTGCCAAGAGGACTTGAAAGCGGGGCAGAATTGCAGGAAACCGATTTCAGGAGGTAGACTGGAATTGCATTGAAAGCATAGGAAAAGAGGCAGAATGTCCACAATGATGCACTTGGCCAAAAAGGGCGTATGCGTTTTTTCCTGAATATATTCAGGAAAAAACGCATACGCCCTTTTTGGCCAACCAAGCAAGCTTGCAAAGGAAATCTGCACTACAATGAAGTCTCACTTCCCCCCGGTCAAAAGGGCCATCTGAAAAAAGTGTAAAATCCAGAAAGGCAGGACAGGCCATGGACAACTGGGAGCCTTGTTATGCTGATGGGCGGGATGTAAATTGCCAATAACCACTCGGGAGAAGTGTATGGTGTTTCCTGAAACATGTAAACAACAAAGCAACAGAACCTAGGGCACTTCCACTTATGGTCCTATAGCTTAGGGAAATTAAAATCAAAAAGACACAGCCACCCCAAAGTTTGGAACGGCTCTGTTTACAAGAACCTCGTTTACAGTACAAGTTCAACATCGCAGAAAGTGAAAAATGGATAAAGAAGTTGTGGTATTTACTTACAAAGCAATATCACTCAGCAATGAAATCTGTGTCATCAGGCCCTTAGCAGCACAATGAGTGGATTCAGGTATGATGATTCTAACAGAAGTAAGTCACACAGAAAAAGAAACATCATAAGATATCAGTAATACACGGAATGTAAACTTGGCTACACAGGAACTGAATTACAGAACAGAACAGGGTCTCAAATTTAGAAAACCAACTTATGCTTGCTTAAGGGTAAAGGTGAGTTGGGGTGCTGCATAAAACCAGAGATTGAAATGAGCACAGATAAAGTTCCTTAAGTCAAATATGGAATAGACAAGAGCTACTCCTTGCTCAACGAAATGGACTCAACACCGCATATTAAATGCCTAAGAATGTACCTGACTAGTAAGTATCTTAAAAACCTATGGATTGCTATGTCTCCGAAAGGGAATCAAGCATGTGTACAGGGGCATAAACGCAGCAGTGATAGGATTGGAGAGGTTCGGTGAGCAAATGAAGACCCTTTGAAGTCATATTGCATGGTACCCATTACACGGGTCTTAACTCTCCACGTTTAAGGTATTCTTCCTTCAACTAAAACATGCATGTGGAACCCAAGTATGATCAACCATATGAACGGGAGACGTGTTCAAATATGTCTCAGTTTTCCTCCCCTGGTACTCGGGTGCAACATTCCAGACGCTTTACTAACACTCTCCCCACTTGGAGAGTCAGCGCCTTTAACCTCCTGTTTGGCCCAGTTTGCAATTTCTGCGGAAGATGAACAGGAATAGCGAGAACCAATGAGAGACTAGCTGGAGGTGTCTGGACGGGCAAATTTAACTCTCATTTCCCACCAGGAAAAGGAAATAACCAAAGGCTCAGCGTGCCGTGCCGGAACCAGATTAGGGCCTGAAGCCATCCTGCGGTGTTGCGTCCAGGTCACAAGAAAGCAAGTTGAAGAAAGGAGCTCAGGGTCACTGTAATGCACAAACCTGCAGAGTTATAAATGACAGCTATCGTCCAAAAATAGACTGAAGTAAGGCTGCCAAGAGGACTTGAAAGCGGGGCAGAATTGCAGGAAACCGATTTCAGGAGGTAGACTGGAATTGCATTGAAAGCATAGGAAAAGAGGCAGAACGTCCACAATGATGCACTTGGCCAAAAAGGGCGTATGCGTTTTTTCCTGAATATATTCAGGAAAAAACGCATACGCCCTTTTTGGCCAACCAAGCAAGCTTGCAAAGGAAATCTGCACTACAATGAAGTCTCACTTCCCCCCGGTCAAAAGGGCCATCTGAAAAAAGTGTAAAATCCAGAAAGGCAGGACAGGCCATGGAGAACTGGGAGCCTTGTTATGCTGATGGGCGGGATGTAAATTGCCAACAACCACTCGGAAGAAGTGTATGGTGTTTCCTGAAACATCTAAAAAACAAAGCAACAGAACCTAGGGCACTTCCACTTATGGTCCTATAGATTAGGGAAATTAAAATCAAAAAGACACAGCCACCCCAAAGTTTGGAACGGCTCTGTTTACAAGAACCTCGTTTACAGTACAAGTTCAACATCGCAGAAAGTGAAAAATGGATAAAGAAGTTGTGGTATTTACTTACAAAGCAATATCACTCAGCAATGAAATCTGTGTCATCAGGCCCTTAGCAGCACAATGAGTGGATTCAGGTATGATGATTCTAACAGAAGTAAGTCACACAGAAAAAGAAACATCATAAGATATCAGTAATACACGGAATGTAAACTTGGCTACACAGGAACTGAATTACAGAACAGAACAGGGTCTCAAATTTAGAAAACCAACTTATGCTTGCTTAAGGGTAAAGGTGAGTTGGGGTGCTGCATAAAACCAGAGATTGAAATGAGCACAGATAAAGTTCCTTAAGTCAAATATGGAATAGACAAGAGCTACTCCTTGCTCAACGAAATGGACTCAACACAGCATATTAAATGCCTAAGAATGTACCTGACTAGTAAGTATCTTAAAAACCTATGGATTGCTATGTCTCCGAAAGAGAATCAAGCATGTGTACAGGGGCATAAACGCAGCAGTGATAGGATTGGAGAGGTTCGGTGAGCAAATGAAGACCCTTTGAAGTCATATTGCATGGTACCCATTACACGGGTCTTAACTCTCCAGGTTTAAGGTATTCTTCCTTCAACTAAAACATGCATGTGGAACCCAAGTATGATCAACCATGTGAACGGGAGACGTGTTCAAATATGTCTCAGTTTTCCTCCCCTGGTACTCGGGTGCAACATTCCAGACGCTTTACTAACACTCTCCCCACTTGGAGAGTCAGCGCCTTTAACCTCCTGTTTGGCCCAGTTTGCAATTTCTGCGGAAGATGAACAGGAATAGCGAGAACCAATGAGAGACTAGCTGGAGGTGTCTGGACGGGCAAATTTAACTCTCATTTCCCACCAGGAAAAGGAAATAACCAAAGACTCAGCGTGCCGTGCCGGAACCAGATTAGGGCCTGAAGCCATCCTGCGGTGTTGCAGCCAGGTCACAAGAAAGCAAGTTGAAGAAAGGAGCTCAGGGGCACTGTAATGCACAAACCTGCAGAGTTATAAATGACAGCTATCGTCCAAAAATAGACTGAAGTAAGGCTGCCAAGAGGACTTGAAAGCGGGGCAGAATTGCAGGAAACCGATTTCAGGAGGTAGACTGGAATTGCATTGAAAGCATAGGAAAAGAGGCAGAACGTCCACAATGATGCACTTGGCCAAAAAGGGCGTATGCGTTTTTTCCTGAATATATTCAGGAAAAAACGCATACGCCCTTTTTGGCCAACCAAGCAAGCTTGCAAAGGAAATCTGCACTACAATGAAGTCTCACTTCCCCCCGGTTAAAAGGGCCATCTGAAAAAAGTGTAAAATCCAGAAAGGCAGGACAGGCCATGGAGAACTGGGAGCCTTGTTATGCTGATGGGCGGGATGTAAATTGCCAACAGACACTTGGGAGAAGTGTATGGTGTTTCCTGAAACATCTAAAAAACAAAGCAACAGAGCCTAGGGCACTGCCACTTATGGTCCTATAGCTTAGGGAAATTAAAATCAAAAAGACCCAGCCACCCCAAAGTTTGGATCGGCTCTGTTTATAAGAACCTCGTTTACAGTACAAGTTCAACATCGCAGAAAGTGAAAAATGGATAAAGAAGTTGTGGTATTTAATAACAAAGCAATATCACTCAGCAATGAAATCTGTGTCATCAGGCCCTTAGCAGCACAATGAGTGCATTCAGGTATGATGATTCTAACTGAAATAAGTCACACAGAAAAGAAACATCATAAGATATCAGTTATACACGGAATGTAAACATGGCTACACAGGAACTGAATTACAGAACAGAACAGGGTCTCAAATTTAGAAAACCAACTTATGCTTGCTTAAGGGTAAAGGTGAGTTGGGGTGCTGCATAAAACCAGAGATTGAAATGAGCACAGATAAAGTTCCTTAAGCCAAATATGGAATAGACAAGAGCTACTCCTTGCTCAACGAAATGGACTCAACACCGCATATTAAACGCCTAAGAATGTACCTGACTAGTAAGTATCTTAAAACCTATGGATTGCTATGTCTCCAAAAGAGAATCAAGCGTGTGTACAGGGGCATAAACACAGCAGTGATAGGATTGGAGAGGTTCGGTGAGCAAATGAAGACCCTTTGAAGTCATATTGCATGGTACCCATTACACGGGTCTCAACTCTCCAGGTTTAAGGTATTCTTCCTTCAGCTAAAACATGCATGTGGAACCCAAGTATGATCAACCATGTGAACGGGAGACGTGTTCAAATATGTCTCAGTTTTCCTCCCCTGGTACTCGGGTGCAACATTCCAGACGCTTTACTAACACTCTCCCCACTTGGAGAGTCAGCGCCTTTAACCTCCTGTTTGGCCCAGTTTGCAATTTCTGCGGAAGATGAACAGGAATAGCGAGAACCAATGAGAGGCTAGCTGGAGGTGTTTGGACGGGCAAATTTAACTCTCATTTCCCACCAGGAAGAGGAAATAACCAAAGGCTCAGCGTGCCGTGCCGGAACCAGATTAGGGCCTGAAGCCATCCTGCGGTGTTACGGCCAGCTCAAAAGAAAGCGAGTTGAAGAAAGGAGCTCAGGGGCACTGTAATGCACAAACCTGCAGAGTTATAAATGACAGCTATCGTCCAAAAATAGACTGAAGTAAGGCTGCCAAGAGGACTTGAAAGCGGGGCAGAATTGCAGGAAACCGATTTCAGGAGGTAGACTGGAATTGCATTGAAAGCATAGGAAAAGAGGCAGAACGTCCACAATGATGCACTTGGCCAAAAAGGGCGTATGCGTTTTTTCCTGAATATATTCAGGAAAAAACGCATACGCCCTTTTTGGCCAACCAAGCAAGCTTGCAAAGGAAATCTGCACTACAATGAAGTCTCACTTCCCCCCGGTCAAAAGGGCCATCTGAAAAAAGTGTAAAATCCAGAAAGGCAACAGGCCATTGAGAACTGGGAGCCTTGTTATGCTGATGGGCGGGATGTAAATTGCCAACAGACACTTGGGAGAACTGTATGGTGTTTCCTGAAAAATCTAAAAAACAAAGCAACAGAGCCTAGGGCACTGCCACTTATGGTCCTATAGCTTAGGGAAATTAAAATCAAAAAGACACAGCCACCCCAAAGTTTGGAACGGCTCTGTTTACAAGAACCTCGTTTACAGTACAAGTTCAACATTGCAGAAAGTGAAAAATGGATAAAGAAGTTGTGGTATTCACTTACAAAGCAATATCACTCAGCAATGAAATCTATGTCATCAGGCCCTTAGCAGTACAATGAGTGGATTCAGGTATGATGATTCTAACTGAAATAAGTCACACAGAAAAAGAAACATCATAAGATATCAGTAATACACGGAATGGAAACTTGGCTACACAGGAACTGAATTACAGAACAGAATATGGTCTCAAATTTAGAAAAACAACTTATGCTTGCTTAAGGGTAAAGGTGAGTTGGGGTGCTGCATAAAACCAGAGATTGAAATGAGCACAGATAAAGTTCCTTAAGCCAAATATGGAATAGACAAGAGCTACTCCTTGCTCAACGAAATGGACTCAACACCGAATATTAAACGCCTAAGAATGTACCTGACTTGTAAGTATCTTAAAACCTATGGATTGCTATGTCTCCGAAAGAGAATCAAGCATGTGTACAGGGGCATAAACGCAGCAGTGATAGGATTGGAGAGGTTCGGTGAGAAAATGAAGAACCTTTGAAGTCATATTACATGGTACCCATTCCACGGGTTTCAACTACCCAGGTTTAAGGTATTCTTCCTTCAGCTAAAACATGCATGTGGAACCTAGAGTATGATCAACCATGTGATCGGGAGACGTGTTCAAATATGTCTCAGTTTTCCTCCCCTGGTACTCGGGTGCAACATTCCAGACGCTTTACTAACACTCTCCCCACTTGGAGAGTCAGTCCCTTTAACCTCCTGTTTGGCCCAGTTTGCAATTTCTGCGGAAGATGAACAGGAATAGCGAGAACCAATGAGAGGCTAGCTGGAGGTGTCTGGACGGGCAAATTTAACTCTCATTTCCCACCAGGAAGAGGAATTAACCAAAGGCTCAGCATGCCGGGCCGGAACCAGATTAGGGCCTGAAGCCATCCTGCGGTGTTGCGGCCAGGTCACAAGTAAGCGAGTTGAAGAAAGGAGCTCAGGGGCACTGTAATTCACAAACCTGCAGAGTTATAAATGACAGCTATCATACAAAAATAGACTGAAGTAAGGCTGACAAGAGGACTTGAAAGTGGGGCAGAATTGCAGGAAACCGATTTCAGGAGGTAGACTGGAATTGCATTGAAAGCATAGGAAAAGAGGCAGAACGTCCACAATGATGCACTTGGCCAAAAAGGGAGTATGCGTTTTTTCCTGAATATATTCAGGAAAAAACGCATACGCCCTTTTTGGCCAACCAAGCAAGCTTGCAAAGGAAATCTGCACTACAATGAAGTCTCACTTCCCCCGGTCAAAAGGGCCATCTGAAAAAAGTGTAAAATCCAGAAAGGCAGGACAGGCCATGGAGAACTGGGAGCCTTGTTATGCTGATGGGCGGGATGTAAATTGCCAACAGACACTCGGGAGAAGTGTATGGTGTTTCCTGAAACATCTAAAAAACAAAGCAACAGAGCCTAGGGCACTGCCACTTATGGTCCTATAGCTTAGGGAAATTAAAATCAAAAAGACACAGGCACCCCAAAGTTTGGGACGCCTCTGTTTACAAGAACCTCGTTTACAGTACAAGTTCAACATCGCAGAAAGTGAAAAATGGATAAAGAACTTGTGGTATTTACTTACAAAGCAATATCACTCAGCAATGAAATCTATGTCATCAGGCCTTTAGCATCACAATGAGTGGATTCAGGTATGATGATTCTAACTGAAATAAGTCACACAGAAAAAGAAACATCATAAGATATCAGTAATACACGGAATGTAAACTTGGCTACACAGGAACTGAATTACAGAACAGAACAGGGTCTCAAATTTAGAAAACCAACTTATGCTTGCTTAAGGGTAAAGGTGAGTTGGGGTGCTGCATAAAACCAGAGATTGAAATGAGCACAGATAAAGTTCCTTAAGTCAAATATGAAATAGACAAGAGCTACTCCTTGCTCAACGAAATGGACTCAACACCGCATATTAAACGCCTAAGAATGTACCTGACTAGTAAGTATCGTAAAACCTATGGATTGCTATGTCTCCAAAAGAGAATCAAGCATGTGTACAGGGGCATAAACGCAGCAGTGATAGGATTGGAGAGGTTCGGTGAGCAAATGAAGACCCTTTGAAGTCATATTGCATGGTACCCATTACACGGGTCTCAACTCTCCAGGTTTAAGGTATTCTTCCTTCAGCTAAAACATGCATGTGGAACCCAAGTATGATCAACCATGTGAACGGGAGACGTGATCAAATATGTCTCAGTTTTCCTCCCCTGGTACTCGGGTGCAACATTCCAGACGCTTTACTAACACTCTCCCCACTTGGAGAGTCAGCGCCTTTAACCTCCTGTTTGGCCCAGTTTGCAATTTCTGCGGAAGATGAACAGGAATAGCGAGAACCAATGAGAGGCTAGCTGGAGGTGTCTGGACGGGCAAATTTAACTCTCATTTCCCACCAGGAAGAGGAATTAACGAAAGGCTCAGCATGCCGGGCCGGAACCAGATTAGGGCCTGAAGCCATCCTGCGGTGTTGCGGCCAGGTCACAAGAAAGCGAGTTGAAGAAAGGAGCTCAGGGGCACTGTAATTCACAAACCTGCAGAGTTATAAATGACAGCTATCATACAAAAATAGACTGAAGTAAGGCTGACAAGAGGACTTGAAAGCGGGGCAGAATTGCAGGAAACCGATTTCAGGAGGTAGACTGGAATTGCATTGAAAGCATAGGAAAAGAGGCAGAACGTCCACAATGATGCACTTGGCCAAAAAGGGCGTATGCGTTTTTTCCTGAATATATTCAGGAAAAAACGCATACGCCCTTTTTGGCCAACCAAGCAAGCTTGCAAAGGAAATCTGCACTACAATGAAGTCTCACTTCCCCCCGGTCAAAAGGGCCATCTGAAAAAAGTGTAAAATCCAGAAAGGCAGGACAGGCCATGGAGAACTGGGAGCCTTGTTATGCTGATGGGCGGGATGTAAATTGCCAACAGACACTCGGGAGAAGTGTATGGTGTTTCCTGAAACATCTAAAAAACAAAGCAACAGAGCCTAGGGCACTTCCACTTATGGTCCTATAGCTTAGGGAAATTAAAATCAAAAAGACACAGCCACCCCAAAGTTTGGAACGGCTCTGTTTACAAGAACCTCGTTTACAGTACAAGTTCAACATCGCAGAAAGTGAAAAATGGATAAAGATGTTGTGGTATTCACTTACAAAACAATATCACTCAGCAATGAAATCTGTGTCATCAGGCCCTTAGCAGCACAATGAGTGGATTCAGGTATGATGATTCTAACTGAAATAAGTCACACAGAAAAAGAAACATCATAAGATATCAGTAATACACGGAATGTAAACTTGGCTACACAGGAACTGAATTACACAACAGAACAGGGTCTGAAATTTAGAAAACCAACTTATTCTTGCTTAAGGGTAAAGGAGAGTTGGGGTGCTGCATAAAACCAGAGATTGAAATGAGCACAGATAAAGTTCCTTAAGTCAAATATGGAATAGACAAGAGCTACTCCTTGCTCAACGAAATGGACTCAACACCCCATATTAAACGCCTAAGAATGTACCTGACTAGTAAGTATCGTAAAACCTATGGATTGCTATGTCTCCCAAAGAGAATCAAGCATGTGTACAGGGGCATAAACGCAGCAGTGATAGGATTGGAGAGGTTCGGTGAGCAAATGAAGACCCTTTGAAGTCATATTGCATGGTACCCATTACACGGGTCTCAACTCTCCAGGTTTAAGGTATTCTTCCTTCAGCTAAAACATGCATGTGGAACCCAAGTATGATCAACCATGTGAACGGGAGACGTGTTCAAATATGTCTCAGTTTTCCTCCCCTGGTACTCGGGTGCAACATTCCAGACGCTTTACTAACACTCTCCCCACTTGGAGAGTCAGCGCCTTTAACCTGCTGTTTGGCCCAGTTTGCAATTTCTGCGGAAGATGAACAGGAATAGCGAGAACCAATGAGAGGCTAGCTGAAGGTGTCTGGACGGGCAAATTTAACTCTCATTTCCCACCAGGAAGAGGAAATAACCAAAGGCTCAGCGTGCCGTGCCGGAACCAGATTGGGGCCTGAAGCCATCCTGCGGTGTTGCGGCCAGCTCAAAAGAAAGCGAGTTGAACAAAGGAGCTCAGGGGCACTGTAATTCACAAACCTGCAGAGTTATAAATGACAGCTATCGTCCAAAAATAGACTGAAGTAAGGCTGCCAAGAGGACTTGAAAGCGGGGCAGAATTGCAGGAAACCGATTTCAGGAGGTAGACTGGAATTGCATTGAAAGCATAGGAAAAGAGGCAGAACGTCCACAATGATGCACTTGGCCAAAAAGGGCGTATGCGTTTTTTCCTGAATATATTCAGGAAAAAACGCATACGCCCTTTTTGGCCAACCAAGCAAGCTTGCAAAGGAAATCTGCACTACAATGAAGTCTCACTTCCCCCCGGTCAAAAGGGCCATCTGAAAAAAGTGTAAAATCCAGAAAGGCAGGACAGGCCATGGAGAACTGGGAGCCTTGTTATGCTGATGGGTGATATGAAAATTGCCAACAGACACTCGGGAGAAGTGTATGGTGTTTCCTGAAACATCTAAAAAACAAAGCAACATAACCTAGGGCACTTCCACTTATGGTCCTATAGCTTAGGGAAATTAAAATCAAAAAGACACAGCCACCCCAAAGTTTGGAACGGCTCTGTTTACAAGAACCTCGTTTACAGTACAAGTTCAACATTGCAGAAAGTGAAAAATGGATAAAGAAGTTGTGGTATTTACTTACAAAGCAATATCACTCAGCAATGAAATCTGTGTCATCAGGCCCTTAGCAGCACAATGAGTGGATTCAGGTATGATGATTCTAACTGAAATAAGTCACACAGAAAAAGAAACATCATAAGATATCAGTAATACACGGAATGGAAACTTGGCTACACAGGAACTGAATTACAGAACAGAACAGGGTCTCAAATTTAGAAAAACAACTTATTCTTGCTTAAGGGTAAAGGTGAGATGGGGTGCTGCATAAAACCAGAGATTGAAATGAGCACAGATAAAGTTCCTTAAGCCAAATATGGAATAGACAAGAGCTACTCCTTGCTCAACGAAATGGACTCAACACCCCATATTAAACGCCTAAGAATGTACCTGACTAGTAAGTATCTTAAAACCTATGGATTGCTATGTCTCCGAAAGAGAATCAAGCATGTGTACAGGGGCATAAACGCAGCAGTGATAGGATTGGAGAGGTTCGGTGAGCAAATGAAGACCCTTTGAAGTCATATTGCATGGTACCCATTCCACGGGTTTCAACTACCCAGGTTTAAGGTATTCTTCCTTCAGCTAAAACATGCATGTGGAACCTAGAGTATGATCAACCATGTGATCGGGAGACGTGTTCAAATATGTCTCAGTTTTCCTCCCCTGGTACTCGGGTGCAACATTCCAGACGCTTTACTAACACTCTCCCCACTTGGAGAGTCAGTCCCTTTAACCTCCTGTTTGGCCCAGTTTGCAATTTCTGCGGAAGATGAACAGGAATAGCGAGAACCAATGAGAGGCTAGCTGGAGGTGTCTGGACGGGCAAATTTAACTCTCATTTCCCACCAGGAAGAGGAATTAACCAAAGGCTCAGCGTGCCGGGCCGGAACCAGATTAGGGCCTGAAGCCATCCTGCGGTGTTGCGGCCAGGTCACAAGAAAGCGAGTTGAAGAAAGGAGCTCAGGGGCACTGTAATTCACAAACCTGCAGAGTTATAAATGACAGCTATCGTCCAAAAATAGACTGAAGTAAGGCTGCCAAGAGGACTTGAAAGCGGGGCAGAATTGCAGGAAACCGATTTCAGGAGGTAGACTGGAATTGCATTGAAAGCATAGGAAAAGAGGCAGAACGTCCACAATGATGCACTTGGCCAAAAAGGGCGTATGCGTTTTTTCCTGAATATATTCAGGAAAAAACGCATACGCCCTTTTTGGCCAACCAAGCAAGCTTGCAAAGGAAATCTGCACTACAATGAAGTCTCACTTCCCCCCGGTCAAAAGGGCCATCTGAAAAAAGTGTAAAATCCAGAAAGGCAGGACAGGCCATGGAGAACTGGGAGCCTTGTTATGCTGATGGGCGGGATGTAAATTGCCAACAGACACTCGGGAGAAGTGTATGGTGTTTCCTGAAACATCTAAAAAACAAAGCAACAGAGCCTAGGGCACTGCCACTTATGGTCCTATAGCTTAGGGAAATTAAAATAAAAAAGACACAGCCACCCCAAAGTTTGGGACACCTCTGTTTACAAGAACCTCGTTTACAGTACAAGTTCAACATCGCAGAAAGTGAAAAATGGATAAAGAAGTTGTGGTATTTACTTACAAACAATATCACTCAGCAATGAAATCTATGTCATCAGGCCCTTAGCAGCACAATGAGTGGATTCAGTTATGATGACTCTAACTGAAATAAGTCACACAGAAAAAGAAACATCATAAGATATCAGTAATACACGGAATGGAAACTTGGCTACACAGGAACTGAATTACAGAACAGAACAGGGTCTCAAATTTAGAAAACCAACTTATGCTTGCTTAAGGGTAAAGGTGAGTTGGGGTGCTGCATAAAACCAGAGATTGAAATGAGCACAGATAAAGTTCCTTAAGTCAAATATGGAATAGACAAGAGCTACTCCTTGCTCAACGAAATGGACTCAACACCGCATATTAAACGCCTAAGAATGTACCTGACTAGTAAGTATCGTAAAACCTATGGATTGCTATGTCTCCCAAAGAGAATCAAGCATGTGTACAGGGGCATAAACGCAGCAGTGATAGGATTGGAGAGGTTCGGTGAGCAAATGAAGACCCTTTGAAGTCATATTGCATGGTACCCATTACACGGGTCTCAACTCTCCAGGTTTAAGGTATTCTTCCTTCAGCTAAAACATGCATGTGGAACCCAAGTATGATCAACCATGTGAACGGGAGACGTGTTCAAATATGTCTCAGTTTTCCTCCCCTGGTACTCGGGTGCAACATTCCAGACGCTTTACTAACACTCTCCCCACTTGGAGAGTCAGCGCCTTTAACCTCCTGTTTGGCCCAGTTTGCAATTTCTGCGGAAGATGAACAGGAATAGCGAGAACCAATGAGAGGCTAGCTGGAGGTGTTTGGACGGGCAAATTTAACTCTCATTTCCCACCAGGAAGAGGAAATAACCAAAGGCTCAGCGTGCCGTGCCGGAACCAGATTAGGGCCTGAAGCCATCCTGCGGTGTTACGGCCAGCTCAAAAGAAAGCGAGTTGAAGAAAGGAGCTCAGGGGCACTGTAATTCACAAACCTGCAGAGTTATAAATGACAGCTATCGTCCAAAAATATACTGAAGTAAGGCTGCCAAGAGGACTTGAAAGCGGGGCAGAATTGCAGGAAACCGATTTCAGGAGGTAGACTGGAATTGCATTGAAAGCATAGGAAAAGAGGCAGAACGTCCACAATGATGCACTTGGCCAAAAAGGGCGTATGCGTTTTTTCCTGAATATATTCAGGAAAAAACGCATACGCCCTTTTTGGCCAACCAAGCAAGCTTGCAAAGGAAATCTGCACTACAATGAAGTCTCACTTCCCCCCGGTCAAAAGGGCCATCTGAAAAAAGTGTAAAATCCAGAAAGGCAACAGGCCATTGAGAACTGGGAGCCTTGTTATGCTGATGGGCGGGATGGAAATTGCCAACAGACACTTGGGAGAAGTGTATGGTGTTTCCTGAAACATCTAAAAAACAAAGCAACAGAGCCTAGGGCACTGCCACTTATGGTCCTATAGCTTAGGGAAATTAAAATCAAAAAGACACAGCCACCCCAAAGTTTGGAACGGCTCTGTTTACAAGAACCTCGTTTACAGTACAAGTTCAACATCGCAGAAAGTGAAAAATGGATAAAGAAGTTGTGGTATTCACTTACAAAGCAATATCACTCAGCAATGAAATCTATGTCATCAGGCCCTTAGCAGTACAATGAGTGGATTCAGGTATGATGATTCTAACTGAAATAAGTCACACAGAAAAAGAAACATCATAAGATATCAGTAATACACGGAATGGAAACTTGGCTACACAGGAACTGAATTACAGAACAGAACAGGGTCTCAAATTTAGAAAAACAACTTATGCTTGCTTAAGGGTAAAGGTGAGTTGGGGTGCTGCATAAAACCAGAGATTGAAATGAGCACAGATAAAGTTCCTTAAGCCAAATATGGAATAGACAAGAGCTACTCCTTGCTCAACGAAATGGACTCAACACCGCATATTAAACGCCTAAGAATGTACCTGACTTGTAAGTATCTTAAAACCTATGGATTGCTATGTCTCCGAAAGAGAATCAAGCATGTGTACAGGGGCATAAACGCAGCAGTGATAGGATTGGAGAGGTTCGGTGAGAAAATGAAGAACCTTTGAAGTCATATTACATGGTACCCATTCCACGGGTTTCAACTACCCAGGTTTAAGGTATTCTTCCTTCAGCTAAAACATGCATGTGGAACCTAGAGTATGATCAACCATGTGATCGGGAGACGTGTTCAAATATGTCTCAGTTTTCCTCCCCTGGTACTCGGGTGCAACATTCCAGACGCTTTACTAACACTCTCCCCACTTGGAGAGTCAGTCCCTTTAACCTCCTGTTTGGCCCAGTTTGCAATTTCTGCGGAAGATGAACAGGAATAGCGAGAACCAATGAGAGGCTAGCTGGAGGTGTCTGGACGGGCAAATTTAACTCTCATTTCCCACCAGGAAGAGGAATTAACCAAAGGCTCAGCGTGCCGTGCCGGAACCAGATTAGGGCCTGAAGCCATCCTGCGGTGTTGCGGCCAGGTCACAAGAAAGCGAGTTGAAGAAAGGAGCTCAGGGGCACTGTAATTCACAAACCTGCAGAGTTATAAATGACAGCTATCATACAAAAATAGACTGAAGTAAGGCTGACAAGAGGACTTGAAAGCGGGGCAGAATTGCAGGAAACCGATTTCAGGAGGTAGACTGGAATTGCATTGAAAGCATAGGAAAAGAGGCAGAACGTCCACAATGATGCACTTGGCCAAAAAGGGCGTATGCGTTTTTTCCTGAATATATTCAGGAAAAAACGCATACGCCCTTTTTGGCCAACCAAGCAAGCTTGCAAAGGAAATCTGCACTACAATGAAGTCTCACTTCCCCCGGTCAAAAGGGCCATCTGAAAAAAGTGTAAAATCCAGAAAGGCAGGACAGGCCATGGAGAACTGGGAGCCTTGTTATGCTGATGGGCGGGATGTAAATTGCCAACAGACACTCGGGAGAAGTGTATGGTGTTTCCTGAAACATCTAAAAAACAAAGCAACAGAGCCTAGGGCACTGCCACTTATGGTCCTATAGCTTAGGGAAATTAAAATCAAAAAGACACAGCCACCCCAAAGTTTGGGACGCCTCTGTTTACAAGAACCTCGTTTACAGTACAAGTTCAACATCGCAGAAAGTGAAAAATGGATAAAGAAGTTGTGGTATTTACTTACAAAGCAATATCACTCAGCAATGAAATCTATGTCATCAGGCCTTTAGCATCACAATGAGTGGATTCAGGTATGATGATTCTAACTGAAATAAGTCACACAGAAAAAGAAACATCATAAGATATCAGTAATACACGGAATGGAAACTTGGCTACACAGGAACTGAATTACAGAACAGAACAGGGTCTCAAATTTAGAAAACCAACTTATGCTTGCTTAAGGGTAAAGGTGAGTTGGGGTGCTGCATAAAACCAGAGATTGAAATGAGCACAGATAAAGTTCCTTAAGTCAAATATGGAATAGACAAGAGCTACTCCTTGCTCAACGAAATGGACTCAACACCCCATATTAAACGCCTAAGAATGTACCTGACTAGTAAGTATCGTAAAACCTATGGATTGCTATGTCTCCGAAAGAGAATCAAGCATGTGTACAGGGGCATAAACGCAGCAGCGATAGGATTGGAGAGGTTCGGTGAGCAAATGAAGACCCTTTGAAGTCATATTGCATGGTACCCATTACACGGGTTTCAACTACCCAGGTTTAAGGTATTCTTCCTTCAGCTAAAACATGCATGTGGAACCCAAGTATGATCAACCATGTGAACGGGAGACGTGTTCAAATATGTCTCAGTTTTCCTCCCCTGGTACTCGGGTGCAACATTCCAGAGGCTTTACTAACACTCTCCCCACTTGGAGAGTCAGCGCCTTTAACCTCCTGTTTGGCCCAGTTTGCAATTTCTGCGGAAGATGAACAGGAATAGCGAGAACCAATGAGAGGCTAGCTGGAGGTGTCTGGACGGGCAAATTTAACTCTCATTTCCCACCAGGAAGAGGAAATAACCAAAGGCTCAGCGTGCCGGGCCGGAACCAGATTGGGGCCTGAAGCCATCCTGCGGTGTTGCGGCCAGGTCACAAGAAAGCGAGTTGAAGAAAGGAGCTCAGGGGCACTGTAATTCACAAACCTGCAGAGTTATAAATGACAGCTATCGTCCAAAAATAGACTGAAGTAAGGCTGCCAAGAGGACTTGAAAGCGGGGCAGAATTGCAGGAAACCGATTTCAGGAGGTAGACTGGAATTGCATTGAAAGCATAGGAAAAGAGGCAGAACGTCCACAATGATGCACTTGGCCAAAAAGGGCGTATGCGTTTTTTCCTGAATATATTCAGGAAAAAACGCATACGCCCTTTTTGGCCAACCAAGCAAGCTTGCAAAGGAAATCTGCACTACAATGAAGTCTCACTTCCCCCCGGTCAAAAGGGCCATCTGAAAAAAGTGTAAAATCCAGAAAGGCAGGACAGGCCATGGAGAACTGGGAGCCTTGTTATGCTGATGGGCGGGATGTAAATTGCCAACAGACACTCGGGAGAAGTGTATGGTGTTTCCTGAAACATCTAAAAAACAAAGCAACAGAGCCTAGGGCACTTCCACTTATGGTCCTATAGCTTAGGGAAATTAAAATCAAAAAGACACAGCCACCCCAAAGTTTGGAACGGCTCTGTTTACAAGAACCTCGTTTACAGTACAAGTTCAACATCGCAGAAAGTGAAAAATGGATAAAGAAGTTGTGGTATTTAGTTACAAAGCAATATCACTCAGCAATGAAATCTGTGTCATCAGGCCCTTAGCAGCACAATGAGTGGATTCAGGTATGATGATTCTAACTGAAATAAGTCACACAGAAAAAGAAACATCATAAGATATCAGTAATACACGGAATGTAAACTTGGCTACACAGGAACTGAATTACAGAACAGAACAGGGTCTCAAATTTAGAAAACCAACTTATGCTTGCTTAAGGGTAAAGGTGAGTTGGGGTGCTGCATAAAACCAGAGATTGAAATGAGCACAGATAAAGTTCCTTAAGTCAAATATGGAATAGACAAGAGCTACTCCTTGCTCAACGAAATGGACTCAACACCGCATATGAAACGCCTAAGAATGTACCTGACTAGTAAGTATCTTAAAAACCTATGGATTGCTATGTCTCCGAAAGAGAATCAAGCATGTGTACAGGGGCATAAACGCAGCAGTGATAGGATTGGAGGGGTTCGGTGAGCAAATGAAGACCCTTTGAAGTCATATTGCATGGTACCCATTACACGGGTCTCAACTCTCCAGGTTTAAGGTATTCTTCCTTCAGCTAAAACATGCATGTGGAACCCAAGTATGATCAACCATGTGAACGGGAGACGTGTTCAAATATGTCTCAGTTTTCCTCCCCTGGTACTCGGGTGCAACTTTCCAGACGCTTTACTAACACTCTCCCCACTTGGAGATTCAGCGCCTTTAACCTCCTGTTTGGCCCAGTTTGCAATTTCTGCGGAAGATGAACAGGAATAGCGAGAACCAATGAGAGGCTAGCTGGAGGTGTTTGGACGGGCAAATTTAACTCTCATTTCCCACCAGGAAAAGGAAATAACCAAAGGCTCAGCGTGCCGTGCCGGAACCAGATTAGGGCCTGAAGCCATCCTGCGGTGTTGCGGCCAGCTCAAAAGAAAGCGAGTTGAAGAAAGGAGCTCAGGGGCACTGTAATTCACAAACCTGCAGAGTTATAAATGACAGCTATCGTCCAAAAATAGACTTAAGTAAGGCTGCCAAGAGGACTTGAAAGCGGGGCAGAATTGCAGGAAACCGATTTCAGGAGGTAGACTGGAATTGCATTGAAAGCATAGGAAAAGAGGCAGAACGTCCACAATGATGCACTTGGCCAAAAAGGGCGTATGCGTTTTTTCCTGAATATATTCAGGAAAAAACGCATACGCCCTTTTTGGCCAACCAAGCAAGCTTGCAAAGGAAATCTGCACTACAATGAAGTCTCACTTCCCCCCGGTCAAAAGGGCCATCTGAAAAAAGTGTAAAATCCAGAAAGGCAACAGGCCATTGAGAACTGGGAGCCTTGTTATGCTGATGGGTGGGATGTAAATTGCCAACAGACACTTGGGAGAAGTGTATGGTGTTTCCTGAAACATCTAAAAAACAAAGCAACAGAGCCTAGGGCACTGCCACTTATGGTCCTATAGCTTAGGGAAATTAAAATCAAAAAGACACAGCCACCCCAAAGTTTGGAACGGCTCTGTTTACAAGAACCTCGTTTACAGTACAAGTTCAACATTGCAGAAAGTGAAAAATGGATAAAGAAGTTGTGGTATTCACTTACAAAGCAATATCACTCAGCAATGAAATCTATGTCATCAGGCCCTTAGCAGTACAATGAGTGGATTCAGGTATGATGATTCTAACTGAAATAAGTCACACAGAAAAAGAAACATCATAAGATATCAGTAATACACGGAATGGAAACTTGGCTACACAGGAACTGAATTACAGAACAGAACAGGGTCTCAAATTTAGAAAACCAACTTATGCTTGCTTAAGGGTAAAGGTGAGTTGGGGTGCTGCATAAAACCAGAGATTGAAATGAGCACAGATAAAGTTCCTTAAGCCAAATATGGAATAGACAAGAGCTACTCCTTGCTCAACGAAATGGACTCAACACCGCATATTAAACGCCTAAGAATGTACCTGACTTGTAAGTATCTTAAAACCTATGGATTGCTATGTCTCCGAAAGAGAATCAAGCATGTGTACAGGGGCATAAACGCAGCAGTGATAGGATTGGAGAGGTTCGGTGAGAAAATGAAGAACCTTTGAAGTCATATTGCATGGTACCCATTCCACGGGTTTCAACTACCCAGGTTTAAGGTATTCTTCCTTCAGCTAAAACATGCATGTGGAACCTAGAGTATGATCAACCATGTGATCGGGAGACGTGTTCAAATATGTCTCAGTTTTCCTCCCCTGGTACTCGGGTGCAACATTCCAGACGCTTTACTAACACTCTCCCCACTTGGAGAGTCAGTCCCTTTAACCTCCTGTTTGGCCCAGTTTGCAATTTCTGCGGAAGATGAACAGGAATAGCGAGAACCAATGAGAGGCTAGCTGGAGGTGTCTGGACGGGCAAATTTAACTCTCATTTCCCACCAGGAAGAGGAATTAACCAAAGGCTCAGCATGCCGGGCCGGAACCAGATTAGGGCCTGAAGCCATCCTGCGGTGTTGCGGCCAGGTCACAAGAAAGCGAGTTGAAGAAAGGAGCTCAGGGGCACTGTAATTCACAAACCTGCAGAGTTATAAATGACAGCTATCATACAAAAATAGACTGAAGTAAGGCTGACAAGAGGACTTGAAAGCGGGGCAGAATTGCAGGAAACCGATTTCAGGAGGTAGACTGGAATTGCATTGAAAGCATAGGAAAAGAGGCAGAACGTCCACAATGATGCACTTGGCCAAAAAGGGCGTATGCGTTTTTTCCTGAATATATTCAGGAAAAAACGCATACGCCCTTTTTGGCCAACCAAGCAAGCTTGCAAAGGAAATCTGCACTACAATGAAGTCTCACTTCCCCCGGTCAAAAGGGCCATCTGAAAAAAGTGTAAAATCCAGAAAGGCAGGACAGGCCATGGAGAACTGGGAGCCTTGTTATGCTGATGGGCGGGATGTAAATTGCCAACAGACACTCGGGAGAAGTGTATGGTGTTTCCTGAAACATCTAAAAAACAAAGCAACAGAGCCTAGGGCACTGCCACTTATGGTCCTATAGCTTAGGGAAATTAAAATCAAAAAGACACAGCCACCCCAAAGTTTGGGACGCCTCTGTTTACAAGAACCTCGTTTACAGTACAAGTTCAACATCGCAGAAAGTGAAAAATGGATAAAGAAGTTGTGGTATTTACTTACAAAGCAATATCACTCAGCAATGAAATCTATGTCATCAGGCCTTTAGCATCACAATGAGTGGATTCAGGTATGATGATTCTAACTGAAATAAGTCACACAGAAAAAGAAACATCATAAGATATCAGTAATACACGGAATGTAAACTTGGCTACACAGGAACTGAATTACAGAACAGAACAGGGTCTGAAATTTAGAAAACCAACTTATGCTTGCTTAAGGGTAAAGGTGAGTTGGGGTGCTGCATAAAACCAGAGATTGAAATGAGCACAGATAAAGTTCCTTAAGTCAAATATGAAATAGACAAGAGCTACTCCTTGCTCAACGAAATGGACTCAACACCGCATATTAAACGCCTAAGAATGTACCTGACTAGTAAGTATCGTAAAACCTATGGATTGCTATGTCTCCCAAAGAGAATCAAGCATGTGTACAGGGGCATAAACGCAGCAGTGATAGGATTGGAGAGGTTCGGTGAGCAAATGAAGACCCTTTGAAGTCATATTGCATGGTACCCATTACACGGGTCTCAACTCTCCAGGTTTAAGGTATTCTTCCTTCAGCTAAAACATGCATGTGGAACCCAAGTATGATCAACCATGTGAACGGGAGACGTGTTCAAATATGTCTCAGTTTTCCTCCCCTGGTACTCGGGTGCAACATTCCAGACGCTTTACTAACACTCTCCCCACTTGGAGAGTCAGCGCCTTTAACCTCCTGTTTGGCCCAGTTTGCAATTTCTGCGGAAGATGAACAGGAATAGCGAGAACCAATGAGAGGCTAGCTGGAGGTGTCTGGACGGGCAAATTTAACTCTCATTTCCCACCAGGAAGAGGAATTAACCAAAGGCTCAGCATGCCGGGCCGGAACCAGATTAGGGCCTGAAGCCATCCTGCGGTGTTGCGGCCAGGTCACAAGAAAGCGAGTTGAAGAAAGGAGCTCAGGGGCACTGTAATTCACAAACCTGCAGAGTTATAAATGACAGCTATCGTCCAAAAATAGACTGAAGTAAGGCTGCCAAGAGGACTTGAAAGCGGGGCAGAATTGCAGGAAACCGATTTCAGGAGGTAGACTGGAATTGCATTGAAAGCATAGGAAAAGAGGCAGAACGTCCACAATGATGCACTTGGCCAAAAAGGGCGTATGCGTTTTTTCCTGAATATATTCAGGAAAAAACGCATACGCCCTTTTTGGCCAACCAAGCAAGCTTGCAAAGGAAATCTGCACTACAATGAAGTCTCACTTCCCCCCGGTCAAAAGGGCCATCTGAAAAAAGTGTAAAATCCAGAAAGGCAACAGGCCATTGAGAACTGGGAGCCTTGTTATGCTGATGGGTGGGATGTAAATTGCCAACAGACACTTGGGAGAAGTGTATGGTGTTTCCTGAAACATCTAAAAAACAAAGCAACAGAGCCTAGGGCACTGCCACTTATGGTCCTATAGCTTAGGGAAATTAAAATCAAAAAGACACAGCCACCCCAAAGTTTGGAACGGCTCTGTTTACAAGAACCTCGTTTACAGTACAAGTTCAACATTGCAGAAAGTGAAAAATGGATAATGAAGTTGTGGTATTCACTTACAAAGCAATATCACTCAGCAATGAAATCTATGTCATCAGGCCCTTAGCAGTACAATGAGTGGATTCAGGTATGATGATTCTAACTGAAATAAGTCACACAGAAAAAGAAACATCATAAGATATCAGTAATACACGGAATGGAAACTTGGCTACACAGGAACTGAATTACAGAACAGAACAGGGTCTCAAATTTAGAAAAACAACTTATGCTTACTTAAGGGTAAAGGTGAGTTGGGGTGCTGCATAAAACCAGAGATTGAAATGAGCACAGATAAAGTTCCTTAAGCCAAATATGGAATAGACAAGAGCTACTCCTTGCTCAACGAAATGGACTCAACACCGCATATTAAACGCCTAAGAATGTACCTGACTTGTAAGTATCTTAAAACCTATGGATTGCTATGTCTCCGAAAGAGAATCAAGCATGTGTACAGGGGCATAAACGCAGCAGTGATAGGATTGGAGAGGTTCGGTGAGAAAATGAAGAACCTTTGAAGTCATATTGCATGGTACCCATTCCACGGGTTTCAACTACCCAGGTTTAAGGTATTCTTCCTTCAGCTAAAACATGCATGTGGAACCTAGAGTATGATCAACCATGTGATCGGGAGACGTGTTCAAATATGTCTCAGTTTTCCTCCCCTGGTACTCGGGTGCAACATTCCAGACGCTTTACTAACACTCTCCCCACTTGGAGAGTCAGTCCCTTTAACCTCCTGTTTGGCCCAGTTTGCAATTTCTGCGGAAGATGAACAGGAATAGCGAGAACCAATGAGAGGCTAGCTGGAGGTGTCTGGACGGGCAAATTTAACTCTCATTTCCCACCAGGAAGAGGAATTAACCAAAGGCTCAGCATGCCGGGCCGGAACCAGATTAGGGCCTGAAGCCATCCTGCGGTGTTGCGGCCAGGTCACAAGAAAGCGAGTTGAAGAAAGGAGCTCAGGGGCACTGCAATTCACAAACCTGCAGAGTTATAAATGACAGCTATCATACAAAAATAGACTGAAGTAAGGCTGACAAGAGGACTTGAAAGCGGGGCAGAATTGCAGGAAACCGATTTCAGGAGGTAGACTGGAATTGCATTGAAAGCATAGGAAAAGAGGCAGAACGTCCACAATGATGCACTTGGCCAAAAAGGGCGTATGCGTTTTTTCCTGAATATATTCAGGAAAAAACGCATACGCCCTTTTTGGCCAACCAAGCAAGCTTGCAAAGGAAATCTGCACTACAATGAAGTCTCACTTCCCCCGGTCAAAAGGGCCATCTGAAAAAAGTGTAAAATCCAGAAAGGCAGGACAGGCCATGGAGAACTGGGAGCCTTGTTATGCTGATGGGCGGGATGTAAATTGCCAACAGACACTCGGGAGAAGTGTATGGTGTTTCCTGAAACATCTAAAAAACAAAGCAACAGAGCCTAGGGCACTGCCACTTATGGTCCTATAGCTTAGGGAAATTAAAATAAAAAAGACACAGCCACCCCAAAGTTTGGGACGCCTCTGTTTACAAGAACCTCGTTTACAGTACAAGTTCAACATCGCAGAAAGTGAAAAATGGATAAAGAAGTTGTGGTATTTACTTACAAAGCAATATCACTCAGCAATGAAATCTATGTCATCAGGCCTTTAGCATCACAATGAGTGGATTCAGGTATGATGATTCTAACTGAAATAAGTCACACAGAAAAAGAAACATCATAAGATATCAGTAATACACGGAATGTAAACTTGGCTACACAGGAACTGAATTACAGAACAGAACAGGGTCTGAAATTTAGAAAACCAACTTATGCTTGCTTAAGGGTAAAGGTGAGTTGGGGTGCTGCATAAAACCAGAGATTGAAATGAGCACAGATAAAGTTCCTTAAGTCAAATATGAAATAGACAAGAGCTACTCCTTGCTCAACGAAATGGACTCAACACCGCATATTAAACGCCTAAGAATGTACCTGACTAGTAAGTATCGTAAAACCTATGGATTGCTATGTCTCCAAAAGAGAATCAAGCATGTGTACAGGGGCATAAACGCAGCAGTGATAGGATTGGAGAGGTTCGGTGAGCAAATGAAGACCCTTTGAAGTCATATTGCATGGTACCCATTCCACGGGTCTCAACTCTCCAGGTTTAAGGTGTTCTTCCTTCAGCTAAAACATGCATGTGGAACCCAAGTATGATCAACCATGTGAACGGGAGACGTGTTCAAATATGTCTCAGTTTTCCTCCCCTGGTACTCGGGTGCAACATTCCAGACGCTTTACTAACACTCTCCCCACTTGGAGAGTCAGCGCCTTTAACCTCCTGTTTGGCCCAGTTTGCAATTTCTGCGGAAGATGAACAGGAATAGCGAGAACCAATGAGAGGCTAGCTGGAGGTGTCTGGACGGGCAAATTTAACTCTCATTTCCCACCAGGAAGAGGAATTAACCAAAGGCTCAGCATGCCGGGCCGGAACCAGATTAGGGCCTGAAGCCATCCTGCGGTGTTGCGGCCAGGTCACAAGAAAGCGAGTTGAAGAAAGGAGCTCAGGGGCACTGTAATTCACAAACCTGCAGAGTTATAAATGACAGCTATCATACAAAAATAGACTGAAGTAAGGCTGACAAGAGGACTTGAAAGCGGGGCAGAATTGCAGGAAACCGATTTCAGGAGGTAGACTGGAATTGCATTGAAAGCATAGGAAAAGAGGCAGAACGTCCACAATGATGCACTTGGCCAAAAAGGGCGTATGCGTTTTTTCCTGAATATATTCAGGAAAAAACGCATACGCCCTTTTTGGCCAACCAAGCAAGCTTGCAAAGGAAATCTGCACTACAATGAAGTCTCACTTCCCCCCGGTCAAAAGGGCCATCTGAAAAAAGTGTAAAATCCAGAAAGGCAGGACAGGCCATGGAGAACTGGGAGCCTTGTTATGCTGATGGGCGGGATGTAAATTGCCAACAGACACTCGGGAGAAGTGTATGGTGTTTCCTGAAACATCTAAAAAACAAAGCAACAGAGCCTAGGGCACTGCCACTTATGGTCCTATAGCTTAGGGAAATTAAAATCAAAAAGACACAGCCACCCCAAAGTTTGGAACGGCTCTGTTTACAAGAACCTCGTTTACAGTACAAGTTCAACATCGCAGAAAGTGAAAAATGGATAAAGATGTTGTGGTATTCACTTACAAAACAATATCACTCAGCAATGAAATCTATGTCATCAGGCCCTTAGCAGCACAATGAGTGGATTCAGGTATGATGATTCTAACTGAAATAAGTCACACAGAAAAAGAAACATCATAAGATATCAGTAATACACGGAATGTAAACTTGGCTACACAGGAACTGAATTACAGAACAGAACAGGGTCTGAAATTTAGAAAACCAACTTATTCTTGCTTAAGGGTAAAGGTGAGTTGGGGTGCTGCATAAAACCAGAGATTGAAATGAGCACAGATAAAGTTCCTTAAGTCAAATATGAAATAGACAAGAGCTACTCCTTGCTCAATGAAATGGACTCAACACCGCATATTAAACGCCTAAGAATGTACCTGACTAGTAAGTATCGTAAAACCTATGGATTGCTATGTCTCCCAAAGAGAATCAAGCATGTGTACAGGGGCATAAACGCAGCAGTGATAGGATTGGAGAGGTTCGGTGAGCAAATGAAGACCCTTTGAAGTCATATTGCATGGTACCCATTACACGGGTCTCAACTCTCCAGGTTTAAGGTATTCTTCCTTCAGCTAAAACATGCATGTGGAACCCAAGTATGATCAACCATGTGAACGGGAGACGTGTTCAAATATGTCTCAGTTTTCCTCCCCTGGTACTCGGGTGCAACATTCCAGACGCTTTACTAACACTCTCCCCACTTGGAGAGTCAGCGCCTTTAACCTCCTGTTTGGCCCAGTTTGCAATTTCTGCGGAAGATGAACAGGAATAGCGAGAACCAATGAGAGGCTAGCTGGAGGTGTCTGGACGGGCAAATTTAACTCTCATTTCCCACCAGGAAGAGGAATTAACCAAAGGCTCAGCATGCCGGGCCGGAACCAGATTAGGGCCTGAAGCCATCCTGCGGTGTTGCGGCCAGGTCACAAGAAAGCGAGTTGAAGAAAGGAGCTCAGGGGCACTGTAATTCACAAACCTGCAGAGTTATAAATGACAGCTATCGTCCAAAAATAGACTGAAGTAAGGCTGCCAAGAGGACTTGAAAGCGGGGCAGAATTGCAGGAAACCGATTTCAGGAGGTAGACTGGAATTGCATTGAAAGCATAGGAAAAGAGGCAGAACGTCCACAATGATGCACTTGGCCAAAAAGGGCGTATGCGTTTTTTCCTGAATATATTCAGGAAAAAACGCATACGCCCTTTTTGGCCAACCAAGCAAGCTTGCAAAGGAAATCTGCACTACAATGAAGTCTCACTTCCCCCCGGTCAAAAGGGCCATCTGAAAAAAGTGTAAAATCCAGAAAGGCAACAGGCCATGGAGAACTGGGAGCCTTGTTATGCTGATGGGTGGGATGTAAATTGCCAACAGACACTTGGGAGAAGTGTATGGTGTTTCCTGAAACATCTAAAAAACAACGCAACAGAGCCTAGGGCACTTCCACTTATGGTCCTATAGCTTAGGGAAATTAAAATCAAAAAGACACAGCCACCCCAAAGTTTGGAACGGCTCTGTTTACAAGAACCTCGTTTACAGTACAAGTTCAACATCGCAGAAAGTGAAAAATGGATAAAGAAGTTGTGGTATTCACTTACAAAACAATATCACTCAGCAATGAAATCTATGTCATCAGGCCCTTAGCAGCACAATGAGTGGATTCAGGTATGATGATTCTAACTGAAATAAGTCACACAGAAAAAGAAACATCATAAGATATCAGTAATACACGGAATGGAAACTTGGCTACACAGGAACTGAATTACAGAACAGAACAGGGTCTCAAATTTAGAAAACCAACTTATGCTTGCTTAAGGGTAAAGGTGAGTTGGGGTGCTGCATAAAACCAGAGATTGAAATGAGCACAGATAAAGTTCCTTAAGTCAAATATGGAATAGACAAGAGCTACTCCTTGCTCAACGAAATGGACTCAACACCGCATATTAAACGCCTAAGAATGTACCTGACTAGTAAGTATCGTAAAACCTATGGATTGCTATGTCTCCCAAAGAGAATCAAGCATGTGTACAGGGGCATAAACGCAGCAGTGATAGGATTGGAGAGGTTCGGTGAGCAAATGAAGACCCTTTGAAGTCATATTGCATGGTACCCATTACACGGGTCTCAACTCTCCAGGTTTAAGGTATTCTTCCTTCAGCTAAAACATGCATGTGGAACCCAAGTATGATCAACCATGTGAACGGGAGACGTGTTCAAATATGTCTCAGTTTTCCTCCCCTGGTACTCGGGTGCAACATTCCAGACGCTTTACTAACACTCTCCCCACTTGGAGAGTCAGCGCCTTTAACCTCCTGTTTGGCCCAGTTTGCAATTTCTGCGGAAGATGAACAGGAATAGCGAGAACCAATGAGAGGCTAGCTGGAGGTGTCTGGACGGGCAAATTTAACTCTCATTTCCCACCAGGAAGAGGAATTAACCAAAGGCTCAGCATGCCGGGCCGGAACCAGATTAGGGCCTGAAGCCATCCTGCGGTGTTGCGGCCAGGTCACAAGAAAGCGAGTTGAAGAAAGGAGCTCAGGGGCACTGTAATTCACAAACCTGCAGAGTTATAAATGACAGCTATCGTCCAAAAATAGACTGAAGTAAGGCTGCCAAGAGGACTTGAAAGCGGGGCAGAATTGCAGGAAACCGATTTCAGGAGGTAGACTGGAATTGCATTGAAAGCATAGGAAAAGAGGCAGAACGTCCACAATGATGCACTTGGCCAAAAAGGGCGTATGCGTTTTTTCCTGAATATATTCAGGAAAAAACGCATACGCCCTTTTTGGCCAACCAAGCAAGCTTGCAAAGGAAATCTGCACTACAATGAAGTCTCACTTCCCCCCGGTCAAAAGGGCCATCTGAAAAAAGTGTAAAATCCAGAAAGGCAACAGGCCATGGAGAACTGGGAGCCTTGTTATGCTGATGGGCGGGATGTAAATTGCCAACAGACACTCGGGAGAAGTGTATGGTGTTTCCTGAAACATCTAAAAAACAAAGCAACAGAGCCTAGGGCACTTCCACTTATGGTCCTATAACTTAGGGAAATTAAAATCAAAAAGACACAGCCACCCCAAAGTTTGGAACGGCTCTGTTTACAAGAACCTCGTTTACAGTACAAGTTCAACATCGCAGAAAGTGAAAAATGGATAAAGAAGTTGTGGTATTCACTTACAAAGCAATATCACTCAGCAATGAAATCTATGTCATCAGGCCCTTAGCAGCACAATGAGTGGATTCAGGTATGATGATTCTAACTGAAATAAGTCACACAGAAAAAGAAACATCATAAGATATCTGTAATACACGGAATGTAAACTTGGCTACACAGGAACTGAACTACAGAACAGAACAGGGTCTGAAATTTAGAAAACCAACTTATGCTTGCTTAAGGGTAAAGGTGAGTTGGGGTGCTGCATAAAACCAGAGATTGAAATGAGCACAGATAAAGTTCCTTAAGTCAAATATGAAATAGACAAGAGCTACTCCTTGCTCAACGAAATGGACTCAACACCGCATATTAAACGCCTAAGAATGTACCTGACTAGTAAGTATCGTAAAACCTATGGATTGCTATGTCTCCCAAAGAGAATCAAGCATGTGTACAGGGGCATAAACGCAGCAGTGATAGGATTGGAGAGGTTCGGTGAGCAAATGAAGACCCTTTGAAGTCATATTGCATGGTACCCATTACACGGGTCTCAACTCTCCAGGTTTAAGGTATTCTTCCTTCAGCTAAAACATGCATGTGGAACCCAAGTATGATCAACCATGTGAACGGGAGACGTGTTCAAATATGTCTCAGTTTTCCTCCCCTGGTACTCGGGTGCAACATTCCAGACGCTTTACTAACACTCTCCCCACTTGGAGAGTCAGCGCCTTTAACCTCCTGTTTGGCCCAGTTTGCAATTTCTGCGGAAGATGAACAGGAATAGCGAGAACCAATGAGAGGCTAGCTGGAGGTGTCTGGACGGGCAAATTTAACTCTCATTTCCCACCAGGAAGAGGAATTAACCAAAGGCTCAGCATGCCGGGCCGGAACCAGATTAGGGCCTGAAGCCATCCTGCGGTGTTGCGGCCAGGTCACAAGAAAGCGAGTTGAAGAAAGGAGCTCAGGGGCACTGTAATTCACAAACCTGCAGAGTTATAAATGACAGCTATCGTCCAAAAATAGACTGAAGTAAGGCTGCCAAGAGGACTTGAAAGCGGGGCAGAATTGCAGGAAACCGATTTCAGGAGGTAGACTGGAATTGCATTGAAAGCATAGGAAAAGAGGCAGAACGTCCACAATGATGCACTTGGCCAAAAAGGGCGTATGCGTTTTTTCCTGAATATATTCAGGAAAAAACGCATACGCCCTTTTTGGCCAACCAAGCAAGCTTGCAAAGGAAATCTGCACTACAATGAAGTCTCACTTCCCCCCGGTCAAAAGGGCCATCTGAAAAAAGTGTAAAATCCAGAAAGGCAACAGGCCATGGAGAACTGGGAGCCTTGTTATGCTGATGGGTGGGATGTAAATTGCCAACAGACACTTGGGAGAAGTGTATGGTGTTTCCTGAAACATCTAAAAAACAAAGCAACAGAGCCTAGGGCACTTCCACTTATGGTCCTATAGCTTAGGGAAATTAAAATCAAAAAGACACAGCCACCCCAAAGTTTGGAACGGCTCTGTTTACAAGAACCTCGTTTACAGTACAAGTTCAACATCGCAGAAAGTGAAAAATGGATAAAGAAGTTGTGGTATTCACTTACAAAACAAGATCACTCAGCAATGAAATCTATGTCATCAGGCCCTTAGCAGCACAATGAGTGGATTCAGGTATGATGATTCTAACTGAAATAAGTCACACAGAAAAAGAAACATCATAAGATATCAGTAATACACGGAATGGAAACTTGGCTACACAGGAACTGAATTACAGAACAGAACAGGGTCTCAAATTTAGAAAACCAACTTATGCTTGCTTAAGGGTAAAGGTGAGTTGGGGTGCTGCATAAAACCAGAGATTGAAATGAGCACAGATAAAGTTCCTTAAGTCAAATATGGAATAGACAAGAGCTACTCCTTGCTCAACGAAATGGACTCAACACCGCATATTAAACGCCTAAGAATGTACCTGACTAGTAAGTATCGTAAAACCTATGGATTGCTATGTCTCCCAAAGAGAATCAAGCATGTGTACAGGGGCATAAACGCAGCAGTGATAGGATTGGAGAGGTTCGGTGAGCAAATGAAGACCCTTTGAAGTCATATTGCATGGTACCCATTACACGGGTCTCAACTCTCCAGGTTTAAGGTATTCTTCCTTCAGCTAAAACATGCATGTGGAACCCAAGTATGATCAACCATGTGAACGGGAGACGTGTTCAAATATGTCTCAGTTTTCCTCCCCTGGTACTCGGGTGCAACATTCCAGATGCTTTACTAACACTCTCCCCACTTGGAGAGTCAGCGCCTTTAACCTCCTGTTTGGCCCAGTTTGCAATTTCTGCGGAAGATGAACAGGAATAGCGAGAACCAATGAGAGGCTAGCTGGAGGTGTCTGGACGGGCAAATTTAACTCTCATTTCCCACCAGGAAGAGGAATTAACCAAAGGCTCAGCATGCCGGGCCGGAACCAGATTAGGGCCTGAAGCCATCCTGCGGTGTTGCGGCCAGGTCACAAGAAAGCGAGTTGAAGAAAGGAGCTCAGGGGCACTGTAATTCACAAACCTGCAGAGTTATAAATGACAGCTATCGTCCAAAAATAGACTGAAGTAAGGCTGCCAAGAGGACTTGAAAGCGGGGCAGAATTGCAGGAAACCGATTTCAGGAGGTAGACTGGAATTGCATTGAAAGCATAGGAAAAGAGGCAGAACGTCCACAATGATGCACTTGGCCAAAAAGGGCGTATGCGTTTTTTCCTGAATATATTCAGGAAAAAACGCATACGCCCTTTTTGGCCAACCAAGCAAGCTTGCAAAGGAAATCTGCACTACAATGAAGTCTCACTTCCCCCCGGTCAAAAGGGCCATCTGAAAAAAGTGTAAAATCCAGAAAGGCAACAGGCCATGGAGAACTGGGAGACTTGTTATGCTGATGGGCGGGATGTAAATTGCCAACAGACACTCGGGAGAAGTGTATGGTGTTTCCTGAAACATCTAAAAAACAAAGCAACAGAGCCTAGGGCACTTCCACTTATGGTCCTATAGCTTAGGGAAATTAAAATCAAAAAGACACAGCCACCCCAAAGTTTGGAACGGCTCTGTTTACAAGAACCTCGTTTACAGTACAAGTTCAACATCGCAGAAAGTGAAAAATGGATAAAGAAGTTGTGGTATTCACTTACAAAGCAATATCACTCAGCAATGAAATCTATGTCATCAGGCCCTTAGCAGCACAATGAGTGGATTCAGGTATGATGATTCTAACTGAAATAAGTCACACAGAAAAAGAAACATCATAAGATATCTGTAATACACGGAATGTAAACTTGGCTACACAGGAACTGAATTACAGAACAGAACAGGGTCTCAAATTTAGAAAAGCAACTTATTCTTGCTTAAGGGTAAAGGTGAGTTGGGGTGCTGCATAAAACCAGAGATTGAAATGAGCACAGATAAAGTTCCTTAAGTCAAATATGGAATAGACAAGAGCTACTCCTTGCTCAACGAAATGGACTCAACACCCCATATTAAACGCCTAAGAATGTACCTGACTAGTAAGTATCTTGAAACCTATGGATTGCTATGTCTCCGAAAGAGAATCAAGCATGTGCACAGGGGCATAAACGCAGCAGTGATAGGATTGGAGAGGTTTGGTGAGCAAATGAAGACCCTTTGAAGTCATATTGCATGGTACCCATTACACGGGTCTCAACTCTCCAGGTTTAAGGTATTCTTCCTTCAGCTAAGACATGCATGTGGAACCCCAGTATGATCAACCATGTGAACGGGAGACGTGTTCAAATATGTCTCAGTTTTCCTCCCCTGGTACTCGGGTGCAACATTCCAGACGCTTTACTAACACTCTCCCCACTTGGAGAGTCAGCGCCTTTAACCTCCTGTTTGGCCCAGTTTGCAATTTCTGCGGAAGATGAACAGGAATAGCGAGAACCAATGAGAGGCTAGCTGAAGGTGTCTGGACGGGCAAATTTAACTCTCATTTCCCACCAGGAAGAGGAAATAACCAAAGGCTCAGCGTGCCGTACCGGAACCAGATTAGGGCCTGAAGCCATCCTGCGGTGTTGCGGCCAGCTCAAAAGAAAGCGAGTTGAAGAAAGGAGCTCAGGGGCACTGTAATTCACAAACCTGCAGAGTTATAAATGACAGCTATCGTCCAAAAATAGACTGAAGTAAGGCTGCCAAGAGGACTTGAAAGCGGGGCAGAATTGCAGGAAACCGATTTCAGGAGGTAGACTGGAATTGCATTGAAAGCATAGGAAAAGAGGCAGAACGTCCACAATGATGCACTTGGCCAAAAAGGGCGTATGCGTTTTTTCCTGAATATATTCAGGAAAAAACGCATACGCACTTTTTGGCCAACCAAGCAAGCTTGCAAAGGAAATCTGCACTACAATGAAGTCTCACTTCCCCCCGGTCAAAAGGGCCATCTGAAAAAAGTGTAAAATCCAGAAAGGCAGGACAGGCCATGGAGAACTGGGAGCCTTGTTATGCTGATGGGCGGGATGTAAATTGCCAACAACCACTCGGGAGAAGTGTATGGTGTTTCCTGAAACATCTAAAAAACAAAGCAACAGAAACTAGGGCACTTCCACTTATGGTCCTATAGCTTAGGGAAATTAAAATCAAAAAGACACAGCCACCCCAAAGTTTGGAACGGCTCTGTTTACAAGAACCTCGTTTACAGTACAAGTTCAACATCGCAGAAAGTGAAAAATGGATAAAGAAGTTGTGGTATTTACTTACAAAGCAATATCACTCAGCAATGAAATCTGTGTCATCAGGCCCTTAACAGCACAATGAGTGGATTCAGGTATGATGATTCTAACTGAAGTAAGTCACACAGAAAAAGAAACATCATAAGATATCAGTAATACACGGAATGTAAACTTGGCTACACAGGAACTGAATTACAGAACAGAACAGGGACTCAAATTTAGAAAAACAACTTATGCTTGCTTAAGGGTAAAGGTGAGTTGGGGTGCTGCATAAGACCAGAGATTGAAATGAGCACAGATAAAGTTCCTTAAGTCAAATATGGAATAGACAAGAGCTACTCCTTGCTCAACGAAATGGACTCAACACCGCATATTAAACGCCTAAGAATGTACCTGACTAGTAAGTATCTTAAAACCTATGGATTGCTATGTCTCCAAAAGAGAATCAAGCATGTGTACAGGGGCATAAACGCAGCAGTGATAGGATTGGAGAGGTTCGGTGAGCAAATGAAGACCCTTTGAAGTCATATTGCATGGTACCCATTACACGGGTCTTAACTCTCCAGGTTTAAGGTATTCTTCCTTCAGCTAAAACATGCATGTGGAACCCAAGTATGATCAACCATGTGAACGGGAGACGTGTTCAAATATGTCTCAGTTTTCCTCCCCTGGTACTCGGGTGCAACATTCCAGACGCTTTACTAACACTCTCCCCACTTGGAGAGTCAGCGCCTTTAACCTCCTGTTTGGCCCAGTTTGCAATTTCTGCGGAAGATGAACAGGAATAGCGAGAACCAATGAGAGGCTAGCTGGAGGTGTCTGGAGGGGCAAATTTAACTCTCATTTCCCACCAGGAAGAGGAAGTAACCAAAGGCTCAGCGTGCCGTACCGGAACCAGATTAGGGCCTGAAGCCATCCTGCGGTGTTGCGGCCAGCTCAAAAGAAAGCGAGTTGAAGAAAGGAGCTCAGGGGCACTGTAATTCACAAACCTGCAGAGTTATAAATGACAGCAATCGTCCAAAAATAGACTGAAGTAAGGCTGCCAAGAGGACTTGAAAGTGGGGCAGAATTGCAGGAAACCGATTTCAGGAGGTAGTCTGGAATTGCATTGAAAGCATAGGAAAAGAGGCAGAACGTCCACAATGATGCACTTGGCCAAAAAGGGCGTATGCGTTTTTTCCTGAATATATTCAGGAAAAAACGCATACGCACTTTTTGGCCAACCAAGCAAGCTTGCAAAGGAAATCTGCACTACAATGAAGTCTCACTTCCCCCCGGTCAAAAGGGCCATCTGAAAAAAGTGTAAAATCCAGAAAGGCAGGACAGGCCATGGAGAACTGGGAGCCTTGTTATGCTGATGGGCGGGATGTAAATTGCCAACAGAAACTTGGGAGAAGTGTATGGTGTTTCCTGAAACATCTAAAAAACAAAGCAACAGAGCCTAGGGCACTTCCACTTATGGTCCTATAGCTTAGGGAAATTAAAATCAAAAAGACACAGCCACCCTAAAGTTTGGAACGGCTCTGTTTACAAGAACCTCGTTTACCGTACAAGTTCAATATCACAGAAAGTGAAAAATGGATAAAGAACTTGTGGTACTTACGTACAATGCAGTATCACTCAGCAATGAAATCTATGTCATCAGGCCCGTAGCAGCATAATGAGTGGATTCAGGTACGATGATTCTAACTGAAATAAATCACACAGAAAAAGAAACATCATAAGGTATCACTAATACATGGAATGTAAACTTGGCTACACAGGAACTGCATTCCAAAACAGAACAGGGTCTCAAATTTAGAAAACCAACTTATGCTTGCTTAAGGGGAAAGGTGAGTTGGGGTGCTGCATAAAACCAGAGATTGAAATTAGCACAGATAAAGTTCCTTAAGCCAAATATGGAATAGACAAGAGCTACTCCTTGCTCAACGAAATGGACTCAACACCCCATATTAAACGCCTAAGAATGTACCTGACTAGTAAGTATCTTAAAACCTATGGATTGCTATGTCTCCAAAAGAGAATCAAGCGTGTGTACAGGGGCATAAACGCAGCAGTGATAGGATTGGAGAGGTTCGGTGAGCAAATGAAGACCCTTTGAAGTCATATTGCATGGTACCCATTCCACGGGTCTCAACTCTCCAGGTTTAAGGTATTCTTCCTTCAGCTAAAACATGCATGTGGAACCCAGAGTATGATCAACCATGTGAACGGGAGACGTGTTCAAATATGTCTCAGTTTTCCTCCCCTGGTACTCGGGTGCAACATTCCAGACGCTTTACTAACACTCTCCCCACTTGGAGAATCAGTCCCTTTAACCTCGTGTTTGGCCCAGTTTGCAATTTCTGCGGAAGATGAACAGGAATAGCGAGAACCAATGAGAGACTAGCTGGAGGTGTCTGAACGGGCAAATTTAACTCTCATTTCCCACCAGGAAGAGGAATTAACCAAAGGCTCAGCATGCCGGGCCGGAACCAGATTAGGGCCTGAAGCCATCCTGCGGTGTTGCGGCCAGGTCACAAGAAAGCGAGTTGAAGAAAGGAGCTCAGGGGCACTGTAATTCACAAACCTGCAGAGTTATAAATGACAGCTATCGTCCAAAAATAGACTGAAGTAAGGCTGCCAAGAGGACTTGAAAGCGGGGCAGAATTGCAGGAAACCGATTTCAGGAGGTAGACTGGAATTGCATTGAAAGCATAGGAAAAGAGGCAGAACGTCCACAATGATGCACTTGGCCAAAAAGGGCGTATGCGTTTTTTCCTGAATATATTCAGGAAAAAACGCATACGCCCTTTTTGGCCAACCAAGCAAGCTTGCAAAGGAAATCTGCACTACAATGAAGTCTCACTTCCCCCCGGTCAAAAGGGCCATCTGAAAAAAGTGTAAAATCCAGAAAGGCAGGACAGGCCATGGAGAACTGGGAGCCTTGTTATGCTGATGGGCGGGATGTAAATTGCCAACAGACACTCGGGAGAAGTGTATGGTGTTTCCTGAAACATCTAAAAAAAAAAGCAACAGAGCCTAGGGCACTGCCACTTATGGTACTATAGCTTAGGGAAATTAAAATCAAAATGACACAGCCACCCCAAAGTTTGGGACACCTCTGTTTACAAGAACCTCGTTTACAGTACAAGTTCAACATCGCAGAAAGTGAAAAATGGATAAAGAAGTTGTGGTATTTACTTACAAAGCAATATCACTCAGCAATGAAATCTATGTCATCAGGCCCTTAGCATCACAATGAGTGGATTCAGGTATGATGATTCTAACTGAAATAAGTCACACAGAAAAAGAAACATCATAAGATATCAGTAATACACGGAATGGAAACTTGGCTACACAGGAACTGAAATACAGAACAGAACAGGGTCTCAAATTTAGAAAAACAACTTATGCTTGCTTAAGGGTAAAGGTGAGTTGGGGTGCTGCATAAAACCAGAGATTGAAATGAGCACAGATAAAGTTCCTTAAGCCAAATATGGAATAGACAAGAGCTACTCCTTGCTCAACGAAATGGACTCAACACCGCATATTAAACGCCTAAGAATGTACCTGACTTGTAAGTATCTTAAAACCTAAGAATTGCTATGTCTCCGAAAGAGAATCAAGCATGTGTACAGGGGCATAAACGCAGCAGTGATAGGATTGGAGAGGTTCGGTGAGCAAATGAAGACCCTTTGAAGTCATATTGCATGGTACCCATTCCACGGGTTTCAAATACCCAGGTTTAAGGTATTCTTCCTTCAGCTAAAACATGCATGTGGAACCTAGAGTATGATCAACCATGTGATCGGGAGACGTGTTCAAATATGTCTCAGTTTTCCTCCCTTGGTACTCGGGTGCAACATTCCAGACGCTTTCCTAACACTCTCCCCACTTGGAGAGTCAGTCCCTTTAACCTCCTGTTTGGCCCAGTTTGCAATTTTTGCGGAAGATGAACAGGAATAGCGAGAACCAATGAGAGGCTAGCTGGAGGTGTCTGGACGGGCAAATTTAACTCTCATTTCCCACCAGGAAGAGGAAATAACCAAAGGCTCAGCGTGCCGTACCGGAACAAGATTAGGGCCTGAAGCCATCCTGCGGTGTTGCGGCCAGGTCACAAGAAAGCGAGTTGAAGAAAGGAGCTCAGGGGCACTGTAATTCACAAACCTGCAGACTTATAAATGACAGCTATCGTCCAAAAATAGACTGAAGTAAGGCTGCCAAGAGGACTTGAAAGCGGGGCAGAATTGCAGGAAACCGATTTCAGGAGGTAGACTGGAATTGCATTGAAAGCATAGGAAAAGAGGCAGAACGTCCACAATGATGCACTTGGCCAAAAAGGGCGTATGCGTTTTTTCCTGAATATATTCAGGAAAAAACGCATACGCCCTTTTTGGCCAACCAAGCAAGCTTGCAAAGGAAATCTGCACTACAATGAAGTCTCACTTCCCCCCGGTCAAAAGGGCCATCTGAAAAAAGTGTAAAATCCAGAAAGGCAGGACAGGCCATGGAGAACTGGGAGCCTTGTTATGCTGATGGGCGGGATGTAAATTGCCAACAACCACTCGGGAGAAGTGTATGGTGTTTCCTGAAACATCTAAAAAACAAAGCAACAGAACCTAGGGCACTTCCACTTATGGTCCTATAGCTTAGGGAAATTAAAATCAAAAAGACACAGCCACCCCAAAGTTTGGAACAGCTCTGTTTACAAGAACCTCGTTTACAGTACAAGTTCAACATCGCAGAAAGTGAAAAATGGATAAAGAAGTTGTGGTATTCACTTACAAAGCAATGTCACTCAGCAATGAAATCTGTTTCATCAGGCCCTTAGCAGCACAATGAGTGGATTCAGGTATGATGATTCTAACTGAAGTAAGTCACACAGAAAAAGAAACATCATAAGATATCAGTAATACACGGAATGTAAACTTGGCTACACAGGAACTGAATTACAGAACAGAACAGGGTCTCAAATTTAGAAAACCAACTTATGCTTGCTTAAGGGTAAAGGTGAGTTGGGGTGCTGCATAAAACCAGAGATTGAAATGAGCACAGATAAAGTTCCTTAAGTCAAATATGGAATAGACAAGAGCTACTCCTTGCTCAACGAAATGGACTCAACACCGCATATTAAACGCCTAAGAATGTACCTGACTAGTAATTATCGTAAAACCTATGGATTGCTATGTCTCCAAAAGAGAATCAAGCATGTGTACAGGGGCATAAACGCAGCAGTGATAGGATTGGAGAGGTTCGGTGAGCAAATGAAGACCCTTTGAAGTCATATTGCATGGTACCCATTACACGGGTCTCAACTCTCCAGGTTTAAGGTATTCTTCCTTCAGCTAAAACATGCATGTGGAACCCAAGTATGATCAACCATGTGAACGGGAGACGTGTTCAAATATGTCTCAGTTTTCCTCCCCTGGTACTCGGGTGCAACATTCTAGACGCTTTACTAACACTCTCCCCACTTGGAGAGTCAGCGCCTTTAACCTCCTGTTTGGCCCAGTTTGCAATTTTTGCGGAAGATGAACAGGAATAGCGAGAACCAATGAGAGGCTAGCTGGAGGTGTCTGGACGGGCAAATTTAACTCTCATTTCCCACCAGGAAGAGGAAATAACCAAAGGCTCAGCGTGCCGTACCGGAACCAGATTAGGGCCTGAAGCCATCCTGCGGTGTTGCGGCCAGCTCAAAAGAAAGCGAGTTGAAGAAAGGAGCTCAGGGGCACTGTAATTCACAAACCTGCAGAGTTATAAATGACAGCTATCGTCCAAAAATAGACTGAAGTAAGGCTGCCAAGAGGACTTGAAAGCGGGGCAGAATTGCAGGAAACCGATTTCAGGAGGTAGACTGGAATTGCTTTGAAAGCATAGGAAAAGAGGCAGAACGTCCACAATGATGCACTTGGCCAAAAAGGGCGTATGCGTTTTTTCCTGAATATATTCAGGAAAAAACGCATACGCCCTTTTTGGCCAACCAAGCAAGCTTGCAAAGGAAATCTGCACTACAATGAAGTCTCACTTCCCCCCGGTCAAAAGGGCCATCTGAAAAAAGTGTAAAATCCAGAAAGGCAGGACAGGCCATGGAGAACTGGGAGCCTTGTTATGCTGATGGGCGGGATGTAAATTGCCAACAACCACTCGGGAGAAGTGTATGGTGTTTCCTGAAACATCTAAAAAACAAAGCAACAGAACCTAGGGCACTTCCACTTATGGTCCTATAGCTTAGGGAAATTAAAATCAAAAAGACACAGCCACCTCAAAGTTTGGAACGGCTCTGTTTACAAGAACCTCGTTTACAGTACAAGTTCAACATCGCAGAAAGTGAAAAATGGATAAAGAAGTTGTGGTATTCACTTACAAAGCAATGTCACTCAGCAATGAAATCTGTGTCATCAGGCCCTTAGCAGCACAATGAGTGGATTCAGGTATGATGATTCTAACTGAAGTAAGTCACACAGAAAAAGAAACATCATAAGATATCAGTAATACACGGAATGTAAACTTGGCTACACAGGAACTGAATTACAGAACAGAACAGGGTCTCAAATTTAGAAAACCAACTTATGCTTGCTTAAGGGTAAAGGTGAGTTGGGGTGCTGCATAAAACCAGAGATTGAAATGAGCACAGATAAAGTTCCTTAAGTCAAATATGGAATAGACAAGAGCTACTCCTTGCTCAACGAAATGGACTCAACACCGCATATTAAACGCCTAAGAATGTACCTGACTAGTAAGTATCTTGAAACCTATGGATTGCTATGTCTCCGAAAGAGAATCAAGCATGTGTACAGGGGCATAAACTCAGCAGTGATAGGATTGGAGAGGTTCGGTGAGCAAATGAAGACCCTTTGAAGTCATATTGCATGGTACCCATTACACAGGTCTTAACTCTCCAGGTTTAAGGTATTCTTCCTTCAACTAAAACATGCATGTGGAACCCAAGTATGATCAACCATGTGAACGGGAGGCGTGTTCAAATATGTCTCAGTTTTCCTCCCCTGGTACTCGGGTGCAACATTCCAGATGCTTTACTAACACTCTCCCCACTTGGAGAGTCAGCGCCTTTAACCTCCTGTTTGGCCCAGTTTGCAATTTCTGCGAAAGATGAACAAGAATAGCGAAAACCAATGAGAGACTAGCTGGAGGTGTCTGGACGGGCAAATTTAACTCTCATTTCCCACCAGGAAGAGGAAATAACCAAAGGCTCAGCGTGCCGTGCCGGAACCAGATTAGGGCCTGAAGCCATCCTGCGGTGTTGCGGCCAGGTCACAAGAAAGCGAGTTGAAGAAAGGAGCTCAGGGGCACTGTAATTCACAAACCTGCAGAGTTATAAATGATAGCTATCGTCCAAAAATAGACTGAAGTAAGGCTGCCAAGAGGACTTGAAAGCGGGGCAGAATTGCAGGAAACCGATTTCAGGAGGTAGACTGGAATTGCATTGAAAGCATAGGAAAAGAGGCAGAACGTCCACAATGATGCACTTGGCCAAAAAGGGCGTATGCGTTTTTTCCTGAATATATTCAGGAAAAAACGCATACGCCCTTTTTGGCCAACCAAGCAAGCTTGCAAAGGAAATCTGCACTACAATGAAGTCTCACTTCCCCCCGGTCAAAAGGGCCATCTGAAAAAAGTGTAAAATCCGGAAAGGCAGGACAGGCCATGGAGAACAGGGAGCCTTGTTATGCTGATGGGCGGGATGTAAAATGCCAACAGACACTCGGGAGAAGTGTATGGTGTTTCCTGAAACATCTAAAAAACAAAGCAACAGAGCCTAGGGCACTGCCACTTATGGTCCTATAGCTTAGGGAAATTAAAATCAAAAAGACACAGCCACCCCAAAGTTTGGGACGCCTCTGTTTACAAGAACCTCGTTTACAGTACAAGTTCAACATCGCAGAAAGTGAAAAATGGATAAAGAAGTTGTGGTATTTACTTACAAAGCAATATCACTCAGCAATGAAATCTATGTCATCAGGCCCTTAGCATCACAATGAGTGGATTCAGGTATGATGATTCTAACTGAAATAAGTCACACAGAAAAAGAAACATCATAAGATATCAGTAATACACGGAATGGAAACTTGGCTACACAGGAACTGAAATACAGAACAGAACAGGGTCTCAAATTTAGAAAACCAACTTATGCTTGCTTAAGGGGAAAGGTGAGTTGGGGTGCTGCATAAAACCAGAGATTGAAATGAGCACAGATAAAGTTCCTTAAGTCAAATATGGAATAGACAAGAGCTACTCCTTGCTCAACAAAATGGACTCAACACCGCATATTAAACGCCTAAGAATGTACCTGACTAGTAAGTATCGTAAAACCTATGGATTGCTATGTCTCCAAAAGAGAATCAAGCATGTGTACAGGGGCATAAACGCAGCAGTGATAGGATTGGAGAGGTTCGGTGAGCAAATGAAGACCCTTTGAAGTCATATTGCATGGTACCCATTACACGGGTCTCAACTCTCCAGGTTTAAGGTATTCTTCCTTCAGCTAAAACATGCATGTGGAACCCAAGTATGATCAACCATGTGAACGGGAGACGTGTTCAAATATGTCTCAGTTTTCCTCCCCTGGTACTCGGGTGCAACATTCCAGACGCTTTACTAACACTCTCCCCACTTGGAGAATCAGTCCCTTTAACCTCGTGTTTGGCCCAGTTTGCAATTTCTGCGGAAGATGAACAGGAATAGCGAGAACCAATGAGAGACTAGCTGGAGGTGTCTGAACGGGCAAATTTAACTCTCATTTCCCACCAGGAAGAGGAATTAACCAAAGGCTCAGCATGCCGGGCCGGAACCAGATTAGGGCCTGAAGCCATCCTGCGGTGTTGCGGCCAGGTCACAAGAAAGCGAGTTGAAGAAAGGAGCTCAGGGGCACTGTAATTCACAAACCTGCAGAGTTATAAATGACAGCTATCGTCCAAAAATAGACTGAAGTAAGGCTGCCAAGAGGACTTGAAAGCGGGGCAGAATTGCAGGAAACCGATTTCAGGAGGTAGACTGGAATTGCATTGAAAGCATAGGAAAAGAGGCAGAACGTCCACAATGATGCACTTGGCCAAAAAGGGCGTATGCGTTTTTTCCTGAATATATTCAGGAAAAAACGCATACGCCCTTTTTGGCCAACCAAGCAAGCTTGCAAAGGAAATCTGCACTACAATGAAGTCTCACTTCCCCCCGGTCAAAAGGGCCATCTGAAAAAAGTGTAAAATCCAGAAAGGCAGGACAGGCCATGGAGAACTGGGAGCCTTGTTATGCTGATGGGCGGGATGTAAATTGCCAACAGACACTCGGGAGAAGTGTATGGTGTTTCCTGAAACATCTAAAAAAAAAGCAACAGAGCCTAGGGCACTGCCACTTATGGTACTATAGCTTAGGGAAATTAAAATCAAAATGACACAGCCACCCCAAAGTTTGGGACACTCTCTGTTTACAAGAACCTCGTTTACAGTACAAGTTCAACATCGCAGAAAGTGAAAAATGGATAAAGAAGTTGTGGTATTTACTTACAAAGCAATATCACTCAGCAATGAAATCTATGTCATCAGGCCCTTAGCATCACAATGAGTGGATTCAGGTATGATGATTCTAACTGAAATAAGTCACACAGAAAAAGAAACATCATAAGATATCAGTAATACACGGAATGGAAACTTGGCTACACAGGAACTGAAATACAGAACAGAACAGGGTCTCAAATTTAGAAAAACAACTTATGCTTGCTTAAGGGTAAAGGTGAGTTGGGGTGCTGCATAAAACCAGAGATTGAAATGAGCACAGATAAAGTTCCTTAAGCCAAATATGGAATAGACAAGAGCTACTCCTTGCTCAACGAAATGGACTCAACACCGCATATTAAACGCCTAAGAATGTACCTGACTTGTAAGTATCTTAAAACCTAAGAATTGCTATGTCTCCGAAAGAGAATCAAGCATGTGTACAGGGGCATAAACGCAGCAGTGATAGGATTGGAGAGGTTCGGTGAGCAAATGAAGACCCTTTGAAGTCATATTGCATGGTACCCATTCCACGGGTTTCAAATACCCAGGTTTAAGGTATTCTTCCTTCAGCTAAAACATGCATGTGGAACCTAGAGTATGATCAACCATGTGATCGGGAGACGTGTTCAAATATGTCTCAGTTTTCCTCCCTTGGTACTCGGGTGCAACATTCCAGACGCTTTCCTAACACTCTCCCCACTTGGAGAGTCAGTCCCTTTAACCTCCTGTTTGGCCCAGTTTGCAATTTTTGCGGAAGATGAACAGGAATAGCGAGAACCAATGAGAGGCTAGCTGGAGGTGTCTGGACGGGCAAATTTAACTCTCATTTCCCACCAGGAAGAGGAAATAACCAAAGGCTCAGCGTGCCGTACCGGAACAAGATTAGGGCCTGAAGCCATCCTGCGGTGTTGCGGCCAGGTCACAAGAAAGCGAGTTGAAGAAAGGAGCTCAGGGGCACTGTAATTCACAAACCTGCAGACTTATAAATGACAGCTATCGTCCAAAAATAGACTGAAGTAAGGCTGCCAAGAGGACTTGAAAGCGGGGCAGAATTGCAGGAGAGCGATTTCAGGAGGTAGACTGGAATTGCATTGAAAGCATAGGAAAAGAGGCAGAACGTCCACAATGATGCACTTGGCCAAAAAGGGCGTATGCGTTTTTTCCTGAATATATTCAGGAAAAAACGCATACGCCCTTTTTGGCCAACCAAGCAAGCTTGCAAAGGAAATCTGCACTACAATGAAGTCTCACTTCCCCCCCGGTCAAAAGGGCCATCTGAAAAAAGTGTAAAATCCAGAAAGGCAGGACAGGCCATGGAGAACTGGGAGCCTTGTTATGCTGATGGGCGGGATGTAAATTGCCAACAACCACTCGGGAGAAGTGTATGGTGTTTCCTGAAACATCTAAAAAACAAAGCAACAGAACCTAGGGCACTTCCACTTATGGTCCTATAGCTTAGGGAAATTAAAATCAAAAAGACACAGCCACCCCAAAGTTTGGAACGGCTCTGTTTACAAGAACCTCGTTTACAGTACAAGTTCAACATCGCAGAAAGTGAAAAATGGATAAAGAAGTTGTGGTATTCACTTACAAAGCAATGTCACTCAGCAATGAAATCTGTTTCATCAGGCCCTTAGCAGCACAATGAGTGGATTCAGGTATGATGATTCTAACTGAAGTAAGTCACACAGAAAAAGAAACATCATAAGATATCAGTAATACACGGAATGTAAACTTGGCTACACAGGAACTGAATTACAGAACAGAACAGGGTCTCAAATTTAGAAAACCAACTTATGCTTGCTTAAGGGTAAAGGTGAGTTGGGGTGCTGCATAAAACCAGAGATTGAAATGAGCACAGATAAAGTTCCTTAAGTCAAATATGGAATAGACAAGAGCTACTCCTTGCTCAACGAAATGGACTCAACACCGCATATTAAACGCCTAAGAATGTACCTGACTAGTAATTATCGTAAAACCTATGGATTGCTATGTCTCCAAAAGAGAATCAAGCATGTGTACAGGGGCATAAACGCAGCAGTGATAGGATTGGAGAGGTTCGGTGAGCAAATGAAGACCCTTTGAAGTCATATTGCATGGTACCCATTACACGGGTCTCAACTCTCCAGGTTTAAGGTATTCTTCCTTCAGCTAAAACATGCATGTGGAACCCAAGTATGATCAACCATGTGAACGGGAGACGTGTTCAAATATGTCTCAGTTTTCCTCCCCTGGGACTCGGGTGCAACATTCCAGACGCTTTACTAACACTCTCCCCACTTGGAGAGTCAGCGCCTTTAACCTCCTGTTTGGCCCAGTTTGCAATTTTTGCGGAAGATGAACAGGAATAGCGAGAACCAATGAGAGGCTAGCTGGAGGTGTCTGGACGGGCAAATTTAACTCTCATTTCCCACCAGCAAGAGGAAATAACCAAAGGCTCAGCGTGCCGTACCGGAACCAGATTAGGGCCTGAAGCCATCCTGCGGTGTTGCGGCCAGCTCAAAAGAAAGCGAGTTGAAGAAAGGAGCTCAGGGGCACTGTAATTCACAAACCTGCAGAGTTATAAATGACAGCTATCGTCCAAAAATAGACTGAAGTAAGGCTGCCAAGAGGACTTGAAAGCGGGGCAGAATTGCAGGAAACCGATTTCAGGAGGTAGACTGGAATTGCTTTGAAAGCATAGGAAAAGAGGCAGAACGTCCACAATGATGCACTTGGCCAAAAAGGGCGTATGCGTTTTTTCCTGAATATATTCAGGAAAAAACGCATACGCCCTTTTTGGCCAACCAAGCAACCTTGCAAAGGAAATCTGCACTACAATGAAGTCTCACTTCCCCCCGGTCAAAAGGGCCATCTAAAAAAAGTGTAAAATCCAGAAAGGCAGGACAGGCCATGGAGAACTGGGAGCCTTGTTATGCTGATGGGCGGGATGTAAATTGCCAACAACCACTCGGGAGAAGTGTATGGTGTTTCCTGAAACATCTAAAAAACAAAGCAACAGAACCTAGGGCACTTCCGCTTATGGTCCTATAGCTTAGGGAAATTAAAATCAAAAAGACACAGCCACCTCAAAGTTTGGAACGGCTCTGTTTACAAGAACCTCATTTACAGTACAAGTTCAACATCGCAGAAAGTGAAAAATGGATAAAGAAGTTGTGGTATTCACTTACAAAGCAATGTCACTCAGCAATGAAATCTGTGTCATCAGGCCCTTAGCAGCACAATGAGTGGATTCAGGTATGATGATTCTAACTGAAGTAAGTCACACAGAAAAAGAAACATCATAAGATATCAGTAATACACGGAATGTAAACTTGGCTACACAGGAACTGAATTACAGAACAGAACAGGGTCTCAAATTTAGAAAACCAACTTATGCTTGCTTAAGGGTAAAGGTGAGTTGGGGTGCTGCATAAAACCAGAGATTGAAATGAGCACAGATAAAGTTCCTTAAGCCAAATATGGAATAGACAAGAGCTACTCCTTGCTCAACGAAATGGACTCAACACCGCATATTAAACGCCTAAGAATGTACCTGACTAGTAAGTATCTTGAAACCTATGGATTGCTATGTCTCCGAAAGAGAATCAAGCATGTGTACAGGGGCATAAACTCAGCAGTGATAGGATTGGAGAGGTTCGGTGAGCAAATGAAGACCCTTTGAAGTCATATTGCATGGTACCCATTACACAGGTCTTAACTCTCCAGGTTTAAGGTATTCTTCCTTCAACTAAAACATGCATGTGGAACGCAAGTATGATCAACCATGTGAACGGGAGGCGTGTTCAAATATGTCTCAGTTTTCCTCCCCTGGTACTCGGGTGCAACATTCCAGATGCTTTACTAACACTCTCCCCACTTGGAGAGTCAGCGCCTTTAACCTCCTGTTTGGCCCAGTTTGCAATTTCTGCGAAAGATGAACAAGAATAGCGAAAACCAATGAGAGACTAGCTGGAGGTGTCTGGACGGGCAAATTTAACTCTCATTTCCCACCAGGAAGAGGAAATAACCAAAGGCTCAGCGTGCCGTGCCGGAACCAGATTAGGGCCTGAAGCCATCCTGCGGTGTTGCGGCCAGGTCACAAGAAAGCGAGTTGAAGAAAGGAGCTCAGGGGCACTGTAATTCACAAACCTGCAGAGTTATAAATGACAGCTATCGTCCAAAAATAGACTGAAGTAAGGCTGCCAAGAGGACTTGAAAGCGGGGCAGAATTGCAGGAAACCGATTTCAGGAGGTAGACTGGAATTGCATTGAAAGCATAGGAAAAGAGGCAGAACGTCCACAATGATGCACTTGGCCAAAAAGGGCGTATGCGTTTTTTCCTGAATATATTCAGGAAAAAACGCATACGCCCTTTTTGGCCAACCAAGCAAGCTTGCAAAGGAAATCTGCACTACAATGAAGTCTCACTTCCCCCCGGTCAAAAGGGCCATCTGAAAAAAGTGTAAAATCCGGAAAGGCAGGACAGGCCATGGAGAACAGGGAGCCTTGTTATGCTGATGGGCGGGATGTAAAATGCCAACAGACACTCGGGAGAAGTGTATGGTGTTTCCTGAAACATCTAAAAAACAAAGCAACAGAGCCTACGGCACTGCCACTTATGGTCCTATAGCTTAGGGAAATTAAAATCAAAAAGACACAGCCACCCCAAAGTTTGGGACGCCTCTGTTTACAAGAACCTCGTTTACAGTACAAGTTCAACATCGCAGAAAGTGAAAAATGGATAAAGAAGTTGTGGTATTTACTTACAAAGCAATATCACTCAGCAATGAAATCTATGTCATCAGGCCCTTAGCATCACAATGAGTGGATTCAGGTATGATGATTCTAACTGAAATAAATCACACAGAAAAAGAAACATCATAAGATATCAGTAATACACGGAATGTAAAATTGGCTACACAGGAACTGAATTACAGAACAGAACAGGGTCTCAAATTTAGAAAACCAACTTATGCTTGCTTAAGGGGAAAGGTGAGTTGGGGTGCTGCATAAAACCAGAGATTGAAATGAGCACAGATAAAGTTCCTTAAGTCAAATATGGAATAGACAAGAGCTACTCCTTGCTCAACAAAATGGACTCAACACCGCATATTAAACGCCTAAGAATGTACCTGACTAGTAAGTATCGTAAAACCTATGGATTGCTATGTCTCCAAAAGAGAATCAAGCATGTGTACAGGGGCATAAACGCAGCAGTGATAGGATTGGAGAGGTTCGGTGAGCAAATGAAGACCCTTTGAAGTCATATTGCATGGTACCCATTACACGGGTCTCAACTCTCCAGGTTTAAGGTATTCTTCCTTCAGCTAAAACATGCATGTGGAACCCAAGTATGATCAACCATGTGAACGGGAGACGTGTTCAAATATGTCTCAGTTTTCCTCCCCTGGTACTCGGGTGCAACATTCCAGACGCTTTACTAACACTCTCCCCACTTGGAGAGTCAGCGCCTTTAACCTCCTGTTTGGCCCAGTTTGCAATTTCTGTGGAAGATGAACAGGAATAGCGAGAACCAATGAGAGGCTAGCTGGAGGTGTCTGGACGGGCAAATTTAACTCTCATTTCCCACCAGGAAGAGGAAATAACTAAAGGCTCAGCGTGCCGTACCGGAACCAGATTAGGGCCTGAAGCCACCCTGTGGTGTTGCGGCCAGCTCAAAAGAAAGCGAGTTGAAGAAAGGAGCTCAGGGGCACTGTAATTCACACACCTGCAGAGTTATAAATGACAGCTATCGTCCAAAAATAGACTGAAGTAAGGCTGCCAAGAGGACTTGAAAGCGGGACAGAATTGCAGGAAACCGATTTCAGGAGGTAGACTGGAATTGCATTGAAAGCATAGGAAAAGAGGCAGAACGTCCACAATGATGCACTTGGCCAAAAAGGGCGTATGCGTTTTTTCCTGAATATATTCAGGAAAAAACGCATACGCCCTTTTTGGCCAACCAAGCAAGCTTGCAAAGGAAATCTGCACTACAATGAAGTCTCACTTCCCCCCGGTCAAAAGGGCCATCTGAAAAAAGTGTAAAATCCAGAAAGGCAGGACAGGCCATGGAGAACTGGGAGCCTTGTTATGCTGATGGGCGGGATGTAAATTGCCAACAGACACTCGGGAGAAGTGTATGGTGTTTCCTGAAACATATAAAAAACAAAGCAACAGAACCTAGGGCACTTCCACTTATGGTCCTATAGCTTAGGGAAATTAAAATCAAAAAGACACAGCCACCCCAAAGTTTGGGACGCCTCTGTTTACAAGAACCTCGTTTACAGTACAAGTTCAACATCGCAGAAAGTGAAAAATGGATAAAGAAGTTGTGGTATTTACTTACAAAGCAATATCACTCAGCAATGAAATCTGTGTCATCAGGCCCTTAGCAGCACAATGAGTGGATTCAGGTATGATGATTCTAACTGAAGTAAGTCACACAGAAAAAGAAACATCATAAGATATCAGTAATACACGGAATGTAAACTTGGCTACACAGGAACTGAATTACAGAACAGAACAGGGTCTCAAATTTAGAAAACCAACTTATGCTTGCTTAAGGATAAAGGTGAGTTGGGGTGCTGCATAAAACCAGAGATTGAAATGAGCACAGATAAAGTTCCTTAAGTCAAATATGGAGTAGACAAGAGCTACTCCTTGCTCAACGAAATGGACTCAACACCGCATATTAAACGCCTAAGAATGTACCTGACTAGTAAGTATCTTAAAACCTATGGATTGCTATGTCTCCGAAAGAGAATCAAGCATGTGTACAGGGGCATAAACGCAGCAGTGATAGGATTGGAGAGGTTCGGTGAGCAAATGAAGACCCTTTGAAGTCATATTGCATGGTACCCATTACACGGGTCTTAACTCTCCAGGTTTAAGGTATTCTTCCTTCAGCTAAAACATGCATGTGGAACCCAAGTATGATCAACCATGTGAATGGGAGACGTGTTCAAATATGTCTCAGTTTTCTTCCCCTGGTACTCGGGTGCAACATTCCAGACGCTTTACTAACACTCTCCCCACTTGGAGAGTCAGCGCCTTTAACCTCCTGTTTGGCCCAGTTTGCAATTTCTGCGGAAGATGAACAGGAATAGCGAGAACCAATGAGAGACTAGCTGGAGGTGTCTGGACGGGCAAATTTAACTCTCATTTCCCACAAGGAAGAGGAAATAACCAAAGGCTCAGCATGCCGTGCCGGAACCAGATTAGGGCCTGAAGCCATCCTGCGGTGTTGCGGCCAGGTCACAAGAAAGCAAGTTGAAGAAAGGAGCTCAGGGGCACTGTAATTCACAAACCTGCAGAGTTATAAATGACAGCTATCGTCCAAAAATAGACTGAAGTAAGGCTGCCAAGAGGACTTGAAATCGGGGCAGAATTGCAGGAAACCGATTTCAGTAGGTAGACTGGAATTGCATTGAAAGCATAGGAAAAGAGGCAGAACGTCCACAATGATGCACTTGGCCAAAAAGGGCGTATGCGTTTTTTCCTGAATATATTCAGGAAAAAACGCATACGCCCTTTTTGGCCAACCAAGCAAGCTTGCAAAGGAAATCTGCACTATAATGAAGTCTCACTTCTCCCCAGTCAAAAGGGCCATCTGAAAAAAGTGTAAAATCCAGAAAGGCAGGACAGGCCATGGAGAACTGGGAGCCTTGTTATGCTGATGGGCGGGATGTAAATTGCCAACAACCACTCGGGAGAAGTGTATGGTGTTTCCTGAAATATCTAAAAAACAAAGCAACAGAACCTAGGGCACTTCCACTTATGGTCCTATAGCTTAGGGAAATTAAAATCAAAAAGACACAGCCACCCCAAAGTTTGGGACGCCTCTGTTTACAAGAACCTCGTTTACAGTACAAGTTCAACATCGCAGAAAGTGAAAAATGGAGAAAGAAGTTGTGGTATTTACTTACAAAGCAATATCACTCAGCAATGAAATCTGTGTCATCAGGCCCTTAGCAGCACAATGAGTGGATTCAGGTATGATGATTCTAACTGAAATAAGTCACACAGAAAAAGAAACATCATAAGATATCAGTAATACACGGAATGTAAACTTGGCTACACAGGAACTGAATTACAGAACAGAACAGGGTCTCAAATTTAGAAAACCAACTTATTCTTGCTTAAGGGTAAAGGTGAGTTGGGGTGCTGCATAAAACCAGAGATTGAAATGAGCACAGATAAAGTTCCTTAAGCCAAATATGGAATAGACAAGAGCTACTCCTTGCTCAACGAAATGGACTCAACACCGCATATTAAACGCCTAAGAATGTACCTGACTAGTAAGTATCTTAAAACCTATGGATTGCTATGTCTCCGAAAGAGAATCAAGCATGTGTACAGGGGCATAAACGCAGCAGTGATAGGATTGGAGAGGTTCGGTGAGCAAATGAAGACCCTTTGAAGTCATATTGCATGGTACCCATTCCACGGGTTTCAACTACCCAGGTTTAAGGTATTCTTCCTTCAGCTAAAACATGCATGTGGAACCTAGAGTATGATCAACCATGTGATCGGGAGATGTGTTCAAATATGTCTCAGTTTTCCTCCCCTGGTACTCGGGTGCAACATTCCAGACGCTTTACTAACACTCTCCCCACTTGGAGAGTCAGTCCCTTTAACCTCCTGTTTGGCCCAGTTTGCAATTTCTGCGGAAGATGAACAGGAATAGCGAGAACCAATGAGAGGCTAGCTGGAGGTGTCTGGACGGGCAAATTTAACTCTCATTTCCCACCAGGAAGAGGAATTAACCAAAGGCTCAACATGCCGGGCCGGAACCAGATTAGGGCCTGAAGCCATCCTGTGGTGTTGCGGCCAGGTCACAAGAAAGCGAGTTGAAGAAAGGAGCTCAGGAGCACTGTAATTCACAAACCTGCAGAGTTATAAATGACAGCAATCGTCCAAAAATAGACTGAAGTAAGGCTGCCAAGAGGACTTGAAAGCGGGGCAGAATTGCAGGAAACCGATTTCAGGAGGTAGACTGGAATTGCATTGAAAGCATAGGAAAAGAGGCAGAACGTCCACAATGATGCACTTGGCCAAAAAGGGCGTATGCGTTTTTTCCTGAATATATTCAGGAAAAAACGCATACGCCCTTTATGGCCAACCAAGCAAGCTTGCAAAGGAAATCTGCACTACAATGAAGTCTCACTTCCCCCCGGTCAAAAGGGCCATCTGAAAAAAGTGTAAAATCCAGAAAGGCAGGACAGGCCATGGAGAACTGGGAGCCTTGTTATGCTGATGGGCGGGATGTAAATTGCCAACAGACACTCGGGAGAAGTGTATGGTGTTTCCTGAAACATCTAAAAAACAAAGCAACAGAGCCTAGGGCACTGCTACTTATGGTCCTATAGCTTAGGGAAATTAAAATCAAAAAGACACAGCCACCCCAAAGTTTGGGACGCCTCTGTTTACAAGAACCTCGTTTACAGTACAAGTTCAACATCGCAGAAAGTGAAAAATGGATAAAGAAGTTGTGGTATTTACTTACAAAGCAATATCACTCAGCAATGAAATCTGTGTCATCAGGCCCTTAGCAGCACAATGAGTGGATTCAGGTATGATGATTCTAACTGAAGTAAGTCACACAGAAAAAGAAACATCATAAGATATCAGTAATACACGGAATGTAAACTTGGCTACACAGGAACTGAATTACAGAACAGAACAGGGTCTCAAATTTAGAAAACCAACTTATGCTTGCTTAAGGGTAAAGGTGAGTTGGGGTGCTGCATAAAACCAGAGATTGAAATGAGCACAGATAAAGTTCCTTAAGTCAAATATGGAATAGACAAGAGCTACTCCTTGCTCAACGAAATGGACTCAACACCGCATATTAAACGCCTAAGAATATACCTGACTAGTAAGTATCTTAAAACCTATGGATTGCTATGTCTCTGAAAGAGAATGAAGCATGTGTACAGGGGCATAAACGCAGCAGTGATAGGATTGGAGAGGTTCAGTGAGCAAATGAAGACCCTTTGAAGTCATATTGCATGGTACCCATTACACGGGTCGTAACTCTCCAGGTTTAAGGTATTCTTCCTTCAGCTAAAACATGCATGTGGAACCCAAGTATGATCAACCATGTGAACGGGAGACGTGTTCAAATATGTCTCAGTTTTCCTCCCCTGGTACTCGGGTGCAACATTCCAGACGCTTTACTAACACTCTCCCCACTTGGAGAGTCAGCGCCTTTAACCTCCTGTTTGGCACAGTTTGCAATTTCTGCGGAAGATGAACAGGAATAGCGAGAACCAATGAGAGGCTAGCTGGAGGTGTCTGGACGGGCAAATTTAACTCTCATTTCCCACCAGGAAGAGGAATTAACCAAAGGCTCAACGTGCCGGGCCGGAACCAGATTAGGGCCTGAAGCCATCCTGCGGTGTTGCCTCCAGGTCACAAGAAAGCGAGTTGAAGAAAGGAGCTCAGCGGCACTGTAATTCACAAAACTGCAGAGTTATAAATGACAGCTATCGTCCAAAAATAGACTGAAGTAAGGCTGCCAAGAGGACTTGAAAGCGGGGCAGAATTGCAGGAAACCGATTTCAGGAGGTAGACTGGAATTGCATTGAAAGCATAGGAAAAGAGGCAGAACGTCCACAATGATGCACTTGGCCAAAAAGGGCGTATGCGTTTTTTCCTGAATATATTCAGGAAAAAATGCATACGCCCTTTTTGGCCAACCAAGCAAGCTTGCAAAGGAAATCTGCACTACAATGAAGTCTCACTTCCCCCCGGTCAAAAGGGCCATCTGAAAAAAGTGTAAAATCCAGAAAGGCAGGACAGGCCATGGAGAACTGGGAGCCTTGTTATGCTGATGGGCGGGATGTAAATTGCCAACAGACACTCGGGAGAAGTGTATGGTGTTTCCTGAAACATCTAAAAAACAAAGCAACAGAGCCTAGGGCACTTCCACTTATGGTCCTATAGCTTAGGGAAATTAAATTCAAAAAGACACAGCCACCCCAAAGTTTGGAACGGCTCTGTTTACAAGAACCTCGTTTACAGTACAAGTTCAACATCGCAGAAAGTGAAAAATGGATAAAGAAGTTGTGGTATTTACTTACAAAGCAATATCACTCAGCAATGAAATCTGTGTCATCAGGCCCTTAGCAGCACAATGAGTGGATTCAGGTATGATGATTCTAACTGAAGTAAGTCACACAGAAAAAGAAACATCATAAGATATCAGTAATACACGGAATGTAAACTTGGCTACACAGGAACTGAATTACAGAACAGAACAGGGTCTCAAATTTAGAAAACCAACTTATGCTTGCTTAAGGGTAAAGGTGAGTTGGGGTGCTGCATAAAACCAGAGATTGAAATGAGCACAGATAAATTTCCTTAAGCCAAATATGGAATAGACAAGAGCTACTCCTTGCTCAACGAAATGGACTCAACACCGCATATTAAACGCCTAAGAATGTACCTGACTAGTAAGTATTGTAAAACCTATGGATTGCTATGTCTCCGAAAGAGAATCAAGCATGTGTACAGGGGCATAAACGCAGCAGTGATAGGATTGGAGAGGTTCGGTGAGCAAATGAAGACCCTTTGAAGTCATATTGCATGGTACCCATTCCACGAGTCTCAACTCTCCAGGTTTAAGGTATTCTTCCTTCAGCTAAAACATGCATGTGGAACCCAAGTATGATCAACCATGTGAACGGGAGACGTGTTCAAATATGTCTCAGTTTTCCTCCCCTGGTACTCGGGTGCAACATTCCAGATGCTTTACTAACACTCTCCCCACTTGGAGAGTCAGCGCCTTTAACCTCCTGTTTGGCCCAGTTTGCAATTTCTGCGGAAGATGAACAGGAATAGCGAGAACCAATGAGAGGCTAGCTGGAGGTGTCTGGACGGGCAAATTTAACTCTCATTTCCCACCAGGAAGAGGAAATAACCAAAGGCTCAGCGTGCCGTACCAGAACCAGATTAGGGCCTGAAGCCATCCTGCCTTGTTGCGGCCAGCTCAAAAGAAAGCGAGTTGAAGAAAGGAGCTCAGGGGCACTGTAATTCACAAACCTGCAGAGTTATAAATGACAGCTATCGTCCAAAAATAGACTGAAGTAAGGCTGCCAAGAGGACTTGAAAGCGGGGCAGAATTGCAGGAAACCGATTTCAGGAGGTAGACTGGAATTGCATTGCAAGCATAGGAAAAGAGGCAGAACGTCCACAATGATGCACTTGGCCAAAAAGGGCGTATGCGTTTTTTCCTGAATATATTCAGGAAAAAACGCATACGCCCTTTTTGGCCAACCAAGCAAGCTTGCAAAGGAAATCTGCACTATAATGAAGTCTCACTTCTCCCCGGTCAAAAGGGACATCTGAAAAAAGTGTAAAATCCAGAAAGGCAGGACAGGCCATGGAGAACTGGGAGCCTTGTTATGCTGATGGGCGGGATGTAAATTGCCAACAACCACTCGGGAGAAGTGTATGGTGTTTCCTGAAACATCTAAAAAACAAAGCAACAGAACCTAGGGCACTTCCACTTATGGTCCTATAGCTTAGGGAAATTAAAATCAAAAAGACACAGCCACCCCAAAGTTTGGGACGCCTCTGTTTACAAGAACCTCGTTTACAGTACAAGTTCAACATCGCAGAAAGTGAAAAATGGAGAAAGAAGTTGTGGTATTTACTTACAAAGCAATATCACTCAGCAATGAAATCTGTGTCATCAGGCCCTTAGCAGCACAATGAGTGGATTCAGGTATGATGATTCTAACTGAAATAAGTCACACAGAAAAAGAAACATCATAAGATATCAGTAATACACGGAATGTAAACTTGGCTACACAGGAACTGAATTACAGAACAGAACAGGGTCTCAAATTTAGAAAACCAACTTATTCTTGCTTAAGGGTAAAGGTGAGTTGGGGTGCTGCATAAAACCAGAGATTGAAATGAGCACAGATAAAGTTCCTTAAGCCAAATATGGAATAGACAAGAGCTACTCCTTGCTCAACGAAATGGACTCAACACCCCATATTAAACGCCTAAGAATGTACCTGACTAATAAGTATCTTAAAACCTATGGATTGCTATGTCTCCGAAAGAGAATCAAGCATGTGTACAGGGGCATAAACGCAGCAGTGATAGGATTGGAGAGGTTCGGTGAGCAAATGAAGACCCTTTGAAGTCATATTGCATGGTACCCATTCCACGGGTTTCAACTACCCAGGTTTAAGGTATTCTTCCTTCAGCTAAAACATGCATGTGGAACCTAGAGTATGATCAACCATGTGATCGGGAGATGTGTTCAAATATGTCTCAGTTTTCCTCCCCTGGTACTCGGGTGCAACATTCCAGACGCTTTACTAACACTCTCCCCACTTGGAGAGTCAGTCCCTTTAACCTCCTGTTTGGCCCAGTTTGCAATTTCTGCGGAAGATGAACAGGAATAGCGAGAACCAATGAGAGGCTAGCTGGAGGTGTCTGGACGGGCAAATTTAACTCTCATTTCCCACCAGGAAGAGGAATTAACCAAAGGCTCAGCATGCCGGGCCGGAACCAGATTAGGGCCTGAAGCCATCCTGTGGTGTTGCGGCCAGGTCACAAGAAAGCGAGTTGAAGAAAGGAGCTCAGGAGCACTGTAATTCACAAACCTGCAGAGTTATAAATGACAGCAATCGTCCAAAAATAGACTGAAGTAAGGCTGCCAAGAGGACTTGAAAGTGGGGCAGAATTGCAGGAAACCGATTTCAGGAGGTAGACTGGAATTGCATTGAAAGCATAGGAAAAGAGGCAGAACGTCCACAATGATGCACTTGGCCAAAAAGGGCGTATGCGTTTTTTCCTGAATATATTCAGGAAAAAACGCATACGCCCTTTTTGGCCAACCAAGCAAGCTTGCAAAGGAAATCTGCACTACAATGAAGTCTCACTTCCCCCCGGTCAAAAGGGCCATCTGAAAAAAGTGTAAAATCCAGAAAGGCAGGACAGGCCATGGAGAACTGGGAGCCTTGTTATGCTGATGGGCGGGATGTAAATTGCCAACAGACACTCGGGAGAAGTGTATGGTGTTTCCTGAAACATCTAAAAAACAAAGCAACAGAGCCTAGGGCACTTCCACTTATGGTCCTATAGCTTAGGGAAATTAAATTCAAAAAGACACAGCCACCCCAAAGTTTGGAACGGCTCTGTTTACAAGAACCTCGTTTACAGTACAAGTTCAACATCGCAGAAAGTGAAAAATGGATAAAGAAGTTGTGGTATTTACTTACAAAGCAATATCACTCAGCAATGAAATCTGTCATCAGGCCCTTAGCAGCACAATGAGTGGATTCAGGTATGATGATTCTAACTGAAGTAAGTCACACAGAATAAGAAACATCATAAGATATCAGTAATACACGGAATGTAAACTTGGCTACACAGGAACTGAATTACAGAACAGAACAGGGTCTCAAATTTAGAAAACCAACTTATGCTTGCTTAAGGGTAAAGGTGAGTTGGGGTGCTGCATAAAACCAGAGATTGAAATGAGCACAGATAAAGTTCCTTAAGCCAAATATGGAATAGACAAGAGCTACTCCTTGCTCAACGAAATGGACTCAACACCGCATATTAAACGCCTAAGAATGTACCTGACTTGTAAGTATCTTAAAACCTAAGAATTGCTATGTCTCCGAAAGAGAATCAAGCATGTGTACAGGGGCATAAACGCAGCAGTGATAGGATTGGAGAGGTTCGGTGAGCAAATGAAGACCCTTTGAAGTCATATTGCATGGTACCCATTCCACGGGTTTCAAATACCCAGGTTTAAGGTATTCTTCCTTCAGCTAAAACATGCATGTGGAACCTAGAGTATGATCAACCATGTGATCGGGAGACGTGTTCAAATATGTCTCAGTTTTCCTCCCTTGGTACTCGGGTGCAACATTCCAGACGCTTTCCTAACACTCTCCCCACTTGGAGAGTCAGTCCCTTTAACCTCCTGTTTGGCCCAGTTTGCAATTTTTGCGGAAGATGAACAGGAATAGCGAGAACCAATGAGAGGCTAGCTGGAGGTGTCTGGACGGGCAAATTTAACTCTCATTTCCCACCAGGAAGAGGAAATAACCAAAGGCTCAGCGTGCCGTACCGGAACAAGATTAGGGCCTGAAGCCATCCTGCGGTGTTGCGGCCAGGTCACAAGAAAGCGAGTTGAAGAAAGGAGCTCAGGGGCACTGTAATTCACAAACCTGCAGACTTATAAATGACAGCTATCGTCCAAAAATAGACTGAAGTAAGGCTGCCAAGAGGACTTGAAAGCGGGGCAGAATTGCAGGAGAGCGATTTCAGGAGGTAGACTGGAATTGCATTGAAAGCATAGGAAAAGAGGCAGAACGTCCACAATGATGCACTTGGCCAAAAAGGGCGTATGCGTTTTTTCCTGAATATATTCAGGAAAAAACGCATACGCCCTTTTTGGCCAACCAAGCAAGCTTGCAAAGGAAATCTGCACTACAATGAAGTCTCACTTCCCCCCCGGTCAAAAGGGCCATCTGAAAAAAGTGTAAAATCCAGAAAGGCAGGACAGGCCATGGAGAACTGGGAGCCTTGTTATGCTGATGGGCGGGATGTAAATTGCCAACAACCACTCGGGAGAAGTGTATGGTGTTTCCTGAAACATCTAAAAAACAAAGCAACAGAACCTAGGGCACTTCCACTTATGGTCCTATAGCTTAGGGAAATTAAAATCAAAAAGACACAGCCACCCCAAAGTTTGGAACGGCTCTGTTTACAAGAACCTCGTTTACAGTACAAGTTCAACATCGCAGAAAGTGAAAAATGGATAAAGAAGTTGTGGTATTCACTTACAAAGCAATGTCACTCAGCAATGAAATCTGTTTCATCAGGCCCTTAGCAGCACAATGAGTGGATTCAGGTATGATGATTCTAACTGAAGTAAGTCACACAGAAAAAGAAACATCATAAGATATCAGTAATACACGGAATGTAAACTTGGCTACACAGGAACTGAATTACAGAACAGAACAGGGTCTCAAATTTAGAAAACCAACTTATGCTTGCTTAAGGGTAAAGGTGAGTTGGGGTGCTGCATAAAACCAGAGATTGAAATGAGCACAGATAAAGTTCCTTAAGTCAAATATGGAATAGACAAGAGCTACTCCTTGCTCAACGAAATGGACTCAACACCGCATATTAAACGCCTAAGAATGTACCTGACTAGTAATTATCGTAAAACCTATGGATTGCTATGTCTCCAAAAGAGAATCAAGCATGTGTACAGGGGCATAAACGCAGCAGTGATAGGATTGGAGAGGTTCGGTGAGCAAATGAAGACCCTTTGAAGTCATATTGCATGGTACCCATTACACGGGTCTCAACTCTCCAGGTTTAAGGTATTCTTCCTTCAGCTAAAACATGCATGTGGAACCCAAGTATGATCAACCATGTGAACGGGAGACGTGTTCAAATATGTCTCAGTTTTCCTCCCCTGGGACTCGGGTGCAACATTCCAGACGCTTTACTAACACTCTCCCCACTTGGAGAGTCAGCGCCTTTAACCTCCTGTTTGGCCCAGTTTGCAATTTTTGCGGAAGATGAACAGGAATAGCGAGAACCAATGAGAGGCTAGCTGGAGGTGTCTGGACGGGCAAATTTAACTCTCATTTCCCACCAGCAAGAGGAAATAACCAAAGGCTCAGCGTGCCGTACCGGAACCAGATTAGGGCCTGAAGCCATCCTGCGGTGTTGCGGCCAGCTCAAAAGAAAGCGAGTTGAAGAAAGGAGCTCAGGGGCACTGTAATTCACAAACCTGCAGAGTTATAAATGACAGCTATCGTCCAAAAATAGACTGAAGTAAGGCTGCCAAGAGGACTTGAAAGCGGGGCAGAATTGCAGGAAACCGATTTCAGGAGGTAGACTGGAATTGCTTTGAAAGCATAGGAAAAGAGGCAGAACGTCCACAATGATGCACTTGGCCAAAAAGGGCGTATGCGTTTTTTCCTGAATATATTCAGGAAAAAACGCATACGCCCTTTTTGGCCAACCAAGCAACCTTGCAAAGGAAATCTGCACTACAATGAAGTCTCACTTCCCCCCGGTCAAAAGGGCCATCTAAAAAAAGTGTAAAATCCAGAAAGGCAGGACAGGCCATGGAGAACTGGGAGCCTTGTTATGCTGATGGGCGGGATGTAAATTGCCAACAACCACTCGGGAGAAGTGTATGGTGTTTCCTGAAACATCTAAAAAACAAAGCAACAGAACCTAGGGCACTTCCGCTTATGGTCCTATAGCTTAGGGAAATTAAAATCAAAAAGACACAGCCACCTCAAAGTTTGGAACGGCTCTGTTTACAAGAACCTCATTTACAGTACAAGTTCAACATCGCAGAAAGTGAAAAATGGATAAAGAAGTTGTGGTATTCACTTACAAAGCAATGTCACTCAGCAATGAAATCTGTGTCATCAGGCCCTTAGCAGCACAATGAGTGGATTCAGGTATGATGATTCTAACTGAAGTAAGTCACACAGAAAAAGAAACATCATAAGATATCAGTAATACACGGAATGTAAACTTGGCTACACAGGAACTGAATTACAGAACAGAACAGGGTCTCAAATTTAGAAAACCAACTTATGCTTGCTTAAGGGTAAAGGTGAGTTGGGGTGCTGCATAAAACCAGAGATTGAAATGAGCACAGATAAAGTTCCTTAAGCCAAATATGGAATAGACAAGAGCTACTCCTTGCTCAACGAAATGGACTCAACACCGCATATTAAACGCCTAAGAATGTACCTGACTAGTAAGTATCTTGAAACCTATGGATTGCTATGTCTCCGAAAGAGAATCAAGCATGTGTACAGGGGCATAAACTCAGCAGTGATAGGATTGGAGAGGTTCGGTGAGCAAATGAAGACCCTTTGAAGTCATATTGCATGGTACCCATTACACAGGTCTTAACTCTCCAGGTTTAAGGTATTCTTCCTTCAACTAAAACATGCATGTGGAACGCAAGTATGATCAACCATGTGAACGGGAGGCGTGTTCAAATATGTCTCAGTTTTCCTCCCCTGGTACTCGGGTGCAACATTCCAGATGCTTTACTAACACTCTCCCCACTTGGAGAGTCAGCGCCTTTAACCTCCTGTTTGGCCCAGTTTGCAATTTCTGCGAAAGATGAACAAGAATAGCGAAAACCAATGAGAGACTAGCTGGAGGTGTCTGGACGGGCAAATTTAACTCTCATTTCCCACCAGGAAGAGGAAATAACCAAAGGCTCAGCGTGCCGTGCCGGAACCAGATTAGGGCCTGAAGCCATCCTGCGGTGTTGCGGCCAGGTCACAAGAAAGCGAGTTGAAGAAAGGAGCTCAGGGGCACTGTAATTCACAAACCTGCAGAGTTATAAATGACAGCTATCGTCCAAAAATAGACTGAAGTAAGGCTGCCAAGAGGACTTGAAAGCGGGGCAGAATTGCAGGAAACCGATTTCAGGAGGTAGACTGGAATTGCATTGAAAGCATAGGAAAAGAGGCAGAACGTCCACAATGATGCACTTGGCCAAAAAGGGCGTATGCGTTTTTTCCTGAATATATTCAGGAAAAAACGCATACGCCCTTTTTGGCCAACCAAGCAAGCTTGCAAAGGAAATCTGCACTACAATGAAGTCTCACTTCCCCCCGGTCAAAAGGGCCATCTGAAAAAAGTGTAAAATCCGGAAAGGCAGGACAGGCCATGGAGAACAGGGAGCCTTGTTATGCTGATGGGCGGGATGTAAAATGCCAACAGACACTCGGGAGAAGTGTATGGTGTTTCCTGAAACATCTAAAAAACAAAGCAACAGAGCCTACGGCACTGCCACTTATGGTCCTATAGCTTAGGGAAATTAAAATCAAAAAGACACAGCCACCCCAAAGTTTGGGACGCCTCTGTTTACAAGAACCTCGTTTACAGTACAAGTTCAACATCGCAGAAAGTGAAAAATGGATAAAGAAGTTGTGGTATTTACTTACAAAGCAATATCACTCAGCAATGAAATCTATGTCATCAGGCCCTTAGCATCACAATGAGTGGATTCAGGTATGATGATTCTAACTGAAATAAATCACACAGAAAAAGAAACATCATAAGATATCAGTAATACACGGAATGTAAAATTGGCTACACAGGAACTGAATTACAGAACAGAACAGGGTCTCAAATTTAGAAAACCAACTTATGCTTGCTTAAGGGGAAAGGTGAGTTGGGGTGCTGCATAAAACCAGAGATTGAAATGAGCACAGATAAAGTTCCTTAAGTCAAATATGGAATAGACAAGAGCTACTCCTTGCTCAACAAAATGGACTCAACACCGCATATTAAACGCCTAAGAATGTACCTGACTAGTAAGTATCGTAAAACCTATGGATTGCTATGTCTCCAAAAGAGAATCAAGCATGTGTACAGGGGCATAAACGCAGCAGTGATAGGATTGGAGAGGTTCGGTGAGCAAATGAAGACCCTTTGAAGTCATATTGCATGGTACCCATTACACGGGTCTCAACTCTCCAGGTTTAAGGTATTCTTCCTTCAGCTAAAACATGCATGTGGAACCCAAGTATGATCAACCATGTGAACGGGAGACGTGTTCAAATATGTCTCAGTTTTCCTCCCCTGGTACTCGGGTGCAACATTCCAGACGCTTTACTAACACTCTCCCCACTTGGAGAGTCAGCGCCTTTAACCTCCTGTTTGGCCCAGTTTGCAATTTCTGTGGAAGATGAACAGGAATAGCGAGAACCAATGAGAGGCTAGCTGGAGGTGTCTGGACGGGCAAATTTAACTCTCATTTCCCACCAGGAAGAGGAAATAACTAAAGGCTCAGCGTGCCGTACCGGAACCAGATTAGGGCCTGAAGCCACCCTGTGGTGTTGCGGCCAGCTCAAAAGAAAGCGAGTTGAAGAAAGGAGCTCAGGGGCACTGTAATTCACACACCTGCAGAGTTATAAATGACAGCTATCGTCCAAAAATAGACTGAAGTAAGGCTGCCAAGAGGACTTGAAAGCGGGACAGAATTGCAGGAAACCGATTTCAGGAGGTAGACTGGAATTGCATTGAAAGCATAGGAAAAGAGGCAGAACGTCCACAATGATGCACTTGGCCAAAAAGGGCGTATGCGTTTTTTCCTGAATATATTCAGGAAAAAACGCATACGCCCTTTTTGGCCAACCAAGCAAGCTTGCAAAGGAAATCTGCACTACAATGAAGTCTCACTTCCCCCCGGTCAAAAGGGCCATCTGAAAAAAGTGTAAAATCCAGAAAGGCAGGACAGGCCATGGAGAACTGGGAGCCTTGTTATGCTGATGGGCGGGATGTAAATTGCCAACAGACACTCGGGAGAAGTGTATGGTGTTTCCTGAAACATATAAAAAACAAAGCAACAGAACCTAGGGCACTTCCACTTATGGTCCTATAGCTTAGGGAAATTAAAATCAAAAAGACACAGCCACCCCAAAGTTTGGGACGCCTCTGTTTACAAGAACCTCATTTACAGTACAAGTTCAACATCGCAGAAAGTGAAAAATGGATAAAGAAGTTGTGGTATTTACTTACAAAGCAATATCACTCAGCAATGAAATCTGTGTCATCAGGCCCTTAGCAGCACAATGAGTGGATTCAGGTATGATGATTCTAACTGAAGTAAGTCACACAGAAAAAGAAACATCATAAGATATCAGTAATACACGGAATGTAAACTTGGCTACACAGGAACTGAATTACAGAACAGAACAGGGTCTCAAATTTAGAAAACCAACTTATGCTTGCTTAAGGATAAAGGTGAGTTGGGGTGCTGCATAAAACCAGAGATTGAAATGAGCACAGATAAAGTTCCTTAAGTCAAATATGGAGTAGACAAGAGCTACTCCTTGCTCAACGAAATGGACTCAACACCGCATATTAAACGCCTAAGAATGTACCTGACTAGTAAGTATCTTAAAACCTATGGATTGCTATGTCTCCGAAAGAGAATCAAGCATGTGTACAGGGGCATAAACGCAGCAGTGATAGGATTGGAGAGGTTCGGTGAGCAAATGAAGACCCTTTGAAGTCATATTGCATGGTACCCATTACACGGGTCTTAACTCTCCAGGTTTAAGGTATTCTTCCTTCAGCTAAAACATGCATGTGGAACCCAAGTATGATCAACCATGTGAATGGGAGACGTGTTCAAATATGTCTCAGTTTTCTTCCCCTGGTACTCGGGTGCAACATTCCAGACGCTTTACTAACACTCTCCCCACTTGGAGAGTCAGCGCCTTTAACCTCCTGTTTGGCCCAGTTTGCAATTTCTGCGGAAGATGAACAGGAATAGCGAGAACCAATGAGAGACTAGCTGGAGGTGTCTGGACGGGCAAATTTAACTCTCATTTCCCACAAGGAAGAGGAAATAACCAAAGGCTCAGCATGCCGTGCCGGAACCAGATTAGGGCCTGAAGCCATCCTGCGGTGTTGCGGCCAGGTCACAAGAAAGCAAGTTGAAGAAAGGAGCTCAGGGGCACTGTAATTCACAAACCTGCAGAGTTATAAATGACAGCTATCGTCCAAAAATAGACTGAAGTAAGGCTGCCAAGAGGACTTGAAATCGGGGCAGAATTGCAGGAAACCGATTTCAGTAGGTAGACTGGAATTGCATTGAAAGCATAGGAAAAGAGGCAGAACGTCCACAATGATGCACTTGGCCAAAAAGGGCGTATGCGTTTTTTCCTGAATATATTCAGGAAAAAACGCATACGCCCTTTTTGGCCAACCAAGCAAGCTTGCAAAGGAAATCTGCACTATAATGAAGTCTCACTTCTCCCCAGTCAAAAGGGCCATCTGAAAAAAGTGTAAAATCCAGAAAGGCAGGACAGGCCATGGAGAACTGGGAGCCTTGTTATGCTGATGGGCGGGATGTAAATTGCCAACAACCACTCGGGAGAAGTGTATGGTGTTTCCTGAAATATCTAAAAAACAAAGCAACAGAACCTAGGGCACTTCCACTTATGGTCCTATAGCTTAGGGAAATTAAAATCAAAAAGACACAGCCACCCCAAAGTTTGGGACGCCTCTGTTTACAAGAACCTCGTTTACAGTACAAGTTCAACATCGCAGAAAGTGAAAAATGGAGAAAGAAGTTGTGGTATTTACTTACAAAGCAATATCACTCAGCAATGAAATCTGTGTCATCAGGCCCTTAGCAGCACAATGAGTGGATTCAGGTATGATGATTCTAACTGAAATAAGTCACACAGAAAAAGAAACATCATAAGATATCAGTAATACACGGAATGTAAACTTGGCTACACAGGAACTGAATTACAGAACAGAACAGGGTCTCAAATTTAGAAAACCAACTTATTCTTGCTTAAGGGTAAAGGTGAGTTGGGGTGCTGCATAAAACCAGAGATTGAAATGAGCACAGATAAAGTTCCTTAAGCCAAATATGGAATAGACAAGAGCTACTCCTTGCTCAACGAAATGGACTCAACACCGCATATTAAACGCCTAAGAATGTACCTGACTAGTAAGTATCTTAAAACCTATGGATTGCTATGTCTCCGAAAGAGAATCAAGCATGTGTACAGGGGCATAAACGCAGCAGTGATAGGATTGGAGAGGTTCGGTGAGCAAATGAAGACCCTTTGAAGTCATATTGCATGGTACCCATTCCACGGGTTTCAACTACCCAGGTTTAAGGTATTCTTCCTTCAGCTAAAACATGCATGTGGAACCTAGAGTATGATCAACCATGTGATCGGGAGATGTGTTCAAATATGTCTCAGTTTTCCTCCCCTGGTACTCGGGTGCAACATTCCAGACGCTTTACTAACACTCTCCCCACTTGGAGAGTCAGTCCCTTTAACCTCCTGTTTGGCCCAGTTTGCAATTTCTGCGGAAGATGAACAGGAATAGCGAGAACCAATGAGAGGCTAGCTGGAGGTGTCTGGACGGGCAAATTTAACTCTCATTTCCCACCAGGAAGAGGAATTAACCAAAGGCTCAACATGCCGGGCCGGAACCAGATTAGGGCCTGAAGCCATCCTGTGGTGTTGCGGCCAGGTCACAAGAAAGCGAGTTGAAGAAAGGAGCTCAGGAGCACTGTAATTCACAAACCTGCAGAGTTATAAATGACAGCAATCGTCCAAAAATAGACTGAAGTAAGGCTGCCAAGAGGACTTGAAAGTGGGGCAGAATTGCAGGAAACCGATTTCAGGAGGTAGACTGGAATTGCATTGAAAGCATAGGAAAAGAGGCAGAACGTCCACAATGATGCACTTGGCCAAAAAGGGCGTATGCGTTTTTTCCTGAATATATTCAGGAAAAAACGCATACGCCCTTTTTGGCCAACCAAGCAAGCTTGCAAAGGAAATCTGCACTACAATGAAGTCTCACTTCCCCCCGGTCAAAAGGGCCATCTGAAAAAAGTGTAAAATCCAAAAAGGCAGGACAGGCCATGGAGAACTGGGAGCCTTCTTATGCTGATGGGCGGGATGTAAATTGCCAACAGACACTCGGGAGAAGTGTATGGTGTTTCCTGAAACATCTAAAAAACAAAGCAACAGAGCCTAGGACACTTCCACTTATGGTCCTATAGCTTAGGGAAATTAAATTCAAAAAGACACAGCCACCCCAAAGTTTGGAACGGCTCTGTTTACAAGAACCTCGTTTACAGTACAAGTTCAACATCGCAGAAAGTGAAAAATGGATAAAGAAGTTGTGGTATTTACTTACAAAGCAATATCACTCAGCAATGAAATCTGTGTCATCAGGCCCTTAGCAGCACAATGAGTGGATTCAGGTATGATGATTCTAACTGAAGTAAGTCACACAGAAAAAGAAACATCATAAGATATCAGTAATACACGGAATGTAAACTTGGCTACACAGGAACTGAATTACAGAACAGAACAGGGTCTCAAATTTAGAAAACCAACTTATGCTTGCTTAAGGGTAAAGGTGAGTTGGGGTGCTGCATAAAACCAGAGATTGAAATGAGCACAGATAAAGTTCCTTAAGTCAAATATGGAATAGACAAGAGCTACTCCTTGCTCAACAAAATGGACTCAACACCGCATATTAAACGCCTAAGAATGTACCTGACTAGTAAGTATCTTAAAACCTATGGATTGCTATGTCTCTGAAAGAGAATCAAGCATGTGTACAGGGGCATAAACGCAGCAGTGATAGGATTGGAGAGGTTCGGTGAGCAAATGAAGACCCTTTGAAGTCATATTGCATGGTACCCATTACACGGGTCTTAACTCTCCAGGTTTAAGGTATTCTTCCTTCAGCTAAAACATGCATGTGGAACCCAAGTATGATCAACCATGTGAATGGGAGACGTGTTCAAATATGTCTCAGTTTTCCTCCCCTGGTACTCGGGTGCAACATTCCAGACGCTTTACTAACACTCTCCCCACTTGGAGAGTCAGCGCCTTTAACCTCCTGTTTGGCCCAGTTTGCAATTTCTGCGGAAGATGAACAGGAATAGCGAGAACCAATGAGAGACTAGCTGGAGGTGTCTGGACGGGCAAATTTAACTCTCATTTCCCACCAGGAAGAGGAAATAACCAAAGGCTCAGCGTGCTGTGCCGGAACCAGATTAGGGCCTGAAGCCATCCTGCGGTGTTGCGGCCAGGTCACAAGAAAGCGAGTTGAAGAAAGGAGCTCAGGGGCACTGTAATTCACAAACCTGCAGAGTTATAAATGACAGCTATCGTCCAAAAATAGACTGAAGTAAGGCTGCCAAGAGGACTTGAAAGCGGGGCAGAATTGCAGGAAACCGATTTCAGGAGGTAGACTGGAATTGCATTGAAAGCATAGGAAAAGAGGCAGAACGTCCACAATGATGCACTTGGCCAAAAAGGGCGTATGCGTTTTTTCCTGAATATATTCAGGAAAAAACGCATACGCCCTTTATGGCCAACCAAGCAAGCTTGCAAAGGAAATCTGCACTACAATGAAGTCTCACTTCCCCCCGGTCAAAAGGGCCATCTGAAAAAAGTGTAAAATCCAGAAAGGCAGGACAGGCCATGGAGAACTGGGAGCCTTGTTATGCTGATGGGCGGGATGTAAATTGCCAACAGACACTCGGGAGAAGTGTATGGTGTTTCCTGAAACATCTAAAAAACAAAGCAACAGAGCCTAGGGCACTGCTACTTATGGTCCTATAGCTTAGGGAAATTAAAATCAAAAAGACACAGCCACCCCAAAGTTTGGGACGCCTCTGTTTACAAGAACCTCGTTTACAGTACAAGTTCAACATCGCAGAAAGTGAAAAATGGATAAAGAAGTTGTGGTATTTACTTACAAAGCAATATCACTCAGCAATGAAATCTGTGTCATCAGGCCCTTAGCAGCACAATGAGTGGATTCAGGTATGATGATTCTAACTGAAGTAAGTCACACAGAAAAAGAAACATCATAAGATATCAGTAATACACGGAATGTAAACTTGGCTACACAGGAACTGAATTACAGAACAGAACAGGGTCTCAAATTTAGAAAACCAACTTATGCTTGCTTAAGGGTAAAGGTGAGTTGGGGTGCTGCATAAAACCAGAGATTGAAATGAGCACAGATAAAGTTCCTTAAGTCAAATATGGAATAGACAAGAGCTACTCCTTGCTCAACGAAATGGACTCAACACCGCATATTAAACGCCTAAGAATATACCTGACTAGTAAGTATCTTAAAACCTATGGATTGCTATGTCTCTGAAAGAGAATCAAGCATGTGTACAGGGGCATAAACGCAGCAGTGATAGGATTGGAGAGGTTCAGTGAGCAAATGAAGACCCTTTGAAGTCATATTGCATGGTACCCATTACACGGGTCGTAACTCTCCAGGTTTAAGGTATTCTTCCTTCAGCTAAAACATGCATGTGGAACCCAAGTATGATCAACCATGTGAACGGGAGACGTGTTCAAATATGTCTCAGTTTTCCTCCCCTGGTACTCGGGTGCAACATTCCAGACGCTTTACTAACACTCTCCCCACTTGGAGAGTCAGCGCCTTTAACCTCCTGTTTGGCACAGTTTGCAATTTCTGCGGAAGATGAACAGGAATAGCGAGAACCAATGAGAGGCTAGCTGGAGGTGTCTGGACGGGCAAATTTAACTCTCATTTCCCACCAGGAAGAGGAATTAACCAAAGGCTCAACGTGCCGGGCCGGAACCAGATTAGGGCCTGAAGCCATCCTGCGGTGTTGCCTCCAGGTCACAAGAAAGCGAGTTGAAGAAAGGAGCTCAGCGGCACTGTAATTCACAAAACTGCAGAGTTATAAATGACAGCTATCGTCCAAAAATAGACTGAAGTAAGGCTGCCAAGAGGACTTGAAAGCGGGGCAGAATTGCAGGAAACCGATTTCAGGAGGTAGACTGGAATTGCATTGAAAGCATAGGAAAAGAGGCAGAACGTCCACAATGATGCACTTGGCCAAAAAGGGCGTATGCGTTTTTTCCTGAATATATTCAGGAAAAAATGCATACGCCCTTTTTGGCCAACCAAGCAAGCTTGCAAAGGAAATCTGCACTACAATGAAGTCTCACTTCCCCCCGGTCAAAAGGGCCATCTGAAAAAAGTGTAAAATCCAGAAAGGCAGGACAGGCCATGGAGAACTGGGAGCCTTGTTATGCTGATGGGCGGGATGTAAATTGCCAACAGACACTCGGGAGAAGTGTATGGTGTTTCCTGAAACATCTAAAAAACAAAGCAACAGAGCCTAGGGCACTTCCACTTATGGTCCTATAGCTTAGGGAAATTAAATTCAAAAAGACACAGCCACCCCAAAGTTTGGAACGGCTCTGTTTACAAGAACCTCGTTTACAGTACAAGTTCAACATCGCAGAAAGTGAAAAATGGATAAAGAAGTTGTGGTATTTACTTACAAAGCAATATCACTCAGCAATGAAATCTGTGTCATCAGGCCCTTAGCAGCACAATGAGTGGATTCAGGTATGATGATTCTAACTGAAGTAAGTCACACAGAAAAAGAAACATCATAAGATATCAGTAATACACGGAATGTAAACTTGGCTACACAGGAACTGAATTACAGAACAGAACAGGGTCTCAAATTTAGAAAACCAACTTATGCTTGCTTAAGGGTAAAGGTGAGTTGGGGTGCTGCATAAAACCAGAGATTGAAATGAGCACAGATAAATTTCCTTAAGCCAAATATGGAATAGACAAGAGCTACTCCTTGCTCAACGAAATGGACTCAACACCGCATATTAAACGCCTAAGAATGTACCTGACTAGTAAGTATTGTAAAACCTATGGATTGCTATGTCTCCGAAAGAGAATCAAGCATGTGTACAGGGGCATAAACGCAGCAGTGATAGGATTGGAGAGGTTCGGTGAGCAAATGAAGACCCTTTGAAGTCATATTGCATGGTACCCATTCCACGAGTCTCAACTCTCCAGGTTTAAGGTATTCTTCCTTCAGCTAAAACATGCATGTGGAACCCAAGTATGATCAACCATGTGAACGGGAGACGTGTTCAAATATGTCTCAGTTTTCCTCCCCTGGTACTCGGGTGCAACATTCCAGATGCTTTACTAACACTCTCCCCACTTGGAGAGTCAGCGCCTTTAACCTCCTGTTTGGCCCAGTTTGCAATTTCTGCGGAAGATGAACAGGAATAGCGAGAACCAATGAGAGGCTAGCTGGAGGTGTCTGGACGGGCAAATTTAACTCTCATTTCCCACCAGGAAGAGGAAATAACCAAAGGCTCAGCGTGCCGTACCAGAACCAGATTAGGGCCTGAAGCCATCCTGCCTTGTTGCGGCCAGCTCAAAAGAAAGCGAGTTGAAGAAAGGAGCTCAGGGGCACTGTAATTCACAAACCTGCAGAGTTATAAATGACAGCTATCGTCCAAAAATAGACTGAAGTAAGGCTGCCAAGAGGACTTGAAAGCGGGGCAGAATTGCAGGAAACCGATTTCAGGAGGTAGACTGGAATTGCATTGCAAGCATAGGAAAAGAGGCAGAACGTCCACAATGATGCACTTGGCCAAAAAGGGCGTATGCGTTTTTTCCTGAATATATTCAGGAAAAAACGCATACGCCCTTTTTGGCCAACCAAGCAAGCTTGCAAAGGAAATCTGCACTATAATGAAGTCTCACTTCTCCCCGGTCAAAAGGGACATCTGAAAAAAGTGTAAAATCCAGAAAGGCAGGACAGGCCATGGAGAACTGGGAGCCTTGTTATGCTGATGGGCGGGATGTAAATTGCCAACAACCACTCGGGAGAAGTGTATGGTGTTTCCTGAAACATCTAAAAAACAAAGCAACAGAACCTAGGGCACTTCCACTTATGGTCCTATAGCTTAGGGAAATTAAAATCAAAAAGACACAGCCACCCCAAAGTTTGGGACGCCTCTGTTTACAAGAACCTCGTTTACAGTACAAGTTCAACATCGCAGAAAGTGAAAAATGGAGAAAGAAGTTGTGGTATTTACTTACAAAGCAATATCACTCAGCAATGAAATCTGTGTCATCAGGCCCTTAGCAGCACAATGAGTGGATTCAGGTATGATGATTCTAACTGAAATAAGTCACACAGAAAAAGAAACATCATAAGATATCAGTAATACACGGAATGTAAACTTGGCTACACAGGAACTGAATTACAGAACAGAACAGGGTCTCAAATTTAGAAAACCAACTTATTCTTGCTTAAGGGTAAAGGTGAGTTGGGGTGCTGCATAAAACCAGAGATTGAAATGAGCACAGATAAAGTTCCTTAAGCCAAATATGGAATAGACAAGAGCTACTCCTTGCTCAACGAAATGGACTCAACACCCCATATTAAACGCCTAAGAATGTACCTGACTAATAAGTATCTTAAAACCTATGGATTGCTATGTCTCCGAAAGAGAATCAAGCATGTGTACAGGGGCATAAACGCAGCAGTGATAGGATTGGAGAGGTTCGGTGAGCAAATGAAGACCCTTTGAAGTCATATTGCATGGTACCCATTCCACGGGTTTCAACTACCCAGGTTTAAGGTATTCTTCCTTCAGCTAAAACATGCATGTGGAACCTAGAGTATGATCAACCATGTGATCGGGAGATGTGTTCAAATATGTCTCAGTTTTCCTCCCCTGGTACTCGGGTGCAACATTCCAGACGCTTTACTAACACTCTCCCCACTTGGAGAGTCAGTCCCTTTAACCTCCTGTTTGGCCCAGTTTGCAATTTCTGCGGAAGATGAACAGGAATAGCGAGAACCAATGAGAGGCTAGCTGGAGGTGTCTGGACGGGCAAATTTAACTCTCATTTCCCACCAGGAAGAGGAATTAACCAAAGGCTCAGCATGCCGGGCCGGAACCAGATTAGGGCCTGAAGCCATCCTGTGGTGTTGCGGCCAGGTCACAAGAAAGCGAGTTGAAGAAAGGAGCTCAGGAGCACTGTAATTCACAAACCTGCAGAGTTATAAATGACAGCAATCGTCCAAAAATAGACTGAAGTAAGGCTGCCAAGAGGACTTGAAAGTGGGGCAGAATTGCAGGAAACCGATTTCAGGAGGTAGACTGGAATTGCATTGAAAGCATAGGAAAAGAGGCAGAACGTCCACAATGATGCACTTGGCCAAAAAGGGCGTATGCGTTTTTTCCTGAATATATTCAGGAAAAAACGCATACGCCCTTTTTGGCCAACCAAGCAAGCTTGCAAAGGAAATCTGCACTACAATGAAGTCTCACTTCCCCCCGGTCAAAAGGGCCATCTGAAAAAAGTGTAAAATCCAGAAAGGCAGGACAGGCCATGGAGAACTGGGAGCCTTGTTATGCTGATGGGCGGGATGTAAATTGCCAACAGACACTCGGGAGAAGTGTATGGTGTTTCCTGAAACATCTAAAAAACAAAGCAACAGAGCCTAGGGCACTTCCACTTATGGTCCTATAGCTTAGGGAAATTAAATTCAAAAAGACACAGCCACCCCAAAGTTTGGAACGGCTCTGTTTACAAGAACCTCGTTTACAGTACAAGTTCAACATCGCAGAAAGTGAAAAATGGATAAAGAAGTTGTGGTATTTACTTACAAAGCAATATCACTCAGCAATGAAATCTGTCATCAGGCCCTTAGCAGCACAATGAGTGGATTCAGGTATGATGATTCTAACTGAAGTAAGTCACACAGAATAAGAAACATCATAAGATATCAGTAATACACGGAATGTAAACTTGGCTACACAGGAACTGAATTACAGAACAGAACAGGGTCTCAAATTTAGAAAACCAACTTATGCTTGCTTAAGGGTAAAGGTGAGTTGGGGTGCTGCATAAAACCAGAGATTGAAATGAGCACAGATAAAGTTCCTTAAGTCAAATATGGAATAGACAAGAGCTACACCTTGCTCAACAAAATGGACTCAACACCGCATATTAAACGTCTAAGAATGTACCTGACTAGTAAGTATCTTAAAACCTATGGATTGCTATGTCTCTGAAAGAGAATCAAGCATGTGTACAGGGACATAAACGCAGCAGTGATAGGATTGGAGAGGTTCGGTGAGCAAATGAAGACCCTTTGAAGTCATATTGCATGGTACCCATTACACGGGTCTTAACTCTCCAGGTTTAAGGTATTCTTCCTTCAGCTAAAACATGCATGTGGAACCCAAGTATGATCAACCATGTGAATGGGAGACGTGTTCAAATATGTCTCAGTTTTCCTCCCCTGGTACTCGGGTGCAACATTCCAGACGCTTTACTAACACTCTCCCCACTTGGAGAGTCAGCGCCTTTAACCTCCTGTTTGGCCCAGTTTGCAATTTCTGCGGAAGATGAACAGGAATAGCGAGAACCAATGAGAGACTAGCTGGAGGTGTCTGGACGGGCAAATTTAACTCTCATTTCCCACCAGGAAGAGGAAATAACCAAAGGCTCAGCGTGCTGTGCCGGAACCAGATTAGGGCCTGAAGCCATCCTGCGGTGTTGCGGCCAGGTCACAAGAAAGCGAGTTGAAGAAAGGAGCTCAGGGGCACTGTAATTCACAAACCTGCAGAGTTATAAATGACAGCTATCGTCCAAAAATAGACTGAAGTAAGGCTGCCAAGAGGACTTGAAATCGGGGCAGAATTGCAGGAAACCGATTTCAGGAGGTAGACTGGAATTGCATTGAAAGCATAGGAAAAGAGGCAGAACGTCCACAATGATGCACTTGGCCAAATAGGGCGTATGCGTTTTTTCCTGAATATATTCAGGAAAAAACGCATACGCCCTTTATGGCCAACCAAGCAAGCTTGCAAAGGAAATCTGCACTACAATGAAGTCTCACTTCCCCCCGGTCAAAAGGGCCATCTGAAAAAAGTGTAAAATCCAGAAAGGCAGGACAGGCCATGGAGAACTGGGAGCCTTGTTATGCTGATGGGCGGGATGTAAATTGCCAACAGACACTCGGGAGAAGTGTATGGTGTTTCCTGAAACATCTAAAAAACAAAGCAACAGAGCCTAGGGCACTGCCGCTTATGGTCCTATAGCTTAGGGAAATTAAAATCAAAAAGACACAGCCACCCCAAAGTTTGGGACGCCTCTATTTACAAGAATCTCGTTTACAGTACAAGTTCAACATCGCAGAAAGTGAAAAATGGATAAAGAAGTTGTGGTATTTACTTACAAAGCAATATCACTCAGCAATGAAATCTGTGTCATCAGGCCCTTAGCAGCACAATGAGTGGATTCAGGTATGATGATTCTAACTGAAGTAAGTCACACAGAAAAAGAAACATCATAAGATATCAGTAATACACGGAATGGAAACTTGGCTACACAGGAACTGAATTACAGAACAGAACAGGGTCTCAAATTTAGAAAACCAACTTATGCTTGCTTAAGGGTAAAGGTGAGTTTGGGTGCTGCATAAAACCAGAGATTGAAATGAGCACAGATAAAGTTCCTTAAGTCAAATATGGAATAGACAAGAGCTACTCCTTGCTCAACGAAATGGACTCAACACCGCATATTAAACGCCTAAGCATGTACCTGACTAGTAAGTATCTTAAAACCTATGGATTGCTATGTCTCCGAAAGAGAATCAAGCATGTGTACAGGGGCATAAACGCAGCAGTGATAGGATTGGAGAGGTTCGGTGAGCAAATGAAGACCCTTTGAATTCATATTGCATGGTACCCATTCCACGGGTCTTAACTCTCCAGGTTTAAGGTATTCTTCCTTCAGCTAAAACATGCATGTGGAACCCAAGTATGATCAACCATGTGAACGGGAGACGTGTTCAAATATGTCTCAGTTTTCCTCCCCTGGTACTCGGGTGCAACATTCCAGACGCTTTACTAACACTCTCCCCACTTGGAGAGTCAGCGCCTTTAACCTCCTGTTTGGCCCAGTTTGCAATTTCTGCGGAAGATGAACAGGAATAGCGAGAACCAATGAGAGGCTAGCTGGAGGTGTCTGGACGGGCAAATTTAACTCTCATTTCCCACCAGGAAGAGGAATTAACCAAAGGCTCAGCATGCCGGGCCGGAACCAGATTAGGGCCTGAAGCCATCCTGCGGTGTTGCGGCCAGCTCAAAAGAAAGCGAGTTGAAGAAAGGAGCTCAGCGGCACTGTAATTCACAAAACTGCAGAGTTATAAATGACAGCTATCGTCCAAAAATAGACTGAAGTAAGGCTGCCAAGAGGACTTGAAAGCGGGGCAGAATTGCAGGAAACCGATTTCAGGAGGTAGACTGGAATTGCATTGAAAGCATAGGAAAAGAGGCAGAACGTCCACAATGATGCACTTGGCCAAAAAGGGCGTATTCGTTTTTTCCTGAATATATTCAGGAAAAAATGCATACGCCCTTTTTGGCCAACCAAGCAAGCTTGCAAAGGAAATGTGCACTACAATGAAGTCTCACTTCCCCCCGGTCAAAAGGGCCATCTGAAAAAAGTGTAAAATCCAGAAAGGCAACAGGCATTTGAGAACTGGGAGCCTTGTTATGCTGATGGGCGGGATGTAAATTGCCAACAGACACTTGGGAGAAGTGTACGGTGTTTCCTGAAACATCTAAAAAACAAAGCAACAGAACCTAGGGCACTTCCACTTATGGTCCTATAGCTTAGGGAAATTAAAATCAAAAAGACACAGCCACCCCAAAGTTTGGAACGGCTCTGTTTACAAGAACCTCGTTTACAGTACAAGTTCAACATCGCAGAAAGTGAAAAATGGATAAAGAAGTTGTGGTATTCACTTACAAAGCAATATCACTCAGCAATGAAATCTATGTCATCAGGCCCTTAGCAGCACAATGAGTGGATTCAGGTATGATGATTCTAACTGAAGTAAGTCACACAGAAAAAGAAACATCATAAGATATCAGTAATACACGGAATGGAAACTTGGCTACACAGGAACTGAATTACAGAACAGAACAGGGTCTCAAATTTAGAAAACCAACTTATGCTTGCTTAAGGGTAAAGGTGAGTTTGGGTGCTGCATAAAACCAGAGATTGAAATGAGCACAGATAAAGTTCCTTAAGTCAAATATGGAATAGACAAGAGCTACTCCTTGCTCAACGAAATGGACTCAACACCGCATATTAAACGCCTAAGCATGTACCTGACTAGTAAGTATCTTAAAACCTATGGATTGCTATGTCTCCGAAAGAGAATCAAGCATGTGTACAGGGGCATAAACGCAGCAGTGATAGGATTGGAGAGGTTCGGTGAGCAAATGAAGACCCTTTGAATTCATATTGCATGGTACCCATTCCACGGGTCTTAACTCTCCAGGTTTAAGGTATTCTTCCTTCAGCTAAAACATGCATGTGGAACCCAAGTATGATCAACCATGTGAACGGGAGACGTGTTCAAATATGTCTCAGTTTTCCTCCCCTGGTACTCGGGTGCAACATTCCAGACGCTTTACTAACACTCTCCCCACTTGGAGAGTCAGCGCCTTTAACCTCCTGTTTGGCCCAGTTTGCAATTTCTGCGGAAGATGAACAGGAATAGCGAGAACCAATGAGAGGCTAGCTGGAGGTGTCTGGACGGGCAAATTTAACTCTCATTTCCCACCAGGAAGAGGAATTAACCAAAGGCTCAGCATGCCGGGCCGGAACCAGATTAGGGCCTGAAGCCATCCTGCGGTGTTGCGGCCAGCTCAAAAGAAAGCGAGTTGAAGAAAGGAGCTCAGCGGCACTGTAATTCACAAAACTGCAGAGTTATAAATGACAGCTATCGTCCAAAAATAGACTGAAGTAAGGCTGCCAAGAGGACTTGAAAGCGGGGCAGAATTGCAGGAAACCGATTTCAGGAGGTAGACTGGAATTGCATTGAAAGCATAGGAAAAGAGGCAGAACGTCCACAATGATGCACTTGGCCAAAAAGGGCGTATTCGTTTTTTCCTGAATATATTCAGGAAAAAATGCATACGCCCTTTTTGGCCAACCAAGCAAGCTTGCAAAGGAAATGTGCACTACAATGAAGTCTCACTTCCCCCCGGTCAAAAGGGCCATCTGAAAAAAGTGTAAAATCCAGAAAGGCAACAGGCATTTGAGAACTGGGAGCCTTGTTATGCTGATGGGCGGGATGTAAATTGCCAACAGACACTTGGGAGAAGTGTACGGTGTTTCCTGAAACATCTAAAAAACAAAGCAACAGAACCTAGGGCACTTCCACTTATGGTCCTATAGCTTAGGGAAATTAAAATCAAAAAGACACAGCCACCCCAAAGTTTGGAACGGCTCTGTTTACAAGAACCTCGTTTACAGTACAAGTTCAACATCGCAGAAAGTGAAAAATGGATAAAGAAGTTGTGGTATTCACTTACAAAGCAATATCACTCAGCAATGAAATCTATGTCATCAGGCCCTTAGCAGCACAATGAGTGGATTCAGGTATGATGATTCTAACTGAAGTAAGTCACACAGAAAAAGAAACATCATAAGATATCAGTAATACACGGAATGGAAACTTGGCTACACAGGAACTGAATTACAGAACAGAACAGGGTCTCAAATTTAGAAAACCAACTTATGCTTGCTTAAGGGTAAAGGTGAGTTGGGGTGCTGCATAAAACCAGAGATTGAAATGAGCACAGATAAATTTGCTTAAGCCAAATATGGAATAGACAAGAGCTACTCCTTGCTCAACGAAATGGACTCAACACCGCATATTAAACGCCTAAGAATGTACCTGACTAGTAAGTATCGTAAAACCTATGGATTGCTATGTCTCCGAAAGAGAATCAAGCATGTGTACAGGGGCATAAACGCAGCAGTGATAGGATTGGAGAGGTTCGGTGAGCAAATGAAGACCCTTTGAAGTCATATTGCATGGTACCCATTCCACGGGTCTCAACTCTCCAGGTTTAAGGTATTCTTCCTTCAGCTAAAACATGCATGTGGAACCTAGAGTATGATCAACCATGTGAACGGGAGACGTGTTCAAATATGTCTCAGTTTTCCTCCCCTGGTACTCGAGTGCAACATTCCAGACGCTTTACTAACACTCTCCCCACTTGGAGAGTCAGCGCCTTTAACCTCCTGTTTGGCCCAGTTTGCAATTTCTGCGGAAGATGAACAGGAATAGCGAGAACCAATGAGAGGCTAGCTGGAGGTGTCTGGAGGGGCAAATTTAACTCTCATTTCCCACCAGGAAGAGGAAATAACCAAAGGCTCAGCGTGCCGTACCGGAACCAGATTAGGGCCTGAAGCCATCCTGCCTTGTTGCGGCCAGCTCAAAAGAAAGCGAGTTGAAGAAAGGAGCTCAGGGGCACTGTAATTCACAAACCTGCAGAGTTATAAATGACAGCTATCGTCCAAAAATAGACTGAAGTAAGGCTGCCAAGAGGACTTGAAAGCGGGGCAGAATTGCAGGAAACCGATTTCAGGAGGTAGACTGGAATTGCATTGCAAGCATAGGAAAAGAGGCAGAACGTCCACAATGATGCACTTGGCCAAAAAGGGCGTATGCGTTTTTTCCTGAATATATTCAGGAAAAAACGCATACGCCCTTTTTGGCCAACCAAGCAAGCTTGCAAAGGAAATCTGCACTACAATGAAGTCTCACTTCCCCCCGGTCAAAAGGGCCATCTGAAAAAAGTGTAAAATCCAGAAAGGCAGGACAGGCCATGGAGAACTGGGAGCCTTGTTATGCTGATGGGCGGGATGTAAATTGCCAACAACCACTCGGGAGAAGTGTATGGTGTTTCCTGAAACATCTAAAAAACAAAGCAACAGAACCTAGGGCACTTCCACTTATGGTCCTATAGCTTAGGGAAATTAAAATCAAAAAGACACAGCCACCCAAAAGTTTGGAACGGCTCTGTTTACAGGAACCTCGTTTACAGTACAAGTTCAACATCACAGAAAGTGAAAAATGGATAAAGAAATTGTGGTATTTACTTACAAAGCAATATCACTCAGCAATGAAATCTGTGTCATCAGGCCCTTAGCAGCACAATGAGTGGATTCAGGTACGATGATTCTAACTGAAATAAGTCACACAGAAAAAGAAACATCATAAGATATCACGAATACACGGAATGTAAACTTGGCTACACAGGAACTGAATTACAGAACAGAACAGGGTCTCAAATTTCGAAAAACAACTTATGCTTGCTTAAGGGGAAAGGTGAGTTGGGGTGCTGCATAAAACCAGAGATTGAAATAAGCACAGATAAAGTTCCTTAAGCCAAATATGGAATAGACAAGAGCTACTCCTTGCTCAACGAAATGGACTCAACACCGCATATTAAACGCCTAAGAATGTACCTGACTAGTAAGTATCGTAAAACCTATGGATTGCTATGTCTCCAAAAGAGAATCAAGCGTGTGTACAGGGGAATAAATGCAGCAGTGATAGGATTGGAGAGGTTTGGTGAGCAAATGAAGACCCTTTGAAGTCATATTGCATGGTACCCATTCCACGGGTCTCAACTCTCCAGGTTTAAGGTATTCTTCCTTCAGCTAAAACATGCATGTGGAACCCAGAGTATGATCAACCATGTGATCGGGAGACGTGTTCAAATATGTCTCAGTTTTCCTCCCCTGGTACTCGGGTGCAACATTGCAGACGCTTTACTAACACTCTCCCGACTTGGAGAGTCAGTCCCTTTAACCTCCTGTTTGGCCCAGTTTGCAATTTCTGTGGAAGATGAACAGGAATAGCGAGAACCAATGAGAGGCTAGCTGGAGGTGTCTGGACGGGCAAATTTAAGTCTCATTTCCCACCAGGAAGACGAATTAACCAAAGGCTCAGCGTGCCGTGCCGGAACCAGATTAGGGCCTGAAGCCATCCTGCGGTGTTGCGGCCAGCTCAAAAGAAAGCGAGTTGAAGAAAGGAGCTCAGGGGCACTGTAATTCACAAACCTGCAGAGTTATAAATGACAGCTATCGTCCAAAAATAGACTGAAGTAAGGCTGCCAAGAGGACTTGAAAGCGGGGCAGAATTGCAGGAAACCGATTTCAGGAGGTAGACTGGAATTGCATTGAAAGCATAGGAAAAGAGGCAGAACATCCACAATGATGCACTTGGCCAAAAAGGGCGTATGCGTTTTTTCCTGAATATATTCAGGAAAAAACGCATACGCACTTTTTGGCCAACCAAGCAAGCTTGCAAAGGAAATCTGCACTACAATGAAGTCTCACTTCCCCCCGGTCAAAAGGGCCATCTGAAAAAAGTGTAAAATCCAGAAAGGCAGGACAGGCCATGGAGAACTGGGAGCCTTGTTATGCTGATGTGCGGGATGTAAATTGCCAACAGACACTCGCGAGAAGTGTATGGTGTTTCCTGAAACATCTAAAAAACAAAGCAACAGAGCCTAGGGCACTGCCACTTATGGTCTTATAGCTTAGGGAAATTAAAATCAAAAAGACACAGCCACCCCAAAGTTTGGAACGGCTCTGTTTACAAGAACCTCGTTTACAGTACAAGTTCAACATCGCAGAAAGTGAAAAATGGATAAAGAAGTTGTGGTATTTACTTACAAAGCAATATCACTCAGCAATGAAATCTATGTCATCAGGCCCTTAGCATCACAATGAGTGGATTCAGGTATGATGATTCTAACTGAAATAAGTCACACAGAAAAAGAAACATCATAAGATATCAGTAATACACGGAATGTAAACTTGGCTACACAGGAACTGAATTACAGAACAGAACAGGGTCTCAAATTTAGAAAACCAACTTATGCTTGCTTAAGGGTAAAGGTGAGTTGGGGTGCTGCATAAAACCAGAGATTGAAATGAGCACAGATAAAGTTCCTTAAGTCAAATATGGAATAGACAAGAGCTACTCCTTGCTCAACGAAATGGACTCAACACCGCATATTAAACGCCTAAGAATGTACCTGACTAGTAAGTATCGTAAAACCTATGGATTGCTATGTCTCCAAACGAGAATCAAGCATGTGTACAGGGGCATAAACGCAGCAGTGATAGGATTGGAGAGGTTCGGTGAGCAAATGAAGACCCTTTGAAGTCATATTGCATAGTACCCATTCCACGGGTCTCAACTCTCCAGGTTTAAGGTATTCTTCCTTCAGCTAAAACATGGATGTGGAACCCAAGTATGATCAACCATGTGAACGGGAGACGTGTTCAAATATGTCTCAGTTTTCCTCCCCTGGTACTCGGGTGCAACATTCCAGACGCTTTACTAACACTCTCCCCACTTGGAGAGTCAGCGCCTTTAACCTCCTGTTTGGCCCAGTTTGCAATTTCTGCGGAAGATGAACAGGAATAGCGAGAACCAATGAGAGGCTAGCTGGAGGTGTCTGGACGGGCAAATTTAACTCTCATTTCCCACCAGGAAGAGGAAATAACCAAAGGCTCAGTGTGCCGTGCCGGAACCAGATTAGGGCCTGAAGCCATCCTGCGGTGTTGCGGCCAGCTCAAAAGAAAGCGAGTTGAAGAAAGGAGCTCAGGGGCACTGTAATTCACAAACCTGCAGAGTTATAAATGACAGCTATCGTCCAAAAATAGACTGAAGTAAGGCTGCCAAGAGGACTTGAAAGCGGGGCAGAATTGCAGGAAACCGATTTCAGGAGGTAGACTGGAATTGCATTGAAAGCATAGGAAAAGAGGCAGAACGTCCACAATGATGCACTTGGCCAAAAAGGGCGTATGCGTTTTTTCCTGAATATATTCAGGAAAAAACGCATACGCCCTTTTTGGCCAACCAAGCAAGCTTGCAAAGGAAATCTGCACTACAATGAAGTCTCACTTCCCCCCGGTCAAAAGGGCCATCTGAAAAAAGTGTAAAATCCAGAAAGGCAGGACAGGCCATGGAGAACTGGGAGCCTTGTTATGCTGATGGGCGGGATGTAAATTGCCAACAACCACTCGGGAGAAGTGTATGGTGTTTCCTGAAACATCTAAAAAACAAAGCAACAGAACCTAGGGCACTTCCACTTATGGTCCTATAGCTTAGGGAAATTAAAATCAAAAAGACACAGCCACCCCAAAGTTTGGAACGGCTCTGTTTACAAGAACCTCGTTTACAGTACAAGTTCAACATCGCAGAAAGTGAAAAATGGATAAAGAAGTTGTGGTATTTACTTACAAAGCAATATCACTCAGCAATGAAATCTGTGTCATCAGGCCCTTAGCAGCACAATGAGTGGATTCAGGTATGATGATTCTAACTGAAGTAAGTCACACAGAAAAGAAACATCATAAGATATCAGTAATACACGGAATGTAAACTTGGCTACACAGGAACTGAATTACAGAACAGAACAGGGTCTCAAATTTAGAAAACCAACTTATGCTTGCTTAAGGGTAAAGGTGAGTTGGGGTGCTGCATAAAACCAGAGATTGAAATGAGCACAGATAAAGTTCCTTAAGCCAAATATGGAATAGACAAGAGCTACTCCTTGCTCAACGAAATGGACTCAAAACCCCATATTAAACGCCTAAGAATGTACCTGACTAGTAAGTATCTTAAAACCTATGGATTGCTATGTCTCCAAAAGAGAATCAAGCGTGTGTACAGGGGCATAAACGCAGCAGTGATAGGATTGGAGAGGTTCGGTGAGCAAATGAAGACCCTTTGAAGTCATATTGCATGGTACCCATTCCACGGGTTTCAACTACCCAGGTTTAAGGTATTCTTCCTTCAGCTAAAACATGCATGTGGAACCTAGAGTATGATCAACCATGTGATCGGGAGACGTGTTCAAATATGTCTCAGTTTTCCTCCCCTGGTACTCGGGTGCAACATTCCAGACGCTTTACTAACACTCTCCCGACTTGGAGAGTCAGTCCCTTTAACCTCCTGTTTGGCCCAGTTTGCAATTTCTGCGGAAGATGAACAGGAATAGCGAGAACCAATGAGAGGCTAGCTGGAGGTGTCTGGATGGGCAAATTTAACTCTCATTTCCCACCAGGAAGACGAATTAACCAAAGGCTCAGCGTGCCGTGCCGGAACCAGATTAGGGCCTGAAGCCATCCTGCGGTGTTGCGGCCAGCTCAAAAGAAAGAGAGTGGAAGAAAGGAGCTCAGGGGCACTGTAATTCACAAACCTGCAGAGTTATAAATGACAGCTATCGTCCAAAAATAGACTGAAGTAAGGCTGCCAAGAGGACTTGAAAGCGGGGCAGAATTGCAGGAAACCGATTTCAGGAGGTAGACTGGAATTGCATTGAAAGCATAGGAAAAGAGGCAGAACGTCCACAATGATGCACTTGGCCAAAAAGGGCGTATGCGTTTTTTCCTGAATATATTCAGGAAAAAACGCATACGCCCTTTTTGGCCAACCAAGCAAGCTTGCAAAGGAAATCTGCACTACAATGAAGTCTCACTTCCCCCCGGTCAAAAGGGCCATCTGAAAAAAGTGTAAAATCCAGAAAGGCAGGACAGGCCATGGAGAACTGGGAGCCTTGTTATGCTGATGGGCGGGATGTAAATTGCCAACAGACACTCGGGAGAAGTGTATGGTGTTTCCTGAAACATCTAAAAAACAAAGCAACAGAGCCTAGGGCACTTCCACTTATGGTCCTATAGCTTAGGGAAATTAAAATCAAAAAGACACAGCCACCCCAATGTTTGGGACGCCTCTGTTTACAAGAACCTCGTTTACAGTACAAGTTCAACATCGCAGAAAGTGAAAAATGGATAAAGAAGTTGTGGTATTTACTTACAAAGCAATATCACTCAGCAATGAAATCTATGTCATCAGGCCCTTAGCATCACAATGAGTGGATTCAGGTATGATGATTCTAACTGAAATAAGTCACACAGAAAAAGAAACATCATAAGATATCAGTAATACACGGAATGTAAACTTGGCTACACAGGAACTGAATTACAGAACAGAACAGGGTCTCAAATTTAGAAAACCAACTTATGCTTGCTTAAGGGTAAAGGTGAGTTGGGGTGCTGCATAAAACCAGAGATTGAAATGAGCACAGATAAAGTTCCTTAAGTCAAATATGGAATAGACAAGAGCTACTCCTTGCTCAACGAAATGGACTCAACACCGCATATTAAACGCCTAAGAATGTACCTGACTAGTAAGTATCGTAAAACCTATGGATTGCTATGTCTCCAAAAGAGAATCAAGCATGTGTACAGGGGGATAAACGCAGCAGTGATAGGATTGGAGAGGTTCGGTGAGCAAATGAAGACCCTTTGAAGTCATATTGCATAGTACCCATTACACGGGTCTCAACTCTCCAGGTTTAAGGTATTCTTCCTTCAGCTAAAACATGCATGTGGAACCCAAGTATGATCAACCATGTGAACGGGAGACGTGTTCAAATATGTCTCAGTTTTCCTCCCCTGGTACTCGGGTGCAACATTCCAGACGCTTTACTAACACTCTCCCCACTTGGAGAGTCAGCGCCTTTAACCTCCTGTTTGGCCCAGTTTGCAATTTCTGCGGAAGATGAACAGGAATAGCGAGAACCAATGAGAGGCTAGCTGGAGGTGTCTGGACGGGCAAATTTAACTCTCATTTCCCACCAGGAAGAGGAAATAACCAAAGGCTCAGCGTGCCGTACCGGAACCAGATTAGGGCCTGAAGCCATCCTGCGGTGTTGCGGCCAGGTCACAAGAAAGCGAGTTGAAGAAAGGAGCTCAGGGGCACTGTAATTCACAAACCTGCAGAGTTATAAATGACAGCTATCGTCCAAAAATAGACTGAAGTAAGGCTGCCAAGAGGACTTGAAAGCGGGGCAGAATTGCAGGAAACCGATTTCAGGAGGTAGACTGGAATTGCATTGAAAGCATAGGAAAAGAGGCAGAACGTCCACAATGATGCACTTGGCCAAAAAGGGCGTATGCGTTTTTTCCTGAATATATTCAGGAAAAAACGCATACGCCCTTTTTGGCCAACCAAGCAAGCTTGCAAAGGAAATCTGCACTACAATGAAGTCTCACTTCCCCCCGGGCAAAAGGGCCATCTGAAAAAACTGTAAAATCCAGAAAGGCAGGACAGGCCATGGAGAACTGGGAGCCTTTTTATGCTGATGGGCGGGATGTAAATTGCCAACAACCACTCGGGAGAAGTGTATGGTGTTTCCTGAAACATCTAAAAAACAAAGCAACAGAACCTAGGGCACTTCCACTTATGGTCCTATAGCTTAGGGAAATTAAAATCAAAAAGACACAGCCAGCCCAAAGTTTGGGACGCCTCCGTTTACAAGAACCTCGTTTACCATACAAGTTCAATATCACAGAAAGTGAAAAATGGATAAAGAACTTGTGGTACTTACGTACAATGCAGTATCACTCAGCAATGAAATCTATGTCATCAGGCCCATAGCAGCACAATGAGTGGATTCAGGTACGATGATTCTAACTGAAATAAGTCACACAGAAAAAGAAACATCATAAGATATCACTAATACACGGAATGTAAACTTGGCTACACAGGAACTGCATTCCAAAACAGAACAGGGTCTCAAATTTAGAAAACCAACTTATGCTTGCTTAAGGGGAAAGGTGAGTTGGGGTGCTGCATAAAACCAGAGATTGAAATGAGCACAGATAAAGTTCCTTAAGCCAAATATGGAATAGACAAGAGCTACTCCTTGCTCAACGAAATGGACTCAACACCCCATATTAAACGCCTAAGAATGTACCTGACTAGTAATTATCGTAAAACCTATGGATTGCTATGTCTCCAAAAGAGAATCAAGCATGTGTACAGGGGCATAAACGCAGCAGTGATAGGAGTGGAGAGGTTCGGTGAGCAAATGAAGACCCTTTGAAGTCATATTGCATGGTACCCATTCCACGGGTCTCAACTCTCCAGGTTTAAGGTATTCTTCCTTCAGCTAAAACATGCATGTGGAACCCAGAGTATGATCAACCATGTGAACGGGAGACGTGTTCAAATATGTCTCAGTTTTCCTCCCCTGGTACTCGGGTGCAACATTCCAGACGCTTTACTAACACTCTCCCGACTTGGAGAGTCAGTCCCTTTAACCTCCTGTTTGGCCCAGTTTGCAATTTCTGCGGAAGATGAACAGGAATAGCGAGAACCAATGAGAGACTAGCTGGAGGTTTCTGGACGGGCAAATTTAACTCTCATTTCCCACCAGGAAGAGGAATTAACCAAAGGCTCAGCGTGCCGTGCCGGAACCAGATTAGGGCCTGAAGCCACAATGCGGTGTTGCGGCCAGGTCACAAGAAAGCGAGTTGAAGAAAGGAGCTCAGGGGCACTGTAATTCACAAACCTGCAGAGTTATAAATGACAGCTATCGTCCAAAAATAGACTGAAGTAAGACTGCCAAGAGGACTTGAAAGCGGGGCAGAATTGCAGGAAACCGATTTCAGGAGGTAGACTGGAATTGCATTGAAAGCATAGGAAAAGAGGCAGAACGTCCACAATGATGCACTTGGCCAAAAAGGGCGTATGCGTTTTTTCCTGAATATATTCAGGAAAAAACGCATACGCCCTTTTTGGCCAACCAAGCAAGCTTGCAAAGAAGTCTGCACTACAATGAAGTCTCACTTCCCCCCGGTCAAAAGGGCCATCTGAAAAAAGTGTAAAATCCAGAAAGGCAGGACAGGCCATGGAGAAATGGGAGCCTTGTTATGCTGATGGGCGGGATGTAAATTGCCAACAACCACTCGGGAGAAGTGTATGGTGTTTCCTGAAACATCTAAAAAACAAAGCAACAGAACCTAGGGCACTTCCACTTATGGTCCTATAGCTTAGGGAAATTAAAATCAAAAAGACACAGCCACCCCAAAGTTTGGAACGGCTCTGTTTACAAGAACCTCGTTTACAGTACAAGTTCAACATCGCAGAAAGTGAAAAATGGATAAAGAAGTTGTGGTATTTACTTACAAAGCAATATCACTCAGCAAAGAAATCTATGTCATCAGGCCCTTAGCATCACAATGAGTGGATTCAGGTATGATGATTCTAACTGAAATAAGTCACACAGAAAAAGAAACATCATAAGATATCAGTAATACACGGAATGTAAACTTGGCTACACAGGAACTGAATTACAGAACAGAACAGGGTCTCAAATTTAGAAAACCAACTTATGCTTGCTTAAGGGTAAAGGTGAGTTGGGGTGCTGCATAAAACCAGAGATTGAAATGAGCACAGATAAAGTTCCTTAAGCCAAATATGGAATAGACAAGAGCTACTCCTTGCTCAACGAAATGGACTCAACACCGCATATTAAACGCCTAAGAATGTACCTGACTAGTAAGTATCGTAAAACCTATGGATTGCTATGTCTCCAAAAGAGAATCAAGCATGTGTACAGGAGCATAAACGCAGCAGTGATAGGATTGGAGAGGTTCGGTGAGCAAATGAAGACCCTTTGAAGTCATATTGCATGGTACCCATTACACGGGTCTCAACTCTCCAGGTTTAAGGTATTCTTCCTTCAGCTAAAACATGCATGTGGAACCCAAGTATGATCAACCATGTGAACGGGAGACGTGTTCAAATATGTCTCAGTTTTCCTCCCCTGGTACTCGGGTGCAACATTCCAGACGCTTTACTAACACTCTCCCCACTTGGAGAGTCAGCGCCTTTAACCTCCTGTTTGGCCCAGTTTGCAATTTCTGCGGAAGATGAACAGGAATAGCGAGAACCAATGAGAGACTAGCTGGAGGTGTCTGGACGGGCAAATTTAACTCTCATTTCCCACCAGGAAGAGGAAATAACCAAAGGCTCAGTGTGCCGTACAGGAACCAGATTAGGGCCTGAAGCCATCCTGCGGTGTTGCGGCCAGGTCACAAGAAAGCGAGTTGAAGAAAGGAGCTCAGGGGCACTGTAATTCACAAACCTGCAGAGTTATAAATGACAGCTATCGTCCAAAAATAGACTGAAGTAAGGCTGCCAAGAGGACTTGAAAGCGGGGCAGAATTGCAGGAAACCGATTTCAGGAGGTAGACTGGAATTGCATTGAAAGCATAGGAAAAGAGGCAGAACGTCCACAATGATGCACTTGGCCAAAAAGGGCGTATGCGTTTTTTCCTGAATATATTCAGGAAAAAACGCATACGCCCTTTTTGGCCAACCAAGCAAGCTTGCAAAGGAAATCTGCACTACAATGAAGTCTCACTTCCCCCCGGTCAAAAGGGCCATCTGAAAAAAGTGTAAAATCCAGAAAGGCAGGACAGGCCATGGAGAAGTGGGAGCCTTGTTAATCTGATGGGCGGGATGTAAATTGCCAAAAACCACTCGGGAGAAGTATATGGTGTTTCCTGAAACATCTAAAAAACAAAGCAACAGAACCTAGGGCACTTCCACTTATGGTCCTATAGCTTAGGGAAATTAAAATCAAAAAGGCACAGCCACCCCAAAGTTTGGAACGGCTCTGTTTACAAGAACCTCGTTTACAGTACAAGTTCAACATCGCAGAAAGTGAAAAATGGATAAAGAAGTTGTGGTATTTACTTACAAAGCAATATCACTCAGCAATGAAATCTATGTCATCAGGCCCTTAGCAGCACAATGAGTGGATTCAGGTATGATGATTCTAACTGAAATAAGTCACACAGAAAAAGAAACATCATAAGATATCACTAATACACGGAATGTAAACTTGGCTACACAGGAACTGAATTCCAAAACAGAACAGGGTCTCAAATTTAGAAAACCAACTTATGCTTGCTTAAGTGTAAAGGTGAGTTGGGGTGCTGCATAAAACCAGAGATTGAAATGAGCACAGATAAAGTTCCTTAAGCCAAATATGGAATAGACAAGAGCTACTCCTTGCTCAACGAAATGGACTCAACACCGCATATTAAACGCCTAAGAATGTACCCGACTAGTAAGTATCTTAAAACCTATGGATTGCTATGTCTCCGAAAGAGAATCAAGCGTGTGTACAGGGGCATAAACGCAGCAGTGATAGGATTGGAGAGGTTCGGTGAGCAAATGAAGACCCTTTGAAGTCATATTGCATTGTACCCATTCCACGGGTTTCAACTCCCCAGGTTTAAGGTATTCTTGCTTCAGCTAAAACATGCATGTGGAACCTAGAGTATGATCAACCATGTGATCGGGAGACGTGTTCAAATATGTCTCAGTTTTCCTCCCCTGGTACTCGGGTGCAACATTCCAGACGCTTTACTGACACTCTCCCCACTTGGAGAGTCAGTCCCTTTAACCTCCTGTTTGGCCCAGTTTGCAATTTCTGCGGAAGATGAACAGGAATAGCGAGAACCAATGAGAGGCTAGCTGGAGGTGTCTGGACGGGCAAATTTAACTCTCTTTTCCCACCAGGAAGAGGAATTAACCAAAGGCTCAGCGTGCCGTGCCGGAACCAGATTAGGGCCTGAAGCCATCCTGCGGTGTTGCGGCCAGCTCAAATGAAAGCGAGTTGAAGAAAGTAGCTCAGGGGCACTGTAATTCACAAACCTGCAGAGTTATAAATGACAGCTATCGTCCAAAAATAGACTGAAGTAAGGCTGCCAAGAGGACTTGAAAGCGGGGCAGAATTGCAGGAAACCGATTTCAGGAGGTAGACTGGAATTGCATTGAAAGCATAGGAAAAGAGGCAGAACGTCCACAATGATGCACTTGGCCAAAAAGGGCGTATGCGTTTTTTCCTGAATATATTCAGGAAAAAACGCATACGCCCTTTTTGGCCAACCAAGCAAGCTTGCAAAGGAAATCTGCACTACAATGAAGTCTCACTTCCCCCCGGTCAAAAGGGCCATCTGAAAAAAGTGTAAAATCCAGAAATGCAGGACAGGCCATGGAGAACTGGGAGCCTTGTTATGCTGATGGGCGGGATGTAAATTGCCAACAACCCCTCGGGAGAAGTGTATGGTGTTTCCTGAAACATCTAAAAAACAAAGCAACAGAGCCTAGGGCACTGCCACTTATGGTCCTATAGCTTAGGGAAATTAAAATCAAAAAGACACAGCCACCCCAAAGTTTGGGACGCCTCTGTTTACAAGAACCTCGTTTACAGTACAAGTTCAACATCGCAGAAAGTGAAAAATGGATAAAGAAGTTGTGGTATTTACTTACAAAGCAATATCACTCAGCAATGAAATCTATGTCATCAGGCCCTTAGCATCACAATGAGTGGATTCAGGTATGATGATTCTAACTGAAATAAGTCACACAGAAAAAGAAACATCATAAGATATCAGTAATACACGGAATGTAAACTTGGCTACACAGGAACTGAATTACAGAACAGAACAGGGTCTCAAATTTAGAAAACCAACTTATGCTTGCTTAAGGGTAAAGGTGAGTTGGGGTGCTGCATAAAACCGGAGATTGAAATGAGCACAGATAAAGTTCCTTAAGTCAAATATGGAATAGACAAGAGCTACTCCTTGCTCAACGAAATGGACTCAACACCGCATATTAAACGCCTAAGAATGTACCTGACTAGTAAGTATCGTAAAACCTATGGATTGCTATGTCTCCAAAAGAGAATCAAGCATGTGTACAGGGCATAAAAGCAGCAGTGATAGGATTGGAGAGGTTCGGTGAGCAAATGAAGACCCTTTGAAGTCATATTGCATGGTACCCATTGCACGGGTTTCAACTACCCAGGGTTAAGGTATTCTTCCTTCAGCTAAAACATGCATGTGGAACCTAGAGTATGATCAACCATGTGATCGGGAGACGTGTTCAAATATGTCTCAGTTTTCCTCCCCTGGTACTCGGGTGCAACATTCCAGACGCTTTACTAACACTCTCCCCACTTGGAGAGTCAGTCCCTTTAACCTCCTGTTTGGCCCAGTTTGCAATTTCTGCGGAAGATGAACAGGAATAGCGAGAACCAATGGAGACTAGCTGGAGGTGTCTGGACGGGCAAATTTATCTCTCATTTCCTACCAGGAAGAGGAATTAACCAAAGGCTCAGCGTGCCGTACCGGAGCCAGATTAGGGCCTGAAGCCATCCTGCGGTGTTGCGGCCAGCTCAAAATAAACCGAGTTGAAGAAAGGAGCTCAGGGGCACTGTAATTCACAAACCTGCAGAGTTATAAATGACAGCTATCGTCCAAAAATAGACTGAAGTAAGGCTGCCAAGAGGACTTGAAAGCGGGGCAGAATTGCAGGAAACCGATTTCAGGAGGTAGACTGGAATTGCATTGAAAGCATAGGAAAAGAGGCAGAACGTCCACAATGATGCACTTGGCCAAAAAGGGCGTATGCGTTTTTTCCTGAATATATTCAGGAAAAAACGCATACGCCCTTTTTGGCCAACCAAGCAAGCTTGCAAAGGAAATCTGCACTACAATGAAGTCTCACTTCCCCCCGGTCAAAAGGGCCATCTGAAACAAGTGTAAAATCCAGAAAGGCAGGACAGGCCATGGAGAACTGGGAGCCTTGTTATGCTGATGGGCGGGATGTAAATTGCCAACAACCACTCAGAAGAAGTGTATGGTGTTTCCTGAAACATCTAAAAAAAAAGCAACAGAACCTAGGGCACTTCCACTTATGGTCCTATAGCTTAGGGAAATTAAAATCAAAAAGACACAGCCACCCCAAAGTTTGGAATGGCTCTGTTTACTAGAACCTCGTTTACAGTACAAGTTCAACATCGCAGAAAGTGAAAAATGGATAAAGAAGTTGTGGTATTTACTTACAAAGCAATATCACTCAGCAATGAAATCTGTGTCATCAGGCCCTTAGCAGCACAATGAGTGGATTCAGGTATGATGATTCTAACTGAAGTAAGTCACACAGAAAAAGAAACATCATAAGATATCAGTAATACACGGAATCTAAACTTGGCTACACAGGAACTGAATTACAGAACAGAACAGGGTCTCAAATTTAGAAAACCAACTTATGCTTGCTTAAGGGTAAAGGTGAGTTGGTGTGCTGCATAAAACCAGAGATTGAAATGAGCACAGATAAAGTTCCTTAAGTCAAATATGGAATAGACAAGAGCTACTCCTTGCTCAACGAAATGGACTCAACACCGCATATTAAACGCCTAAGAATGTACCTGACTAGTAAGTATCGTAAAACCTATAGATTGCTATGTCTCCGAAAGAGAATCAAGCATGTGTACAGGGGCATAAACGCAGCAGTGATAGGATTGGAGAGGTTCGGTGAGCAAATGAAGACCCTTTGAAGTCATATTGCATGGTACCCATTACACGGGTCTCAACTCTCCAGGTTTAAGGTATTCTTCCTTCAGCTAAAACATGCATGTGGAACCCAAGTATGATCAACCATGTGAACGGGAGACGTGTTCAAATATGTCTCAGTTTTCCTCCCCTGGTACTCGGGTGCAACATTCCAGACGCTTTACTAACACTCTCCCCACTTGGAGAGTCAGCGCCTTTAACCTCCTGTTTGGCCCGGTTTGCAATTTCTGCGGAAGATGAACAGGAATAGCGAGAACCAATGAGAGGCTAGCTGGAGGTGTCTGGACGGGCAAATTTAACTCTCATTTCCCACCAGGAAGAGGAAATAACCAAAGGCTCAGCGTGCCGTACCGGAACCAGATTAGGGCCTGAAGCCATCCTGCGGTGTTGCGGCCAGCTCAAAAGAAAGCGAGTTGAAGAAAGGAGCCCAGGGGCACTGTAATTCACAAACCTGCAGAGTTATAAATGACAGCTATCGTCCAAAAATAGACTGAAGTAAGGCTGCCAAGAGGACTTGAAAGTGGGGCAGAATTGCAGGAAACCGATTTCAGGAGGTAGACTGGAATTGCATTGAAAGCATAGGAAAAGAGGCAGAACGTCCACAATGATGCACTTGGCCAAAAAGGGCGTATGCGTTTTTTCCTGAATATATTCAGGAAAAAACGCATACGCCCTTTTTGGCCAACCAAGCAAGCTTGCAAAGGAAATCTGCACTACAATGAAGTCTCACTTCCCCCCGGTCAAAAGGGCCATCTGAAAAAAGTGTAAAATCCAGAAAGGCAGGACAGGCCATGGAGAACTGGGAGCCTTGTTATGCTGATGGGCGGGATGTAAATTGCCAACAACCACTCGGGAGAAGTGTATGGTGTTTCCTGAAACATCTAAAAAACAAAGCAACAGAACCTAGGGCACTTCCACTTATGGTCCTATAGCTTAGGGAAATTAAAATCAAAAAGACACAGCCACCCCAAAGTTTGGAACGGCTCTGTTTACAAGAACCTCGTTTACAGTACAAGTTCAACATCGCAGAAAGTGAAAAATGGATAAAGAAGTTGTGGTATTTACTTACAAAGCAATATCACTCAGCAATGAAATCTGTGTCATCAGGCCCTTAGCAGCACAATGAGTGGATTCAGGTATGATGATTCTAACTGAAATAAGTCACACAGAAAAAGAAACATCATAAGATATCACTAATACACGGAATGTAAACTTGGCTACACAGGAAATGAATTACAGAACAGAATAGGGTCTCAAATTTAGAAAACCAACTTATGCTTGCTTAAGGGGAAAGGTGAGTTGGGGTGCTGCATAAAACCAGAGATTGAAATGAGCACAGATAAAGTTCCTTAAGTCAAATATGGAATAGACAAGAGCTACTCCTTGCTCAACGAAATGGACTCAACATCGCATATTAAACGCCTAAGAATGTACCTGACTAGTAAGTATCTTAAAACCTATGGATTGCTATGTCTCCGAAAGAGAATCAAGCATGTGTACAGGGGCATAAACGCAGCAGTGATAGGATTGGAGAGGTTCGGTGAGCAAATGAAGACCCTTTGAAGTCATATTGCATGGTACCCATTCCACGGGTTTCAACTACCCAGGTTTAAGGTATTCTTCCTTCAGCTAAAACATGCATGTGGAACCTAGAGTATGATCAACCATGTGATCGGGAGACGTGTTCCAATATGTCTCAGTTTTCGTACCGTGGTACTCGGGTGCAACATTCCAGACGCTTACTAACACTCTCCCCACTTGGAGAGTCAGTCCCTTTAACCTCCTGTTTGGCCCAGTTTGCAATTTCTGCGGAAGATGAACAGGAATAGCGAGAATCAATGAGAGACTACCTGGAGGTGTCTGGATGGGCAAATTTAACTCTCATTTCCCACCAGGAAGAGGAATTAACCAAAGGCTCAGCAGCCGTGCCAGAACCAGATTAGGGCCTGAAGACATCCTGCGGTGTTGCGGCCAGGTCACAAGAAAGCGAGTTGAAGAAAGGAGCTCAGGGGCACTGTATTTCACAAACCTGCAGAGTTATAAATGACAGCTATCGTCCAAAAATAGACTGAAGTAAGGCTGCCAAGAGGACTTGAAAGCGGGGCAGCATTGCAGGAAACCGATTTCAGGAGGTAGACTGGAATTGCATTGAAAGCATAGGAAAAGAGGCAGAACGTCCACAGTGATGCACTTGGCCAAAAAGGGCGTATGCGTTTTTTCCTGAATATATTCAGGAAAAAACGCATACGCCCTTTTTGGCCAACCAAGCAAGCTTGCAAAGGAAATCTGCACTACAATGAAGTCTCACTTCCCCCCGGTCAAAAGGGCCATCTGAAAAAAGTGTAAAATCCAGAAAGGCAGGACAGGCCATGGAGAACTGGGAGCCTTGTTATGCTGATGGGCGGGATGTAAATTGCCAACAACCACTCCGGAGAAGTGTATGGTGTTTCCTGAAACATCTAAAAAACAAAGCAACAGAGCCTAGGGCACTGCCACTTATGGTCCTATAGCTTAGGGAAATTAAAATCAAAAAGACACAGCCACCCCAAAGTTTGGGACGCCTCTGTTTACAAGAACCTCGTTTACAGTACAAGTTCAACATCGCAGAAAGTGAAAAATGGATAAAGAAGTTGTGGTATTTACTTACAAAGCAATATCACTCAGCAATGAAATCTGTGTCATCAGGCCCTTAGCAGCACAATGAGTGGATTCAGGTATGATGATTCTAACTGAAGTAAGTCACACAGAAAAAGAAACATCATAAGATATCAGTAATACACGGAATGTAAACTTGGCTACACAGGAACTGAATTACAGAACAGAACAGGGTCTCAAATTTAGAAAACCAACTTATGCTTGCTTAAGGGTAAAGGTGAGTTGGGGTGCTGCATAAAACCAGAGATTGAAATGAGCACAGATAAAGTTCCTTAAGTCAAATATGGAATAGACAAGAGCTACTCCTTGCTCAACGAAATGGACTCAACACCGCATATTAAACGCCTAAGAATGTACCTGACTAGTAAGTATCTTAAAACCTATGGATTGCTATGTCTCCGAAAGAGAATCAAGCATGTGTACAGGGGCATAAACGCAGCAGTGATAGGATTGGAGCGGTTCGGTGAGCAAATGAAGACCCTTTGAAGTCATATTGCATGGTACCCATTACACGGGTCTTAACTCTCCAGGTTTAAGGTATTCTTCCTTCAGCTAAAACATGCATGTGGAACCCAAGTATGATCAACCATGTGAACGGGAGACGTGTTCAAATATGTCTCAGTTTTCCTCCCCTGGTACTCGGGTGCAACATTCCAGACGCTTTACTAACACTCTCCACACTTGGAGAGTCAGCGCCTTTAACCTCCTGTTTGGCCCAGTTTGCAATTTCTGCGGAAGATGAACAGGAATAGCGAGAACCAATGAGAGACTAGCTGGAGGTGTCTGGACGGGCAAATTTAACTCTCATTTCCCACCAGGAAAAGGAAATAACCAAAGGCTCAGCGTGCCGTGCCGGAACCAGATTAGGGCCTGAAGCCACAATGCGGTGTTGCGACCAGGTCACAAGAAAGCGAGTTGAAGAAAGGAGCTCAGGGACACTGAAATTCACAAACCTGCAGAGTTATAAATGACAGCTATCGTCCAAAAATAGACTGAAGTAAGGCTGCCAAGAGGACTTGAAAGCGGGGCAGAATTGCAGGAAACCGATTTGAGGATGTAGACTGGAATTGCATTGAAAGCATAGGAAAAGAGGCAGAACGTCCACAATGATGCACTTGGCCAAAAAGGGCGTATGCGTTTTTTCCTGAATATATTCAGGAAAAAATGCATACGCCCTTTTTGGCCAACCAAGCAAGCTTGCAAAGGAAATCTGCACTGCAATGAAGTCTCACTTCCCCCCGGTCAAAAGGGCCATCTGAAAAAAGTGTAAAATCCAGAAAGGCAGGACAGGCTATGGAGAACTGGGAGCCTTGTTATGCTGATGGGCGGGATGTAAATTGCCAACAACCACTCGGGAGAAGTGTATGGTGTTTCCTGAAACATCTAAAAAACAAAGCAACAGAAGCTAGGGCATTTCCACTTATGGTCCTATAGCTTAGGGAAATTAAAATCAAAAAGACACAGCCACCCCAAAGTTTGGAACGGCTCTGTTTACAAGAACCTCGTTTACAGTACAAGTTCAACATCGCAGAATGTGAAAAATGGATAAAGAACTTGAGATACTTACGTACAATGCAGTATCACGCAGCAATGAAATCTATGTCATCAGGCCCGTAGCAGCATAATGAGTAGATTCAGGTACGATGATTCTAACTGAAATAAGTCACACGTTAAAAGAAACATCATAAGATATCAGTAATACACGGAATGTAAACTTGGCTACACAGGAACTGAATTACAGAACAGAACAGGGACTCAAATTTAGAAAACCAACTTATGCTTGCTTAAGGGGAAAGGTGAGTTGGGTTGCTGCATAAAACCAGAGATTGAAATGAGCACAGATAAAGTTCCTTAAGCCAAATATGGAATAGACAAGAGCTACTCCTTGCTCAACGAAATGGACTCAACACCGCATATTAAACGCCTAAGAATGTACCTGACTAGTAAGTATCTTAAAACCTATGGATTGCTATGTCTCCGAAAGAGAATCAAGCATGTGTACAGGGGCATAAACGCAGCAGTGATAGGATTGGAGAGGTTCGGTGAGCAAATGAAGACCCTTTGAAGTCATATTGCATGGTACCCATTCCACGGGTTTCAACTACCCAGGTTTTAGGTATTCTTCCTTCAGCTAAAACATGCATGTGGAACCCAGAGTATGATCAACCATGTGATCGGGAGACGTGTTCAAATATGTCTCAGTTTTCCTCCCCTGGTACTCGGGTGCAACATTCCAGATGCTTTACTAACACTCTCCCCACTTGGAGAGTCAGCGCCTTTAACCTCCTGTTTGGCACAGTTTGCAATTTCTGCGGAAGATGAACAGGAATAGCGAGAACCAATGAGAGGCTAGCTGGAGGTGTCTGGACGGGCAAATTTAACTCTCATTTCCCACCAGGAGGAGGAAATAACCAAAGGCTCAGTGTGCCGTGCCAGAACCAGATTAGGGCCTGAAGCCATCCTGCGGTGTTGCAGCCAGGTCACAAGAAAGCAAGTTGAAGAAAGGAGCTCAGGGGCACTGTAATTCACAAACCTGCAGAGTTATAAATGACAGCTATCGTCCAAAAATAGACTGAAGTAAGGCTGCCAAGAGGACTTGAAAGCGGGGCAGAATTGCAGGAAACCGATTTCAGGAGGTAGACTGAAATTGCATTGAAAGCATAGGAAAAGAGGCAGAACGTCCACAATGATGCACTTGGCCAAAAAGGGCGTATGCGTTTTTTCCTGAATATATTCAGGAAAAAACGCATACGCCCTTTTTGGCCAACCAAGCAAGCTTGCAAAGGAAATCTGCACTGCAATGAAGTCTCACTTCCCCCAGGTCAAAAGGGCCATCTGAAAAAAGTGTAAAATCCAGAAAGGCAGGACAGGCCATGTAGAACTGGGAGCCTTGTTATGCTGATGGGTGGGATGTAAATTGCCAACAGACACTCGGGAGAAGTGTATGGTGTTTCCTGAAACATCTAAAAAACAAAGCAACAGAGCCTAGGGCACTGCCACTTATGGTCCTATAGCTTAGGGAATTTAAATTCAAAAAGACACAGCCACCCCAAAGTTTGGGACGCCTCTGTTTACAAGAACCTCGTTTACAGTACAAGTTCAACATCGCAGAAAGTGAAAAATGGATAAAGAAGTTGTGGTATTTACTTACAAAGCAATATCACTCAGCAATGAAATCTATGTCATCAGGCCCTTAACATCACAATGAGTGGATTCAGGTATGATGATTCTAACTGAAATAAGTCACACAGAAAAAGAAACATCATAAGATATCAGTAATACACGGAATGTAAACTTGGCTACAGAGGAACTGAATTACAGAACAGAACAGGGTCTCAAATTTAGAAAACCAACTTATGCTTGCTTAAGGGTAAAGGTGAGTTGGGGTGCTGCATAAAACCAGAGATTGAAATGAGCACAGATAAAGTTCCTTAAGTCAAATATGGAATAGACAAGAGCTACTCCTTGCTCAACGAAAGGGACTCAACACCGCATATTAAACGCCTAAGAATGTACCTGACTAGTAAGTATCGTAAAACCTATGGATTGCTATGTCTCCGAAAGAGAATCAAGCATGTGTACAGGGGCATAAACGCAGCAGTGATAGGATTGGAGAGGTTCGGTGAGCAAATGAAGACCCTTTGAAGTCATATTGCATGGTACCCATTACACGGGTCTCAACTCTCCAGGTTTAAGGTATTCTTCCTTCAGCTAAAACATGCATGTGGAACCCAGAGTATGATCAACCATGTGAACGGGAGACGTGTTCAAATATGTCTCAGTTTTCCTCCCCTGGTACTCGGGTGCAACATTCCAGACGCTTTACTAACACTCTCCCCACTTGGAGAGTCAGCGCCTTTAACCTCCTGTTTGGCCCAGTTTGCAATTTCTGCGGAAGATGAACAGGAATAGCGAGAACCAATGAGAGGCTAGCTGGAGGTGTCTGGACGGGCAAATTTAACTCTCATTTCCCAACAGGAAGAGGAAATAACCAAAGGCTCAGCGTGCCGTACCGGAACCAGATTAGGGCCTGAAGCCATCCTGCGGTGTTGTGGCCACGTCACAAGAAAGCGAGTTGAAGAAAGGAACTCAGGGGCACTGTAATTCACAAACCTGCAGAGTTATAAATGACAGCTATCGTCCAAAAATAGACTGAAGTAAGGCTGCCAAGAGGACTTGAAAGCGGGGCAGAATTGCAGGAAACCGATTTCAGGAGGTAGACTGGAATTGCATTGAAAGCATAGGAAAAGAGGCAGAACATCCACAATGATGCACTTGGCCAAAAAGGGCGTATGCGTTTTTTCCTGAATATATTCAGGAAAAAACGCATACGCCCTTTTTGGCCAACCAAGCAAGCTTGCAAAGGAAATCTGCACTACAATGAAGTCTCACTTCCCCCCGGTCAAAAGGGCCATCTGAAAAAAGTGTAAAATCCAGAAAGGCAGGACAGGCCATGGAGAACTGGGAGCCTTGTTATGCTGATGGGCGGCATGTAAATTGCCAACAACCACTCGGGAGAAGTGTATGGTGTTTCCTGAAACATCTAAAAAACAAAGCAACAGAACCTAGGGCACTTCCACTTATGGTCCTATAGCTTAGGGAAATTAAAATCAAAAAGACACAGCCACCCCAAAGTTTGGAACGGCTCTGTTTACAAGAACCTCGTTTACAGTACAAGTTCAACATCGCAGAAAGTGAAAAATGGATAAAGAAGTTGTGGTATTTACTTACAAAGCAATATCACTCAGCAATGAAATCTGTGTCATCAGGCCCTTAGCAGCACAATGAGTGGATTCAGGTATGATGATTCTAACTGAAATAAGTCACACAGAAAAAGAAACATCATAAGATATCAGTAATACACGGAATGTAAACTTGGCTACACAGGAACTGAATTACAGAACAGAACAGGGACTCAAATTTAGAAAACCAACTTATGCTTGCTTAAGGGGAAAGGTGAGTTGGGTTGCTGCATAAAACCAGAGATTGAAATGAGCACAGATAAAGTTCCTTAAGCCAAATATGGAATAGACAAGAGCTACTCCTTGCTCAACGAAATGGACTCAACACCGCATATTAAACGCCTAAGAATGTACCTGACTAGTAAGTATCTTAAAACCTATGGATTGCTTCGTCTCCGAAAGAGAATCAAGCATGTGTACAGGGGCATAAACGCAGCAGTGATAGGATTGGAGAGGTTCGGTGAGCAAATGAAGACCCTTTGAAGTCATATTGCATGGTACCCATTCCACGGGTTTCAACTACCCAGGTTTTAGGTATTCTTCCTTCAGCTAAAACATGCATGTGGAACCCAGAGTATGATCAACCATGTGATCGGGAGACGTGTTCAAATATGTCTCAGTTTTCCTCCCCTGGTACTCGGGTGCAACATTCCAGATGCTTTACTAACACTCTCCCCACTTGGAGAGTCAGCGCCTTTAACCTCCTGTTTGGCCCAGTTTGCAATTTCTGCGGAAGATGAACAGGAATAGCGAGAACCAATGAGAGGCTAGCTGGAGGTGTCTGGACGGGCAAATTTAACTCTCATTTCCCACCAGGAGGAGGAAATAACCAAAGGCTCAGTGTGCCGTGCCAGAACCAGATTAGGGCCTGAAGCCATCCTGCGGTGTTGCAGCCAGGTCACAAGAAAGCAAGTTGAAGAAAGGAGCTCAGGGGCACTGTAATTCACAAACCTGCAGAGTTATAAATGACAGCTATCGTCCAAAAATAGACTGAAGTAAGGCTGCCAAGAGGACTTGAAAGCGGGGCAGAATTGCAGGAAACCGATTTCAGGAGGTAGACTGAAATTGCATTGAAAGCATAGGAAAAGAGGCAGAACGTCCACAATGATGCACTTGGCCAAAAAGGGCGTATGCGTTTTTTCCTGAATATATTCAGGAAAAAACGCATACGCCCTTTTTGGCCAACCAAGCAAGCTTGCAAAGGAAATCTGCACTGCAATGAAGTCTCACTTCCCCCAGGTCAAAAGGGCCATCTGAAAAAAGTGTAAAATCCAGAAAGGCAGGACAGGCCATGTAGAACTGGGAGCCTTGTTATGCTGATGGGTGGGATGTAAATTGCCAACAGACACTCGGGAGAAGTGTATGGTGTTTCCTGAAACATCTAAAAAACAAAGCAACAGAGCCTAGGGCACTGCCACTTATGGTCCTATAGCTTAGGGAATTTAAATTCAAAAAGACACAGCCACCCCAAAGTTTGGGACGCCTCTGTTTACAAGAACCTCGTTTACAGTACAAGTTCAACATCGCAGAAAGTGAAAAATGGATAAAGAAGTTGTGGTATTTACTTACAAAGCAATATCACTCAGCAATGAAATCTATGTCATCAGGCCCTTAACATCACAATGAGTGGATTCAGGTATGATGATTCTAACTGAAATAAGTCACACAGAAAAAGAAACATCATAAGATATCAGTAATACACGGAATGTAAACTTGGCTACAGAGGAACTGAATTACAGAACAGAACAGGGTCTCAAATTTAGAAAACCAACTTATGCTTGCTTAAGGGGAAAGGTGAGTTGGGGTGCTGCATAAAACCAGAGATTGAAATGAGCACAGATAAAGTTCCTTAAGTCAAATATGGAATAGACAAGAGCTACTCCTTGCTCAACGAAAGGGACTCAACACCGCATATTAAACGCCTAAGAATGTACCTGACTAGTAAATATCGTAAAACCTATGGATTGCTATGTCTCCAAAAGAGAATCAAGCATGTGTACAGGGGCATAAACGCAGCAGTGATAGGATTGGAGAGGTTCGGTGAGCAAATGAAGACCCTTTGAAGTCATATTGCATGGTACCCATTACACGGGTCTCAACTCTCCAGGTTTAAGGTATTCTTCCTTCAGCTAAAACATGCATGTGGAACCCAAGTATGATCAACCATGTGATCGGGAGACGTGTTCAAATATGTCTCAGTTTTCCTCCCCTGGTACTCGGGTGCAACATTCCAGACGCTTTACTAACACTCTCCCCACTTGGAGAGTCAGTCCCTTTAACCTCCCCTTTGGCCCAGTTTGCAAATTCTGTGGAAGATGAACAGGAATAGCGAGAACCAATGAGAGACTAGCTGGAGGTGTCTGGATGGGCAAATTTAACTCTCATTTCCCACCAGGAAGAGGAATTAACCAAAGGCTCAGCGTGCCATGCCAGAACCAGATTAGGGCCTGAAGACATCCTGCGGTGTTGCGGCCAGGTCACAAGAAAGCGAGTTGAAGAAAGGAGCTCAGGGGCACTGTAATTCACAAACCTGCAGAGTTATAAATGACAGCTATCGTCCAAAAATAGACTGAAGTAAGGCTGCCAAGAGGACTTGAAAGCGGGGCAGAATTGCAGGAAACCGATTTCAGGAGGTAGACTGGAATTGCATTGAAAGCATAGGAAAAGAGGCAGAACGTCCACAATGATGCACTTGGCCAAAAAGGGCGTATGCGTTTTTTCCTGAATATATTCAGGAAAAAACGCATACGCCCTTTTTGGCCAACCAAGCAAGCTTGCAAAGGAAATCTGCACTACAATGAAGTCTCACTTCCCCCCGGTCAAAAGGGCCATCTGAAAAAAGTGTAAAATCCAGAAAGGCAGGACAGGCCATGGAGAACTGGGAGCCTTGTTATGCTGATGGGCGGGATGTAAATTGCCAACAACCACTCAGAAGAAGTGTATGGTGTTTCCTGAAACATCTAAAAAAAAAGCAACAGAACCTAGGGCACTTCCACTTATGGTCCTATAGCTTAGGGAAATTAAAATCAAAAAGACAGAGCCACCCCAAAGTTTGGAATGGCTCTGTTTACTAGAACCTCGTTTACAGTACAAGTTCAACATCGCAGAAAGTGAAAAATGGATAAAGAAGTTGTGGTATTTACTTACAAAGCAATATCACTCAGCAATGAAATCTGTGTCATCAGGCCCTTAGCAGCACAATGAGTGGATTCAGGTATGATGATTCTAACTGAAGTAAGTCACACAGAAAAAGAAACATCATAAGATATCAGTAATACACGGAATCTAAACTTGGCTACAGAGGAACTGAATTACAGAACAGAACAGGGTCTCAAATTTAGAAAACCAACTTATGCTTGCTTAAGGGGAAAGGTGAGTTGGTGTGCTGCATAAAACCAGAGATTGAAATGAGCACAGATAAAGTTCCTTAAGTCAAATATGGAATAGACAAGAGCTACTCCTTGCTCAACGAAATGGACTCAACACCGCATATTAAACGCCTAAGAATGTACCTGACTAGTAAGTATCGTAAAACCTATAGATTGCTATGTCTCCGAAAGAGAATCAAGCATGTGTACAGGGGCATAAACGCAGCAGTGATAGGATTGGAGAGGTTCGGTGAGCAAATGAAGACCCTTTGAAGTCATATTGCATGGTACCCATTACACGGGTCTCAACTCTCCAGGTTTAAGGTATTCTTCCTTCAGCTAAAACATGCATGTGGAACCCAAGTATGATCAACCATGTGAACGGGAGACGTGTTCAAATATGTCTCAGTTTTCCTCCCCTGGTACTCGGGTGCAACATTCCAGACGCTTTACTAACACTCTCCCCACTTGGAGAGTCAGCGCCTTTAACCTCCTGTTTGGCCCGGTTTGCAATTTCTGCGGAAGATGAACAGGAATAGCGAGAACCAATGAGAGGCTAGCTGGAGGTGTCTGGACGGGCAAATTTAACTCTCATTTCCCACCAGGAAGAGGAAATAACCAAAGGCTCAGCGTGCCGTACCGGAACCAGATTAGGGCCTGAAGCCATCCTGCGGTGTTGCGGCCAGCTCAAAAGAAAGCGAGTTGAAGAAAGGAGCCCAGGGGCACTGTAATTCACAAACCTGCAGAGTTATAAATGACAGCTATCGTCCAAAAATAGACTGAAGTAAGGCTGCCAAGAGGACTTGAAAGTGGGGCAGAATTGCAGGAAACCGATTTCAGGAGGTAGACTGGAATTGCATTGAAAGCATAGGAAAAGAGGCAGAACGTCCACAATGATGCACTTGGCCAAAAAGGGCGTATGCGTTTTTTCCTGAATATATTCAGGAAAAAACGCATACGCCCTTTTTGGCCAACCAAGAAAGCTTGCAAAGGAAATCTGCACTACAATGAAGTCTCACTTCCCCCCGGTCAAAAGGGCCATCTGAAAAAAGTGTAAAATCCAGAAAGGCAGGACAGGCCATGGAGAACTGGGAGCCTTGTTATGCTGATGGGCGGGATGTAAATTGCCAACAACCACTCGGGAGAAGTGTATGGTGTTTCCTGAAACATCTAAAAAACAAAGCAACAGAACCTAGGGCACTTCCACTTATGGTCCTATAGCTTAGGGAAATTAAAATCAAAAAGACACAGCCACCCCAAAGTTTGGAACGGCTCTGTTTACAAGAACCTCGTTTACAGTACAAGTTCAACATCGCAGAAAGTGAAAAATGGATAAAGAAGTTGTGGTATTTACTTACAAAGCAATATCACTCATCAATGAAATCTGTGTCATCAGGCCCTTAGCAGCACAATGAGTGGATTCAGGTATGATGATTCTAACTGAAATAAGTCACACAGAAAAAGAAACATCATAAGATATCACTAATACACGGAATGTAAACTTGGCTACACAGGAAATGAATTACAGAACAGAATAGGGTCTCAAATTTAGAAAACCAACTTATGCTTGCTTAAGGGGAAAGGTGAGTTGGGGTGCTGCATAAAACCAGAGATTGAAATGAGCACAGATAAAGTTCCTTAAGTCAAATATGGAATAGACAAGAGCTACTCCTTGCTCAACGAAATGGACTCAACATCGCATATTAAACGCCTAAGAATGTACCTGACTAGTAAGTATCTTAAAACCTATGGATTGCTATGTCTCTGAAAGAGAATCAAGCATGTGTACAGGGGCATAAACGCAGCAGTGATAGGATTGGAGAGGTTCGGTGAGCAAATGAAGACCCTTTGAAGTCATATTGCATGGTACCCATTCCACGGGTTTCAACTACCCAGGTTTAAGGTATTCTTCCTTCAGCTAAAACATGCATGTGGAACCTAGAGTATGATCAACCATGTGATCGGGAGACGTGTTCCAATATGTCTCAGTTTTCGTACCCTGGTACACGGGTGCAACATTCCAGACGCTTACTAACACTCTCCCCACTTGGAGAGTCAGTCCCTTTAACCTCCTGTTTGGCCCAGTTTGCAATTTCTGCGGAAGATGAACAGGAATAGCGAGAATCAATGAGAGACTACCTGGAGGTGTCTGGATGGGCAAATTTAACTCTCATTTCCCACCAGGAAGAGGAATTAACCAAAGGCTCAGCAGCCGTGCCAGAACCAGATTAGGGCCTGAAGACATCCTGCGGTGTTGCGGCCAGGTCACAAGAAAGCGAGTTGAAGAAAGGAGCTCAGGGGCACTGTATTTCACAAACCTGCAGAGTTATAAATGACAGCTATCGTCCAAAAATAGACTGAAGTAAGGCTGCCAAGAGGACTTGAAAGCGGGGCAGCATTGCAGGAAACCGATTTCAGGAGGTAGACTGGAATTGCATTGAAAGCATAGGAAAAGAGGCAGAACGTCCACAGTGATGCACTTGGCCAAAAAGGGCGTATGCGTTTTTTCCTGAATATATTCAGGAAAAAACGCATACGCCCTTTTTGGCCAACCAAGCAAGCTTGCAAAGGAAATCTGCACTACAATGAAGTCTCACTTCCCCCCGGTCAAAAGGGCCATCTGAAAAAAGTGTAAAATCCAGAAAGGCAGGACAGGCCATGGAGAACTGGGAGCCTTGTTATGCTGATGGGCGGGATGTAAATTGCCAACAACCACTCGGGAGAAGTGTATGGTGTTTCCTGAAACATCTAAAAAACAAAGCAACAGAGCCTAGGGCACTGCCACTTATGGTCCTATAGCTTAGGGAAATTAAAATCAAAAAGACACAGCCACCCCAAAGTTTGGGACGCCTCTGTTTACAAGAACCTCGTTTACAGTACAAGTTCAACATCGCAGAAAGTGAAAAATGGATAAAGAAGTTGTGGTATTTACTTACAAAGCAATATCACTCAGCAATGAAATCTGTGTCATCAGGCCCTTAGCAGCACAATGAGTGGATTCAGGTATGATGATTCTAACTGAAGTAAGTCACACAGAAAAAGAAACATCATAAGATATCAGTAATACACGGAATGTAAACTTGGCTACACAGGAACTGAATTACAGAACAGAACAGGGTCTCAAATTTAGAAAACCAACTTATGCTTGCTTAAGGGTAAAGGTGAGTTGGGGTGCTGCATAAAACCAGAGATTGAAATGAGCACAGATAAAGTTCCTTAAGTCAAATATGGAATAGACAAGAGCTACTCCTTGCTCAACGAAATGGACTCAACACCGCATATTAAACGCCTAAGAATGTACCTGACTAGTAAGTATCTTAAAACCTATGGATTGCTATGTCTCCGAAAGAGAATCAAGCATGTGTACAGGGGCATAAACGCAGCAGTGATAGGATTGGAGAGGTTCGGTGAGCAAATGAAGACCCTTTGAAGTCATATTGCATGGTACCCATTACACGGGTCTTAACTCTCCAGGTTTAAGGTATTCTTCCTTCAGCTAAAACATGCATGTGGAACCCAAGTATGATCAACCATGTGAACGGGAGACGTGTTCAAATATGTCTCAGTTTTCCTCCCCTGGTACTCGGGTGCAACATTCCAGACGCTTTACTAACACTCTCCACACTTGGAGAGTCAGCGCCTTTAACCTCCTGTTTGGCCCAGTTTGCAATTTCTGCGGAAGATGAACAGGAATAGCGAGAACCAATGAGAGACTAGCTGGAGGTGTCTGGACGGGCAAATTTAACTCTCATTTCCCACCAGGAAAAGGAAATAACCAAAGGCTCAGCGTGCCGTGCCGGAACCAGATTAGGGCCTGAAGCCACAATGCGGTGTTGCGACCAGGTCACAAGAAAGCGAGTTGAAGAAAGGAGCTCAGGGACACTGAAATTCACAAACCTGCAGAGTTATAAATGACAGCTATCGTCCAAAAATAGACTGAAGTAAGGCTGCCAAGAGGACTTGAAAGCGGGGCAGAATTGCAGGAAACCGATTTCAGGATGTAGACTGGAATTGCATTGAAAGCATAGGAAAAGAGGCAGAACGTCCACAATGATGCACTTGGCCAAAAAGGGCGTATGCGTTTTTTCCTGAATATATTCAGGAAAAAACGCATACGCCCTTTTTGGCCAACCAAGCAAGCTTGCAAAGGAAATCTGCACTGCAATGAAGTCTCACTTCCCCCCGGTCAAAAGGGCCATCTGAAAAAAGTGTAAAATCCAGAAAGGCAGGACAGGCCATGGAGAACTGGGAGCCTTGTTATGCTGATGGGCGGGATGTAAATTGCCAACAACCACTCGGGAGAAGTGTATGGTGTTTCCTGAAACATCTAAAAAACAAAGCAACAGAAGCTAGGGCATTTCCACTTATGGTCCTATAGCTTAGGGAAATTAAAATCAAAAAGACACAGCCACCCCAAAGTTTGGAACGGCTCTGTTTACAAGAACCTCGTTTACAGTACAAGTTCAACATCGCAGAATGTGAAAAATGGATAAAGAAGTTGTGGTATTTACTTACAAAGCAATATCACTCAGCAATGAAATCTATGTCATCAGGCCCTTAACATCACAATGAGTGGATTCAGGTATGATGATTCTAACTGAAATAAGTCACACAGAAAAAGAAACATCATAAGATATCAGTAATACACGGAATGTAAACTTGGCTACAGAGGAACTGAATTACAGAACAGAACAGGGTCTCAAATTTAGAAAACCAACTTATGCTTGCTTAAGGGTAAAGGTGAGTTGGGGTGCTGCATAAAACCAGAGATTGAAATGAGCACAGATAAAGTTCCTTAAGTCAAATATGGAATAGACAAGAGCTACTCCTTGCTCAACGAAAGGGACTCAACACCGCATATTAAACGCCTAAGAATGTACCTGACTAGTAAGTATCGTAAAACCTATGGATTGCTATGTCTCCAAAAGAGAATCAAGCATGTGTACAGGGGCATAAACGCAGCAGTGATAGGATTGGAGAGGTTCGGTGAGCAAATGAAGACCCTTTGAAGTCATATTGCATGGTACCCATTACACGGGTCTCAACTCTCCAGGTTTAAGGTATTCTTCCTTCAGCTAAAACATGCATGTGGAACCCAAGTATGATCAACCATGTGATCGGGAGACGTGTTCAAATATGTCTCAGTTTTCGTACCCTGGTACTCGGGTGCAACATTCCAGACGCTTTACTAACACTCTCCCCACTTGGAGAGTCAGTCCCTTTAACCTCCCCTTTGGCCCAGTTTGCAAATTCTGTGGAAGATGAACAGGAATAGCGAGAACCAATGAGAGACTAGCTGGAGGTGTCTGGATGGGCAAATTTAACTCTCATTTCCCACCAGGAAGAGGAATTAACCAAAGGCTCAGCGTGCCATGCCAGAACCAGATTAGGGCCTGAAGACATCCTGCGGTGTTGCGGCCAGGTCACAAGAAAGCGAGTTGAAGAAAGGAGCTCAGGGGCACTGTAATTCACAAACCTGCAGAGTTATAAATGACAGCTATCGTCCAAAAATAGACTGAAGTAAGGCTGCCAAGAGGACTTGAAAGCGGGGCAGAATTGCAGGAAACCGATTTCAGGAGGTAGACTGGAATTGCATTGAAAGCATAGGAAAAGAGGCAGAACGTCCACAATGATGCACTTGGCCAAAAAGGGCGTATGCGTTTTTTCCTGAATATATTCAGGAAAAAACGCATACGCCCTTTTTGGCCAACCAAGCAAGCTTGCAAAGGAAATCTGCACTACAATGAAGTCTCACTTCCCCCCGGTCAAAAGGGCCATCTGAAAAAAGTGTAAAATCCAGAAAGGCAGGACAGGCCATGGAGAACTGGGAGCCTTGTTATGCTGATGGGCGGGATGTAAATTGCCAACAACCACTCAGAAGAAGTGTATGGTGTTTCCTGAAACATCTAAAAAAAAAGCAACAGAACCTAGGGCACTTCCACTTATGGTCCTATAGCTTAGGGAAATTAAAATCAAAAAGACACAGCCACCCCAAAGTTTGGAACGGCTCTGTTTACTAGAACCTCGTTTACAGTACAAGTTCAACATCGCAGAAAGTGAAAAATGGATAAAGAAGTTGTGGTATTTACTTACAAAGCAATATCACTCAGCAATGAAATCTGTGTCATCAGGCCCTTAGCAGCACAATGAGTGGATTCAGGTATGATGATTCTAACTGAAGTAAGTCACACAGAAAAAGAAACATCATAAGATATCAGTAATACACGGAATGTAAACTTGGCTACACAGGAACTGAATTACAGAACAGAACAGGGTCTCAAATTTAGAAAACCAACTTATGCTTGCTTAAGGGGAAAGGTGAGTTGGTGTGCTGCATAAAACCAGAGATTGAAATGAGCACAGATAAAGTTCCTTAAGTCAAATATGGAATAGACAAGAGCTACTCCTTGCTCAACGAAATGGACTCAACACCGCATATTAAACGCCTAAGAATGTACCTGACTAGTAAGTATCGTAAAACCTATAGATTGCTATGTCTCCGAAAGAGAATCAAGCATGTGTACAGGGGCATAAACGCAGCAGTGATAGGATTGGAGAGGTTCGGTGAGCAAATGAAGACCCTTTGAAGTCATATTGCATGGTACCCATTACACGGGTCTCAACTCTCCAGGTTTAAGGTATTCTTCCTTCAGCTAAAACATGCATGTGGAACCCAAGTATGATCAACCATGTGAACGGGAGACGTGTTCAAATATGTCTCAGTTTTCCTCCCCTGGTACTCGGGTGCAACATTCCAGACGCTTTAATAACACTCTCCCCACTTGGAGAGTCAGCGCCTTTAACCTCCTGTTTGGCCCGGTTTGCAATTTCTGCGGAAGATGAACAGGAATAGCGAGAACCAATGAGAGGCTAGCTGGAGGTGTCTGGACGGGCAAATTTAACTCTCATTTCCCACCAGGAAGAGGAAATAACCAAAGGCTCAGCGTGCCGTACCGGAACCAAATTAGGGCCTGAAGCCATCCTGCGGTGTTGCGGCCAGCTCAAAAGAAAGCGAGGTGAAGAAAGGAGCTCAGGGGCACTGTAATTCACAAACCTGCAGAGTTATAAATGACAGCTATCGTCCAAAAATAGACTGAAGTAAGGCTGCCAAGAGGACTTGAAAGTGGGGCAGAATTGCAGGAAACCGATTTCAGGAGGTAGACTGGAATTGCATTGAAAGCATAGGAAAAGAGGCAGAACGTCCACAATGATGCACTTGGCCAAAAAGTGCGTATGCGTTTTTTCCTGAATATATTCAGGAAAAAACGCATACGCCCTTTTTGGCCAACCAAGAAAGCTTGCAAAGGAAATCTGCACTACAATGAAGTCTCACTTCCCCCCGGTCAAAAGGGCCATCTGAAAAAAGTGTAAAATCCAGAAAGGCAGGACAGGCCATGGAGAACTGGGAGCCTTGTTATGCTGATGGGCGGGATGTAAATTGCCAACAACCACTCAGGAGAAGTGTATGGTGTTTCCTGAAACATCTAAAAAACAAAGCAACAGAACCTATGGCACTTCCACTTATGGTCCTATAGCTTAGGGAAATTAAAATCAAAAAGACACAGCCACCCCAAAGTTTGGAACGGCTCTGTTTACAAGAACCTCGTTTACAGTACAAGTTCAACATCGCAGAAAGTGAAAAATGGATAAAGAAGTTGTGGTATTTACTTACAAAGCAATATCACTCAGCAATGAAATCTGTGTCATCAGGCCCTTAGCAGCACAATGAGTGGATTCAGGTATGATGATTCTAACTGAAATAAGTCACACAGAAAAAGAAACATCATAAGATATCACTAATACACGGAATGTAAACTTGGCTACACAGGAACTGAATTACAGAACAGAATAGGGTCTCAAATTTAGAAAACCAACTTATGCTTGCTTAAGGGGAAAGGTGAGTTGGGGTGCTGCATAAAACCAGAGATTGAAATGAGCACAGATAAAGTTCCTTAAGTCAAATATGGAATAGACAAGAGCTACTCCTTGCTCAACGAAATGGACTCAACATCGCATATTAAACGCCTAAGAATGTACCTGACTAGTAAGTATCTTAAAACCTATGGATTGCTATGTCTCCGAAAGAGAATCAAGCATGTGTACAGGGGCATAAACGCAGCAGTGATAGGATTGGAGAGGTTCGGTGAGCAAATGAAGACCCTTTGAAGTCATATTGCATGGTACCCATTCCACGGGTTTCAACTACCCAGGTTTAAGGTATTCTTCCTTCAGCTAAAACATGCATGTGGAACCTAGAGTATGATCAACCATGTGATCGGGAGACGTGTTCCAATATGTCTGAGTTTTCGTACCCTGGTACTCGGGTGCAACATTCCAGACGCTTACTAACACTCTCCCCACTTGGAGAGTCAGTCCCTTTAACCTCCTGTTTGGCCCAGTTTGCAATTTCTGCGGAAGATGAACAGGAATAGCGAGAATCAATGAGAGACTACCTGGAGGTGTCTGGATGGGCAAATTTAACTCTCATTTCCCACCAGGAAGAGGAATTAACCAAAGGCTCAGCAGCCGTGCCAGAACCAGATTAGGGCCTGAAGACATCCTGCGGTGTTGCGGCCAGGTCACAAGAAAGCGAGTTGAAGAAAGGAGCTCAGGGGCACTGTATTTCACAAACCTGCAGAGTTATAAATGACAGCTATCGTCCAAAAATAGACTGAAGTAAGGCTGCCAAGAGGACTTGAAAGCGGGGCAGCATTGCAGGAAACCGATTTCAGGAGGTAGACTGGAATTGCATTGAAAGCATAGGAAAAGAGGCAGAACGTCCACAGTGATGCACTTGGCCAAAAAGGGCGTATGCGTTTTTTCCTGAATATATTCAGGAAAAAACGCATACGCCCTTTTTGGCCAACCAAGCAAGCTTGCAAAGGAAATCTGCACTACAATGAAGTCTCACTTCCCCCCGGTCAAAAGGGCCATCTGAAAAAAGTGTAAAATCCATAAAGGCACGACAGGCCATGGAGAACTGGGAGCCTTCTTATGCTGATGGGCGGGATGTAAATTGCCAACAGCCACTCTGGAGAAGTGTATGGTGTTTCCTGAAACATCTAAAAAACAAAGCAACAGAGCCTAGGGCACTTCCACTTATGGTCCTATAGCTTAGGGAAATTAAAATCAAAAAGACACAGCCACCCCAAAGTTTGGGACGCCTCTGTTTACAAGAACCTCGTTTACAATACAAGTTCAACATCGCAGAAAGTGAAAAATGGATAAAGAAGTTGTGGTATTTACTTACAAAGCAATATCACTCAGCAATGAAATCTGTGTCATCAGGCCCTTAGCAGCACAATGAGTGGATTCAGGTATGATGATTCTAACTGAAATAAGTCACACAGAAAAAGAAACATCATAAGATATCAGTAATACACGGAATGTAAACTTGGCTACACAGGAACTGAATTACAGAACAGAACAGGGTCTCAAATTTAGAAAACCAACTTATTCTTGCTTAAGGGTAAAGGTGAGTTGGGGTGCTGCATAAAACCAGAGATTGAAATGAGCACAGATAAAGTTCCTTAAGCCAAATATGGAATAGACAAGAGCTACTCCTTGCTCAATGAAATGGATTCAACACCCCATATTAAACGCCTAAGAATGTACCTGACTAGTAAGTATCTTAAAACCTATGGATTGCTATGTCTCCGAAAGAGAATCAAGCATGTGTACAGGGGCATAAACGCAGCAGTGATAGGATTGGAGAGGTTCGGTGAGCAAATGAAGACCCTTTGAAGTCATATTGCATGGTACCCATTCCACGGGTTTCAACTACCCAGGTTTAAGGTATTCTTCCTTCAGCTAAAACATGCATGTGGAACCTAGAGTATGATCAACCATGTGATCGGGAGACGTGTTCAAACATGTCTCAGTTTTCGTACCCTGGTACTCGGGTGCAACATTCCAGACGCTTTACTAACACTCTCCCGACCTGGAGAGTCAGTCCCTTAAACCTCCTGTTTGGCCCAGTTTGCAATTTCTGCGGAAGATGAACAGGAATAGCGAGAACCAATGAGAGACTAGCTGGAGGTGTCTGAACGGGCAAATTTAACTCTCATTTCCCACCAGGAAGAGGAATTAACCAAAGGCTCACCGTGCCGTGCCGGAACCAGATTAGGGCCTGAAGCCATCCTGCGGTGTTGCGGCCAGGTCACAAGAAAGCGAGTTGAAGAAAGGAGCTCAGGGGCACTGTAATTCACAAACCTGCAGAGTTATAAATGACAGCTATCGTCCAAAAATAGATTGAAGTAAGGCTGCCAAGAGGACTTGAAAGCGGGGCAGAATTGCAGGATACCGATTTCAGGAGGTAGACTGGAATTGCATTGAAAGCATAGGAAAAGAGGCAGAACGTCCACAATGATGCACTTGGCCAAAAAGGGCATATGCGTTTTTTTCTGAATATATTCAGGAAAAAACGCATACGCCCTTTTTGGCCAACCAAGCAAGCTTGCAAAGGAAATCTGTACTACAATGAAGTCTCACTTCCCCCCGGTCAAAAGGGCCATCTGAAAAAAGTGTAAAATCCAGAAAGGCAGGACAGGCCATGGAGAACTGGGAGCCTTGTTATGCTGAAGGGCGGGATGTAAATTGCCAACAACCACTCGGGAGAAGTGTATGGTGTTTCCTGAAACATCGAAAAAACAAAGCAACAGAACCTAGGGCACTTCCACTTATGGTCCTATAGCTTAGGGAAATTAAAATCAAAAAGACACAGCCACCCCAAAGTTTGGAACGGCTCTGTTTACAAGAACCTCGTTTACAGTACAAGTTCAACATCGCAGAAAGTGAAAAATGGATAAAGAAGTTGTGGTATTTACTTACAAAGCAATATCACTCAGCAATGAAATCTGTGTCATAAGGCCCTTAGCAGCACAATGAGTGGATTCAGGTATGATGATTCTAACTGAAATAAGTCACACAGAAAAAGAAACATTATAAGATATCAGTAATACACGGAATGTAAACTTGGCTACACAGGAACTGAATTACAGAACAGAACAGGGTCTCAAATTTAGAAAACCAACTTATTCTTGCTTAAGGGTAAAGGTGAGTTGGGGTGCTGCATAAAACCAGAGATTGAAATGAGCACAGATAAAGTTCCTTAAGCCAAATATGGAATAGACAAGAGCTACTCCTTGGTCAATGAAATGGACTCAACACTGCATATTAAACGCCTAAGAATGTACCTGACTAGTAAGTATCTTAAATCCTATGGATTGCTATGTATCCGAAAGAGAATCAAGCATGTGTACAGGGGCATAAACGCAGCAGTGATAGGATTGGAGAGGTTCGGTGAGCAAATGAAGACCCTTTGAAGTCATATTGCATGGTACCCATTCCACGGGTCTCAACTCTCCAGTTTTAAGGTATTCTTCCTTCAACTAAAACATGCATGTGGAACCTAGAGTATGATCAACCATGTGATCGGGAGACGTGTTCAAATATGTCTCAGTTTTCGTACCCTGGTACTCGGGTGCAACATTCCAGATGCTTTACTAACACGCTCCCGACTTGGAGAGTCAGTCCCTTTAACCTCCTGTTGGCCCAGTTTGCAATTTCTGCGGAAGATGAACAGGAATAGCGAGAACCAATGAGAGGCTAGCTGGAGGTGTCTGGACGGGCAAATTTAACTCTCATTTCCCACCAGGAAGAGGAATTAACCAAAGGCTCAGCGTGCCGTGCCGGAACCAGATTAGGGCCTGAAGCCATCCTGCGGTGTTGCGGCCAGCTCAAAAGAAAGCGAGTTGAAGAAAGGAGCTCAGGGGCACTGTAATTCACAAACCTGCAGAGTTATAAATGACACCTATCGTCCAAAAATAGACTGAAGTAAGGCTGCCAAGAGGACTTGAAAGCGGGGCAGAATTGCAGGAAACCGATTTCAGGAGGTAGACTGGAATTGCATTGAAAGCATAGGAAAAGAGGCAGAACGTCCACAATGATGCACTTGGCCAAAAAGGGCGTATGCGTTTTTTCCTGAATATATTCAGGAAAAAACGCATACGCCCTTTTGGCCAACCCAGCAAGCTTGCAAAGGAAATCTGCACTACAATGAAGTCTCACTTCCCCCCGGTCAAAAGGGCCATCTGAAAAAAGTGTAAAATCCAGAAAGGCAGGACAGGCCATGGAGAACTGGGAGCCTTGTTATGCTGATGGGCGGGATGTAAATTGCCAACAGACACTCGGGAGAAGTGTATGGTGTTTCCTGAAACATCTAAAAAACAAAGCAACAGAGCCTAGGGCACTTCCACTTATGGTCCTATAGCTTAGGGAAATTAAAATCAAAAAGACACAGCCACCCCAAAGTTTGGGACGCCTCCGTTTACAGGAACCTCATTTACCGTACAAGTTCAATATCACAGAAAGTGAAAAATGGATAAAGAACTTGTGGTACTTACGTACAATGCAGTATCACTCAGCAATGAAATCTGTGTCATCAGGCCCTTAGCAGCACAATGAGTGGATTCAGGTACGATGATTCTAACTGAAATAAGTCACACAGAAAAAGAAACATCATAAGATATCAGTAATACACGGAATGTAAACTTGGCTACACAGGAACTGAATTACAGAACAGAACAGGGTCTCAAATTTAGAAAACCAACTTATTCTTGCTTAAGGGTAAAGGTGAGTTGGGGTGCTGCATAAAACCAGAGATTGAAATGAGCACAGATAAAGTTCCTTAAGCCAAATATGGAATAGACAAGAGCTACTCCTTGCTCAACGAAATGGACTCAACACCCCATATTAAACGCCTAAGAATGTACCTGACTAGTAATTATCTTAAAACCTATGGATTGCTATGTCTCCGAAAGAGAATCAAGCGTGTGTACAGGGGCATAAACGCAGCAGTGCTAGGATTGGAGAGGTTCGGTGAGCAAATGAAGACCCTTTGAAGTCATATTGCATGGTACCCATTCCACGGGTTTCAACTACCCAGGTTTAAGGTATTCTTCCTTCAGCTAAAACATGCATGTGGAACCTAGAGTATGATCAACCATGTGATCGGGAGACGTGTTCAAATATGTCTCAGTTTTCCTCCCCTGGTACTCGGGTGCAACATTCCAGACGCTTTACTAACACTCTCCCCACATGGAGAGTCAGTCCCTTTAAACTCCTGTTTGGCCCAGTTTGCAATTTCTGCGGAAGATGGACAGGAATAGCGAGAACCAATGAGAGGCTAGCTGGAGGTGTCTGGACGGGCAAATTTAACTCTCATTTCCCACCAGGAAGAGGAATTAACCAAAGGCTCAGCATGCCGGGCCAGAACCAGATTAGGGCCTGAAGCCATCCTGCGGTGTTGCGGCCAGGTCACAAGAAAGCGAGTTGAAGAAAGGAGCTCAGGGGCACTGTAATTCACAAACCTGCAGAGTTATAAATGACAGCTATCGTCCAAAAATAGACTGAAGTAAGGCTGCCAAGAGGACTTGAAAGCGGGGCAGAATTGCAGGAAACCGATTTCAGGAGGTAGACTGGAATTGCATTGAAAGCATAGGAAAAGAGGAAGAACGTCCACAATGATGCACTTGGCCAAAAAGGGCGTATGCGTTTTTTCCTGAATATATTCAGGAAAAAACGCATACGCCCTTTTTGGCCAACCAAGCAAGCTTGCAAAGGAAATCTGCACTACAATGAAGTCTCACTTCCCCCCGGTCAAAAGGGCCATCTGAAAAAAGTGTAAAATCCAGAAAGGCAACAGGCCATTGAGAACTGGGAGCCTTGTTATGCTGATGGGCGGGATGTAAATTGCCAGCAGACACTCGGGAGAAGTGTATGGTGTTTCCTGAAACATCTAAAAAACAAAGCAACAGAGCCTAGGGCACTTCCACTTATGGTCCTATAGCTTAGGGAAATTAAAATCAAAAAGACACAGCCACCCCAAAGTTTGGAACGGCTCTGTTTACAAGAACCTCGTTTACAGTACAAGTTCAACATCGCAGAAAGTGAAAAATGGATAAAGAACTTGTGGTACTTACGTACAATGCAGTATCACTCAGCAATGAAATCTATGTCATCAGGCCCGTAGCAGCATAATGAGTAGATTCAGGTACGATGATTCTAACTGAAATAAGTCACACAGAAAAAGAAACATCATAAGATATCACTAATACACGGAATGTAAACTTGGCTACACAGGAACTGCATTCCAAAACAGAACAGGGTCTCAAATTTAGAAAACAAACTTATGCTTGCTTAAGGGGAAAGGTGAGTTGGGGTGCTGCATAAAACCAGAGATTGAAATGAGCACAGATAAAGTTCCTTAAGCCAAATATGGAATAGACAAGAGCTACTCCTTGCTCAACGAAATGGACTCAACACCGCATATTAAACGCCTAAGAATGTACCTGACTAGTAAGTATCTTAAAACCTATGGATTGCTATCTCTCCGAAAGAGAATCAAGGATGTGTACAGGGGCATAAACGCAGCAGTGATAGGATTGGAGAGGTTCGGTGAGCAAATAAAGACCCTTTGAAGTCATATTGCATGGTACCCATTCCACGGGTTTCACCTACCCAGGTTTTAGGTATTCTTCCTTCAGCTAAAACATGCATGTGGAACCCAGAGTATGATCAACCATGTGATCAGGAGACGTGTTCAAATATGTCTCAGTTTTCCTCCCCTGGTACTCGGGTGCAACATTCCAGACGCTTTACTAACACTCTCCCCACTTGGAGAGTCAGCGCCTTTAACCTCCTGTTTGGCCCAGTTTGCAATTTCTGCGGAAGATGAACAGGAATAGCGAGAACCAATGAGAGGCTAGCTGGAGGTGTCCGGACGGGCAAATTTAACTCTCATTTCCCACCAGGAAGAGGAAATAACCAAAGGCTCAGTGTGCCGTGCCGGAACCAGATTAGGGCCTGAAGCCATCCTGCGGTGTTGCGGCCAGGTCACAAGAAAGCGAGTTGAAGAAAGGAGCTCAGGGGCACTGTAATTCACAAACCTGCAGAGTTATAAATGACAGCTATCGTCCAAAAATATACTGAAGTAAGGCTGCCAAGGGGACTTGAAAGCGGGGCAGAATTGCAGGAAACCGATTTCAGGAGGTAGACTGGAATTGCATTGAAAGCATAGGAAAAGAGGCAGAACGTACACAATGATGCACTTGGCCAAAAAGGGCGTATGCGTTTTTTCCTGAATATATTAAGGAAAAAACGCATACGCCCTTTTTGGCCAACCAAGCAAGCTTGCAAAGGAAATCTTCACTACAATGAAGTCTCACTTCCCCCCGGTCAAAAGGGCCATCTGAAAAAAGTGTAAAATCCAGAAAGGCAGGACAGGCCATGGAGAACTGGGAGCCTTGTTATGCTGATGGGCGGGATGTAAATTGCCAACAACCACTCGGGAGAAGTGTATGGTGTTTCCTGAAACATCTAAAAAACAAAGCAACAGAACCTAGGGCACTTCCACTTATGGTCCTATAGCTTAGGGAAATTAAAATCAAAAAGACACAGCCACCCCAAAGTTTGGAACGGCTCTGTTTACAAGAACCTCGTTTACAGTACAAGTTCAACATCGCAGAAAGTGAAAAATGGAGAAAGAAGTTGTGGTATTTACTTACAAAGCAATATCACTCAGCAATGAAATCTGTGTCATCAGGCCCTTAGCAGCACAATGAGTGGATTCAGGTATGATGATTCTAACTGAAATAAGTCACACAGAAAAAGAAACATCATAAGATATCAGTAATACACGGAATGTAAACTTGGCTACACAGGAACTGAATTACAGAACAGAACAGTGTCTCAAATTTAGAAAACCAACTTATGCTTGCTTAAGGGGAAAGGTGAGTTGGGGTGCTGCATAAAACCAGAGATTGAAATGAGAACAGATAAAGTTCCTTAAGCCAAATATGGAATAGACAAGAGCTACTCCTTGCTCAACGAAATGGACTCAACACCGCATATTAAACGCCTAAGAATGTACCTGACTAGTAAGTATCTTAAAACCTATGGATTGCTATGTCTCCGAAAGAGAATCAAGCATGTGTACAGGGGCATAAACGCAGCAGTGATAGGATTGGAGAGGTTCGGTGAGCAAATGAAGACCCTTTGAAGTCATATTGCATGGTACCCATTCCACGGGTCTCAACTCTCCAGGTTTAAGGTATTCTTCCTTCAGCTAAAACATGCATGTGGAACCCAAGTATGATCAACCATGTGAACGGGAGACGTGTTCAAATATGTCTCAGTTTTCCTCCCCTGGTACTCGGGTGCAACATTCCAGACGCTTTACTAACACTCTCCCCACTTGGAGAGTCAGTGCCTTTAACCTCCTGTTTGGCCCAGCTTGCAATTTCTGCGGAAGATGAACAGGAATAGCGAGAACCAATGAGAGGCTAGCTGGAGGTGTCTGGACGGGCAAATTTAACTCTCATTTCCCACCAGGAAGAGGAAATAACCAAAGGCTCAGCGTGCCGTACCGGAACCAGATTAGGGCCTGAAGCCATCCTGCGGTGTTGCGGCCAGGTCACAAGAAAGCGAGTTGAAGAAAGGAGCTCAGGGGCACTGTAATTCACAAACCTGCAGAGTTATAAATGACAGCTATTGTCCAAAAATAGACTGAAGTAAGGCTGCCAAGAGGACTTGAATGCGGGGCAGAATTGCAGGAAACCGATTTCAGGAGGTAGACTGGAATTGCATTGAAAGCATAGGAAAAGAGGCAGAACGTCCACAATGATGCACTTGGCCAAAAAGGGCGTATGCGTTTTTTCCTGAATATATTCAGGAAAAAACGCATACGCCCTTTTTGGCCAACCAAGCAAGCTTGCAAAGGAAATCTGCACTACAATGAAGTCTCACTTCCCCCCGGTCAAAAGGGCCATCTGAAAAAAGTGTAAAATCCAGAAAGGCAGGACAGGCCATGGAGAACTGGGAGCCTTGTTATGCTGATGGGCGGGATGTAAATTGCCAACAACCACTCGGGAGAAGTGTATGGTGTTTCCTGAAACATCTAAAAAACAAAGCAACAGAACCTAGGGCACTTCCACTTATGGTCCTATAGCTTAGGGAAATTAAAATCAAAAAGACACAGCCACCCCAAAATTTGGAACGGCTCTGTTTACAAGAACCTCGTTTACAGTACAAGTTCAACATCGCAGAAAGTGAAAAATGGATAAAGAAGTTGTGGTATTTACTTACAAAACAATATCACTCAGCAATGAAATCTGTGTCATCAGGCCCTTAGCAGCACAATGAGTTGATTCAGGTATGATGATTCTAACTGAAGTAAGTCACACAGAAAAAGAAACATCATAAGATATCAGTAATACACGGAATGTAAACTTGGCTACACAGGGACTGAATTACAGAACAGAACAGGGTCTCAAATTTAGAAAACCAACTTATGCTTGCTTAAGGGGAAAGGTGAGTTGGGGTGCTGCATAAAACCAGAGATTGAAATGAGCACAGATAAAGTTCCTTAAGTCAAATATGGAATAGACAAGAGCTACTCCTTGCTCAACGAAATGGACTCAACACCGCATATTAAACGCCTAAGAATGTACCTGACTAGTAAGTATCTTAAAACCTATGGATTGCTATGTCTCTGAAAGAGAATCAAGCATGTGTACAGGGGATAAACGCAGCAGTGATAGGATTGGAGAGGTTCGGTGAGCAAATGAAGACCCTTTGAAGTCATATTGCATGGTACCCATTCCACGGGTTTCAACTCTCCAGGTTTAAGGTATTCTTCCTTCAGCTAAAACATGCATGTGGAACCCAAGTATGATCAACCATGTGATCGGGAGACGTGTTCAAATATGTCTCAGTTTTCCTCCCCTGGTACTCGGGTGCAACATTCCAGACGCTTTACTAACACTCTCCCGACTTGGAGAGTCAGTCCCTTTAACCTCCTGTTTGGCCCAGTTTGCAATTTCTGCGGAAGATGAACAGGAATAGCGAGAACCAATGAGAGGCTAGCTGGAGGTGTCTGGACGGGCAAATTTAACTCTCATTTCCCACCAGGAAGAGGAATTAACCAAAGGCTCAGCGTGCCGTGCCGGAACCAGATTAGGGCCTGAAGCCATCCTGCGGTGTTGCGGCCAGCTCAAAAGAAAGCGAGTTGAAGAAAGGAGCTCAGGGGCACTGTAATTCACAAACCTGCAGAGTTATAAATGACAGCTATCGTCCAAAAATAGACTGAAGTAAGGCTGCCAAGAGGACTTGAAAGCGGGGCAGAATTGCAGGAAACCGATTTCAGGAGGTAGACTGGAATTGCATTGAAAGCATAGGAAAAGAGGCAGAACGTCCACAATGATGCACTTGGCCAAAAAGGGCGTATGCGTTTTTTCCTGAATATATTCAGGAAAAAACGCATACGCCCTTTTTGGCCAACCAAGCAAGCTTGCAAAGGAAATGTGCACTACAATGAAGTCTCACTTCCCCCCGGTCAAAAGGGCCATCTGAAAAAAGTGTAAAATCCAGAAAGGCAGGACAGGCCATGGAGAACTGGGAGCCTTGTTATGCTGATGGGCGGGATGTAAATTGCCAACAGACACTCGGGAGAAGTGTATGGTGTTTCCTGAAACATCTAAAAAACAAAGCAACAGAGCCTAGGGCACTGCCACTTATGGTCCTATAGCTTAGGGAAATTAAAATCAAAAAGACACAGCCACCCCAAAGTTTGGGACGCCTCTGTTTACAAGAACCTCGTTTACAGTACAAGTTCAACATCGCAGAAAGTGAAAAATGGATAAAGAACTTGTGGTACTTACGTACAATGCAGTATCACTCAGCAATGAAATCTATGTCATCAGGCCCGTAGCAGCATAATGAGTGGATTCAGGTACGATGATTCTAACTGAAATAAGTCACACAGAAAAAGAAACATCATAAGATATCACTAATACACGGAATGTAAACTTGGCTACACAGGAACTGCATTCCAAAACAGAACAGGGTCTCAAATTTAGAAAACCAACTTATGCTTGCTTAAGGGTAAAGGTGAGTTGGGGTGCTGCATAAAACCAGAGATTGAAATGAGCACAGATAAAGTTCCTTAAGCCAAATATGGAATAGACAAGAGCTACTCCTTGTTCAACGAAATGGACTCAAAACCCCATATTAAACCCCTAAGAATGTACCTGACTAGTAAGTATCTTAAAACCTATGGATTGCTATGTCTCCAAAAGAGAATCAAGCGTGTGTACAGGGGAATAAACGCAGCAGTGATAGGATTGGAGAGGTTCGGTGAGCAAATGAAGACCCTTTGAAGTCATATTGCATGGTACCCATTCCACGGGTCTCAACTCTCCAGGTTTAAGGTATTCTTCCTTCAGCTAAAACATGCATGTGGAACCCAGAGTATGATCAACCATGTGAACGGGAGACGTGTTCAAATATGTCTCAGTTTTCCTCCCCTGGTACTCGGGTGCAACATTCCAGATGCTTTACTAACACTCTCCCGACTTGGAGAGTCAGTCCCTTTAACCTCCTGTTTGGCCCAGTTTGCAATTTCTGCGGAAGATGAACAGGAATAGCGAGAACCAATGAGAGGCTAGCTGGAGGTGTCTGGACGGGCAAATTTAACTCTCATTTCCCACCAGGAAGAGGAATTAACCAAAGGCTCAGCATGCCGGGCCGGAACCAGATTAGGGCCTGAAGCCATCCTGCGGTGTTGCGGCCAGGTCACAAGAAAGCGAGTTGAAGAAAGGAGCTCAGGGGCACTGTAATTCACAAACCTGCAGAGTTATAAATGACAGCTATCGTCCAAAAATAGACTGAAGTAAGGCTGCCAAGAGGACTTGAAAGCGGGGCAGAATTGCAGGAAACCAATTTCAGGAGGTAGACTGGAATTGCATTGAAAGCATAGGAAAAGAGGCAGAACGTCCACAATGATGCACTTGGCCAAAAAGGGCGTATGCGTTTTTTCCTGAATATATTCAGGAAAAAATGCATACGCCCTTTTTGGCCAACCAAGCAAGCTTGCAAAGGAAATCTGCACTACAATGAAGTCTCACTTCCCCCCGGTCAAAAGGGCCATCTGAAAAAAGTGTAAAATCCAGAAAGGCAGGACAGGCCATGGAGAACTGGGAGCCTTGTTATGCTGAAGGGCGGGATGTAAATTGCCAACAACCACTCGGGAGAAGTGTATGGTGTTTCCTGAAACATCTAAAAAACAAAGCAACAGAGCCTAGGGCAGTTCCACTTATGGTCCTATAGCTTAGGGAAATTAAAATCAAAAAGACACAGCCACCCCAAAGTTTGGAACGGCTCTGTTTACAAGAACCTCGTTTACAGTACAAGTTCAACATCGCAGAAAGTGAAAAATGGAGAAAGAAGTTGTGGTATTTACTTACAAAGCAATATCACTCAGCAATGAAATCTGTGTCATCAGGCCCTTAGCAGCACAATGAGTGGATTCAGGTATGATGATTCTAACTGAAATAAGTCACACAGAAAAAGAAACATCATAAGATATCAGTAATACACGGAATGTAAACTTGGCTACACAGGAACTGAATTACAGAACAGAACAGGGTCTCAAATTTAGAAAACCAACTTATTCTTGCTTAAGGGTAAAGGTGAGTTGGGGTGCTGCATAAAACCAGAGATTGAAATGAGCACAGATAAAGTTCCTTAAGCCAAATATGGAATAGACAAGAGCTACTCCTTGCTCAACGAAATGGACTCAACACCGCATATTAAACGCCTAAGAATGTACCTGACTAGTAAGTATCTTAAAACCTATGGATTGCTATGTCTCCGAAAGAGAATCAAGCATGTGTACAGGGGCATAAACGCAGCAGTGATAGGATTGGAGAGGTTCGGTGAGCAAATGAAGACCCTTTGAAGTCATATTGCATGGTACCCATTCCAGGGGTTTCAACTACCCAGGTTTAAGGTATTCTTCCTTCAGCTAAAACATGCATGTGGAACCTAGAGTATGATCAACCATGTGATCGGGAGACGTGTTCAAATATGTCTCAGTTTTCCTCCCCTGGTACTCGGGTGCAACATTCCAGACGCTTTACTAACACTCTACCAACTTGGAGAGTCAGTCCCTTTAACCTCCTGTTTGGCCCAGTTTGCAATTTCTGCGGAAGATGAACAGGAATAGCGAGAACCAATGAGGGGCTAGCTAGAGGTGTCTGGACGGGCAAATTTAACTCTCATTTCCCAACAGGAAGAGGAATTAAGCAAAGGCTCAGCGTGCCGTGCCGGAACCAGATTAGGGCCTGAAGCCATCCTGCGGTGTTGCGGCCAGCTCAAAAGAAAGCGAGTTGAAGAAAGGAGCTCAGGGGCACTGTAATTCACAAACCTGCAGAGTTATAAATGACAGCTATCGTCCAAAAATAGACTGAAGTAAGGCTGCCAAGAGGACTTGAAAGCGGGGCAGAATTGCAGGAAACCGATTTCAGGAGGTAGACTGGAGTTGCATTGAAAGCATAGGAAAAGAGGCAGAACGTCCACAATGATGCACTTGGCCAAAAAGGGCGTATGCGTTTTTTCCTGAATATATTCAGGAAAAAACGCATACGCCCTTTTTGGCCAACCAAGCAAGCTTGCAAAGGAAATCTGCACTACAATGAAGTCTCACTTCCGCCCGGTCAAAAGGGCCATCTGAAAAAAGTGTAAAATCCAGAAAGGCAGGACAGGCCATGGAGAACTGGGAGCCTTGTTATGCTGATGGGCGGGATGTAAATTGCCAACAACCACTCGGGAGAAGTGTATGGTGTTTCCTGAAACATCTAAAAAACAAAGCAACAGAACCTAGGGCACTTCCACTTATGGTCCTATAGCTTAGGGAAATTAAAATCAAAAAGACACAGCCACCCCAAAGTTTGGAACGGCTCTGTTTACAAGAACCTCGTTTACAGTACAAGTTCAACATCGCAGAAAGTGAAAAATGGAGAAAGAAGTTGTGGTATTTACTTACAAAGCAATATCACTCAGCAATGAAATCTGTGTCATCAGGCCCTTAGCAGCACAATGAGTGGATTCAGGTATGATGATTCTAACTGAAATAAGTCACACAGAAAAAGAAACATCATAAGATATCAGTAATACACGGAATGGAAACTTGACTACACAGGAACTGAATTTCAGAACAGAACAGGGTCTCAAATTTAGAAAACCAACTTATTCTTGCTTAAGGGTAAAGGTGAGTTGGGGTGCTGCATAAAACCAGAGATTGAAATGAGCACAGATAAAGTTCCTTAAGCCAAATATGGAATAGACAAGAGCTACTCCTTGCTCAACGAAATGGACTCAACACCCCATATTAAACGCCTAAGAATGTACCTGACTAGTAAGTATCTTAAAACCTATGGATTGCTATGTCTCCAAAAGAGAATCAAGCGTGTGTACAGGGGCATAAACGCAGCAGTGATAGGATTGGAGAGGTTCGGTGAGCAAATGAAGACCCTTTGAAGTCATATTGCATGGTACCCATTACACGGGTCTCAACTCTCCAGGTTTAAGGTATTCTTCCTTCAGCTAAAACATGCATGTGGAACCCAAGTATGATCAACCATGTGAACGGGAGACGTGTTCAAATATGTCTCAGTTTTCCTCCCCTGGTACTCGGGTGCAACATTCCAGACGCTTTACTAACACTCTCCCCACTTGGAGAGTCAGCGCCTTTAACCTCCTGTTTGGCCCAGTTTGCAATTTCTGCGGAAGATGAACAGGAATAGCGAGAACCAATGAGAGGCTAGCTGGAGGTGTCTGGACGGGCAAATTTAACTCTCATTTCCCACCAGGAAGAGGAAATAACCAAAGGCTCAGCGTGCCGGGCCGGAACCAGATTAGGGCCTGAAGCCATCCTGCGGTGTTGCGGCCAGGTCACAAGAAAGCGAGTTGAAGAAAGGAGCTCAGGGGCACTGTAATTCACAAACCTGCAGAGTTATAAATGACAGCTATCGTCCAAAAATAGACTGAAGTAAGGCTGCCAAGAGGACTTGAAAGCGGGGCAGAATTGCAGGAAACCGATTTCAGGAGGTAGACTGGAATTGCATTGAAAGCATAGGAAAAGAGGCAGAACGTCCACAATGATGCACTTGGCCAAAAAGGGCGTATGCGTTTTTTCCTGAATATATTCAGGAAAAAACGCATACGCCCTTTTTGGCCAACCAAGCAAGCTTGCAAAGGAAATCTGCACTACAATGAAGTCTCACTTACCCCCGGTCAAAAGGGCCATCTGAAAAAAGTGTAAAATCCAGAAATGCAACAGGCCATTTAGAACCGGGAGCCTTGTTATGCTGATGGGCGGGATGTAAATTGCCAACAGACACTCGGGAGAAGTGTATGGTGTTTCCTGAAACATCTAAAAAACAAAGCAACAGAGCCTAGGGCACTTCCACTTATGGTCCTATAGCTTAGGGAAATTAAAATCAAAAAGACACAGCCACCCCAAAGTTTGGAACGGCTCTGTTTACAAGAACCTCGTTTACAGTACAAGTTCAACATCGCAGAAAGTGAAAAATGGATAAAAAAGTTGTGGTATTTACTTACAAAGCAATATCACTCAGCAATGAAATCTGTGTCGTCAGGCCCTTAGCAGCACAATGAGTGGATTCAGGTATGATGATTCTAACTGAAATAAGTCACACAGAAAAAGAAACATCATAAGATATCAGTAGGGCGGAGGTCGGGGCTGCGTAGTGGGAGGCGGACTGGCGAGCGGTGCCGGAAGTGCTGCAGGTGCGGCCCAGCGGCCGATTCCGCGGGCCCGCCGAGCCAGGAGGTACTGAGCCGCCGCCGCCGCCGCCGCCGCCCCCGGCCCGGCCTGCAGCGGGGTATGGGGGCGGTGCGGCTCCTCGGCCCCCTCCCCCTCTCTCCCTCCTCTCCACCCCTCCCCTTCCCGTGGTCCCAGGCTCCCGGACCCTCCCCCAGGGCCGCATTCTCCTCTCCCCGTCTTCCTGTCCTCTTCCGCTGTCCTCTCGTTCCCCACCCCCAAGCATAAACACCCCTCCGCGTCCCAGGCGTCTCCCGTCGCCCCTCCCCCCTCCCCGGGGGTCCGCCCTCCAGCGTTCCGGGGGTTCCCGAGGTCTCTCTAGCGGCAGCTTTCTGTAAGCGCGGTCCCGAAGATGGGAGGCGCGGTGAGTGCTGGTGAAGACAACGACGAGCTGATAGACCATCTGAAGGCGGCGCAGTACATCCGCTCCGAGCTGGTGGAGCAGGCCTTCCGAGCTGTTGACCGCGCCGACTATTACCTCGAGGAGTTTAAGGAGAACGCGTACAAGGACCTGGCGTGGAAGCACGGGAACATCCACCTCTCTGCTCCGTGCATCTATTCGGAGGTGATGGAGGCCCTGGACCTGCAGCCTGGCCTTTCCTTCCTGAACCTGGGCAGCGGCACCGGCTACCTCAGCTCCATGGTGGGGCTCATCCTCGGTCCTTTTGGTGTGAACCACGGGGTGGAACTCCATTCAGATGTGACAGAGTATGCGAAGCAGAAGCTGGACTTTTTCATCAGGACGAGTGACAGCTTCGACAAGTTTGACTTCTGCGAGCCCTCCTTCGTCACCGGCAATTGCCTGGAGATCTCTCCAGGCTGCTCTCAGTATGACCGGGTGTACTGCGGGGCAGGCGTGCAGAAGCAGCACGAGGGGTACATGAAGAGCCTCCTCAAAGTCGGGGGCGTCCTGGTCATGCCGCTGGAAGAGAAGTTGACTAAGATAACTCGGACGGGTCCTTCCGCCTGGGAAACCAAAAAGATTCTGGCTGTGTCTTTTGCTCCACTCGTCCAGCCCTGCCAGTCGGAGTCAGGAGAATCACGACTTGTCCACACCCCTGGCGGTTCGCAGCCTCCAGGACCTGGCACGCATTGCCATCCGGGGCACCATTAAGAAGGTCATCCACCAGGAAGCTGTGAACAAAAACGGGAACGGACTGAAGAACACTCCCAGGTTTAAACGGAGGAGAGTTCGCCGCCGCCGAATGGAAACGATTGTCTTTTTGGACAAAGAGGTGTTTGCCAGTCGGCTCTCCAACCCCTCTGATGACACCAGCTGCGGAGACCTGGAAGACGAGCGGCAAGAAGAACAGGTGACAACCCCGCCGGACACCAAGCCCGAGCCCCCGGTGAACTTCCTGCGTGAGAAGGTCCTGAGCCTCCCTCTGCCAGATCCCCTGAAGTACTACCTGCTTTATTACAGAGAAAAGTAAGTCTGTGGTCCAGGGGAGGAGGCCAAGCCTTCCTGGAGGGCTGCCCGCAGCAGGTGCACTGGAGGAGGAAGGGGCTCCCGCTCTGCATCTCGTCTTCTCGTCTGTCCTTGACTGTCCTGTAGAGTTTTCATCCAGTCATCTGATTTCTGTAAACATAGTCTGACAAACATAAGGTGCAAGGGGGAATGTCTCAAAAGGGCGAGAGTCTCCTGGAGGAGGGGTTGACTTCACACTCTCAGGAAATGCTGAGGTCTACACGTGGAGGTGGCCTGGAGACCGTTTCTTACACAAGGTACACGTGTCTGCATCAGAAAGGAAAACTGAAGTTGAAATTAATCTGTGTTTCTTATAAAAGGTGAGACAAAAAGCACAAGTTGCTAAGTGTATGAAATCTTTTCTGAGTGGGACACGCCTATGTGCAAGTTTGAATTTTACGGAATCAACCTCTTAATTACTGGCACCGAGTAATTAAAGATTTATTAAAAGATTAATTTAAAAGATTTAACTAAATGTTTTAGTTATTTGGAACGTGGATACTTGATTGAAAAGCCCTCTCTTATTTTAAGTAAATTAATTACATCTTACGTGAGTTGTCAATTGTAATTTTAAAAAACAAAAATTGTGATGGGGAGAGGAATGAACGTATCAGATTGCCAGGTGTCTTTGTGGAATTGCAAAAGAATTCCAAGGCATTTTTTTCTGACACCTTTTGTTACCTTTAAAGTAACCAACATTGAGTAATCCCGTCAAAGAAAGTCCTGAAGAATGAAACAAGTGTTGTGTGTAAGTAATGAGCTGCATTACTTTTGCCCCAGAGACAGAGAGTACTGTTGACTCAACTTTAAATACAGTCAACGGTGTCTAAGGCTCAGTCCTCAGAGCAGGTGGGAAGTACTGGCTGCAGGAAATGGATTGGGGACGGTGTAGACGGCCTGTGGGTTGGTGTTTTGTTTTTTTTTTCAGTTGGCTATTGTTCTGTAATCACATAACAGTACTGATTCATAGATTTTATCTTTTATAATTCTGGAGAAAAATATTTGTTAGTTTTGTAATTTTTCCTAAGAACAAACGCGTGTTTGGTACATTGCATTAGAACAGTTTCACTCAAGTTTGACTTGTGGAATCCATCTTCTCCAGCGCTGTGTGTTGAGAGCTTCCTGTCTTATTAAGTCGTGGGTCTAGAAGAAGAGGCCGTCCTTTTAGTTAGGTGGCAGGATGTTTACAAGTGACACTGCTTCTTCCAAAACATTGGTTCTTTTCAGACTTTTCAGTTTTAACCAAAGTTAAACCCCAAATCAGAGTCATCCAGATTTTATGATTCATTTGATCTCTCAGCCTCTCAGGAGTTGCTGGATTTCAGGGTCTTTGTGGTTTTACCAGCTTCGCGGAGTTCTGGTTATTTTGTTTTGCCATTTATGCTTTTTTAAAGTAACTGAGTCATTTTATCACAGAACACTGCGTGCACACATAGCTGGGAAAGCGGGTATATTGCCCTAAATGGGTACCGTTAAGCTGTTGTAAAGAAGGGTTTCTTCATAGTCGTGTTTACCTGCCTTTAACTGAACGTCAAGCCTCATTGTCTCAGAGAGAAAAGCATGAGTCACGTTTACTTGCTAAGACTTCGGTTTGCAGATCTTGTTGACGTCATTCTAATTGATTTGTAGAGACCTCTGCAACACGTGGACGTTTTTGGACATGATATCTGAAATATTTTATATTAGGTGGCTTGACTAAATGTTTTTCTGTAATTGTATATGGATTTCCTTTTTTTTCAACCACATTTGCCTTTATGCTAGATTGTAGAAAGTCTTTGCGAGGCATAAGACATGTTTTCCCCTATGTATGTTAAACCTTTCCTAACATTTTGTATTTACATGTTGGTTTGTGACTTTTAAACCAGAATTTGGTTACAAGATATATATATATAGATATTGAATATAATATATGTGAAATAATTTGGTATTGATCTATCTAATAAACATAAAGGAGAATCATCAGTGAGTTTCCCTGTGTGTCAGCACCTTTCTCCGGAGTCAGTCTGAGACACTACTTTCTGTTTTCAGACAGATGACTTATATATATAGTCTGTGTTGTCTGCAAGCTCTGTATTGTAAACCACATTCTAGACAATGGCTGACTTTTGTGTTTCGATTAGTCTGTATTTTTATATATGACTTTCGTCTTGCAAGTAGTGCAGCCATAGACATGTGCAAAACAAGCAACAAATGTATAATATTAAGCACATAAGACAGAAGCCAGCTGCGTATTTAAAAGTATTTTTGCCCATCTGGAACTTTCAGGGAATTAAGGCGAGAAATATGAAACAAAGGTTTTGATGATCTGATACACAAGCGATACCAATAAAGGTAGTTACGGCAAAAAAAAAAAAAAGATATCAGTAATACACGGAATGTAAACTTGGCTACACAGGAACTGAATTACAGAACAGAACAGGGTCTCAAATTTAGAAAACCAACTTATGCTTGCTTAAGGGTAAAGGTGAGTTGGGGTGCTGCATAAAACCAGATTGAAATGAGCACAGATAAAGTTCCTTAAGCCAAATATGGAATAGACAAGAGCTACTCCTTGCTCAACGAAATGGACTCAACACCGCATATTAAACGCCTAAGAATGTACCTGACTAGTAAGTATCTTAAAACCTATGGATTGCTATGTCTCCGAAAGAGAATCAAGCATGTGTACAGGGGCATAAACGCAGCAGTGATAGGATTGGAGAGGTTCGGTGAGCAAATGAAGACCCTTCGAAGTCATATTGCATGGTACCCATTCCACGGGTTTCAACTACCCAGGTTTAAGGTATTCTTCCTTCAGCTAAAACATGCATGTGGAACCTAGAGTATGATCAACCATGTGATCGGGAGACGTGTTCAAATATGTCTCAGTTTTCGTACCCTGGTACTCGGGTGCAACATTCCAGACGCTTTACTAACACTCTCCCGACTTGGAGAGTCAGTCCCTTTAACCTCCTGTTTGGCCCAGTTTGCAATTTCTGCGGAAGATGAACAGGAATAGCGAGAACCAATGAGAGACTAGCTGGAGGTGTCTGGACGGGCAAATTTAACTCTCATTTCCCACCAGGAAGAGGAATTAACCAAAGGCTCAGCGTGCCGTGCCGGAACCAGATTAGGGCCTGAAGCCATCCTGCGGTGTTTCGGCCAGCTCACAAGAAAGCGAGTTGAAGAAAGGAGCTCAGGGGCACTGTAATTCACAAACCTGCAGAGTTATAAATGACAGCTATTGTCCAAAAATAGACTGAAGTAAGGCTGCCAAGAGGACTTGAAAGCGGGGCAGAATTGCAGGAAACCGATTTCAGGAGGTAGACTGGAATTGCATTGAAAGCATAGGAAAAGAGGCAGAACGTCCACAATGATGCACTTGGCCAAAAAGTGCGTATGCGTTTTTTCCTGAATATATTCAGGAAAAAACGCATACGCCCTTTTTGGCCAACCAAGCAAGCTTGCAAAGGAAATCTGCACTACAATGAAGTCTCACTTCCCCCCGGTGAAAAGGGCCATATGAAAAAAGTGTAAAATCCAGAAAGACAGGACAAGCCATGGAGAACTGGGAGCCTTGTTATGCTGAAGGGCGGGATGTAAATTGCCAACAACCACTCGGGAGAAGTGTATGGTGTTTCCTGAAACATCTAAAAAACAAACCAACAGAACCTAGGGCACTTCCACTTATGGTCCTATAGCTTAGGGAAATTAAAATCAAAAAGACACAGCCACCCCAAAGTTTGGAATGGCTCTGTTTACAAGAACCTCATTTACAGTACAAGTTCAACATCGCAGAAAGTGAAAAATGGATAAAAAAGTTGTGGTATTTACTTACAAAGCAATATCACTCAGCAATGAAATCTATGTCATCAGGCCCTTAGCAGCACAATGAGTGGATTCAGGTATGATGATTCTAACTGAAATAAGTCACACAGAAAAAGAAACATCATAAGATATCAGTAATACACGGAATGGAAACTTGGCTACACAGGAACTGAATTACAGAACAGAACAGGGTCTCAAATTTAGAAAACCAACTTATGCTTGCTTAAGGGGAAAGGTGAGTTGGGGTGCTGCATAAAACCAGAGATTGAAATGAGCACAGATAAAGTTCCTTAAGCCAAATATGGAATAGACAAGAGCTACACCTTGCTCAACGAAATGGACTCAACACCCCATATTAAACGCCTAAGAATGTTCCTGACTAGTAAGTATCTTAAAACCTATGGATTGCTATGTCTCCGAAAGAGAATCAAGCATGTGTACAGGGGCATAAACGCAGCAGTGATAGGATTGGAGAGGTTCGGTGAGCAAATGAAGACCCTTTGAAGTCATATTGCATGGTACCCATTCCACGGGTTTCAACTACCCAGGTTTAAGGTATTCTTCCTTCAGCTAAAACATGCATGTGGAACCTAGAGTATGATCAACCATGTGATCGGGAGACGTGTTCAAATATGTCTCAGTTTTCGTACGCTGGTACTCGGGTGCAACATTCCAGACGCTTTACTAACACTCTCCCCACTTGGAGAGTCAGTCCCTTTAACCTCCTGTTTGGCCCAGTTTGCAATTTCTGTGGAAGATGAACAGGAATAGCGAGAACAAATGAAAGACTAGCTGGAGGTGTCTGGATGGGCAAATTTAACTCTCATTTCCCACCAGGAAGAGGAATTAACCAAAGGCTCAGCGTGCCGTGCCAGAACCAGATTAGGGCCTGAAGACATCCTGCGGTGTTGCGGCCAGGTCACAAGAAAGCGAGTTGAAGAAAGGAGCTCAGGGACACTGTAATTCACAAACCTGCAGAGTTATAAATGACAGCTATCGTCCAAAAATAGACTGAAGTAAGGCTGCCAAGAGGACTTGAAAGTGGGGCAGAATTGCAGGAAACCGATTTCAGGAGGTAGACTGGAATTGCATTTCAAGCATAGGAAAAGAGGCAGAACGTCCACAATGATGCACTTGGCCAAAAAGGGCGTATGCGTTTTTTCCTGAATATATTCAGGAAAAAACGCATACGCCCTTTTTGGCCAACCAAGCAAGCTTGCAAAGGAAATCTGCACTACAATGAAGTCTCACTTCCCCCCGGTCAAAAGGGCCATCTGAAAAAAGTGTAAAATCCAGAAAGGCAGGACAGGCCATGGAGAACTGGGAGCCTTGTTATGCTGAAGGGCGGGATGTAAATTGCCAACAACCACTCCGGAGAAGTGTATGGTGTTTCCTGAAACATCTAAAAAACAAAGCAACAGAGCCTAGGGCAGTTCCACTTATGGTCCTATAGCTTAGGGAATTTAAAATCAAAAAGACACAGCCACCCCAAAGTTTGGAACGGCTCTGTTTACAAGAACCTCGTTTACAGTACAAGTTCAACATCGCAGAAAGTGAAAAATGGATAAAAAAGTTGTGGTATTTACTTACAAAGCAATATTACTCAGCAATGAAATCTGTGTCATCAGGCCCTTAGCAGCACAATGAGTGGATTCAGGTATGATGATTCTAACTGAAATAAGTCACACAGAAAAAGAAACATCATAAGATATCAGTAATACACGGAATGGAAACTTGGCTACACAGGAACTGAATTACAGAACAGAACAGGGTCTCAAATTTAGAAAACCAACTTATGCTTGCTTAAGGGGAAAGGTGAGTTGGGGTGCTGCATAAAACCAGAGATTGAAATGAGCACAGATAAAGATCCTTAAGCCAAATATGGAATAGACAAGAGCTACTCCTTGCTCAAAGAAATGGACCCAACACCGCATATTAAATGCCTAAGAATGTACCTGACTAGTAAGTATCTTAAAACCTATGGATTGCTATGTCTCCGAAAGAGAATCAAGCATGTGTACAGGGTCATAAACGCAGCAGTGATAGGATTGGAGAGGTTCGGTGAGCAAATGAAGACCCTTTGAAGTCATATTGCAAGGTACCCATTCCACGGGTTTCAACTACCCAGGTTTTAGGTATTCTTCCTTCAGCTAAAACATGCATGTGGAACCCAGAGTATGATCAACCATGTGATCGGGAGACGTGTTCAAATATGTCTCAGTTTTCCTCCCCTGGTACTCGGGTGCAACATTCCAGACGCTTTACTAACACTCTCCCGACTTGGAGAGTCAGTCCCTTTAACCTCCTGTTTGGCCCAGTTTGCAATTTCTGCGGAAGATGAACAGAAATAGCGAAAACCACTGAGAGGCTAGCTGGAGGTGTCTGGACGGGCAAATATAACTCTCATTTTCCACCAGGAAGAGGAAATAACCAGAGGCTCAGCGTGCCGTGCCGGAACCAGATTAGGGCCTGAAGCCATCCTGCGGTGTTGCGGCCAGGTCACAAGAAAGCGAGTTGAAGAAAGGAGCTCAGGGGCACTGTAATTCACAAACCTGCAGAGTTATAAATGACAGCTATCGTCCAAAAATAGACTGAAGTAAGGCTGCCAAGAGGACTTGAAAGCGGGGCAGAATTACAGGAAGCCGATTTCAGGAGGTAGACTGGAATTGCATTGAAAGCATAGGAAAAGAGGCAGAACGTCCACAATGATGCACTTGGCCAAAAAGGGCGTATGCGTTTTTTCCTGAATATATTCAGGAAAAAACGCATACGCCCTTTTTGGCCAACCAAGCAAGCTTGCAAAGGAAATCTGCACTACAATGAAGTCTCACTTCCCCCCGGTCAAAAGGGCCATCTGAAAAAAGTGTAAAATCCAGAAAGGCAGGACAGGCCATGGACAACTGGGAGCCTTGTTATGCTGATGGGCGGGATGTAAATTACCAACAGACACTCAGGAGAAGTGTATGGTGTTTCCTGAAACATCTAAAACACAAAGCAACAGAGCCTAGGGCACTGCCACTTATGGTCCTATAGCTTAGGGAAATTAAAATCAAAAAGACACAGCCACCCCAAAGTTTGGGACGCCTCTGTTTACAAGAACCTCGTTTACAGTACAAGTTCAACATCGCAGAAAGTGAAAAATGGATAAAGAAGTTGTGGTATTTACTTACAAAGCAATATCACTCAGCAATGAAATCTATGTCATCAGGCCCTTAGCAGCACAATGAGTGGATTCAGGTATGATGATTCTAACTGAAATAAGTCACACAGAAAAAGAAACATCATAAGATATCAGTAATACACGGAATGTAAACTTGGCTACACAGGAACTGAATTACAGAACAGAACAGGGTCTCAAATTTAGAAAACCTACTTATGCTTGCTTAAGGGGAAAGGTGAGTTGGGGTGCTGCATAAAAACAGAGATTGAAATGAGCACAGATAAAGTTCCTTAAGCCAAATATGGAATAGACAAGAGCTACTCCTTGCTCAACGAAATGGACTCAACACCGCATATTAAACGCCTAAGAATGTACCTGACTAGTAAGTATCTTAAAACCTATGGATTGCTATGTCTCCGAAAGAGAATCAAGCATGTGTACAAGGACATAAACGCAGCAGTGATAGGATTGGAGAGGTTCGTGAGCAAATGAAGACCCTTTGAAGTCATATTGCATGGTACCCATTCCACGGGTTTCAACTACCCAGGTTTAAGGTATTCTTCCTTCAGCTAAAACATGCATGTGTAACCTAGAGTATGATCAACCATGTGATCGGGAGACGTGTTCAAATATGTCTCAGATTTCGTACCCTGGTACTCGGGTGCAACATTCCAGACGCTTTACTAACACTCTCCCCACTTGGAGAGTCAGTCCCTTTAACCTCCTGTTTGGCCCAGTTTGCAATTTCTGTGGAAGATGAACAGGAATAGCGAGAACCAATGAGAGGCTAGCTGGAGGTGTCTGGACGGGCAAATTTAACTCTCATTTCCCACCAGGAAGAGGAATTAACCAAAGGCTCAGCATGCCGTGCCAGAACCAGATTAGGGCCTGAAGACATCCTGCGGTGTTGCGGCCAGGTCACAAGAAAGTGAGTTGAAGAAAGGAGCTCAGGGGCACTGTAATTCACAAACCTGCAGAGTTATAAATGACAGCTATCGTCCAAAAATAGACTGAAGTAAGGCTGCCAAGAGGACTTGAAAGCGGGGCAGAATTGCAGGAAACCCATTTCAGGAGGTAGACTGGAATTGCATTGAAAGCATAGGAAAAGAGGCAGAACGTCCACAATGATGCACTTGGCCAAAAAGGGCGTATGCGTTTTTTCCTGAATATATTCAGGAAAAAACGCATACGCCCTTTTTGGCCAACCAAGCAAACTTGCAAAGGAAATCTGCACTACAATGAAGTCTCACTTCCCCCCGGTCAAAAGGGCCATCTGAAAAAAGTGTAAAATCCAGAAAGGCAGGACAGGCCATGGAGAACTGGGAGCCTTGTTATGCTGATGGGCGGGATGTAAACTGCCAACAGACACTCCGGAGAAGTGTATGGTGTTTCCTGAAACATCTAAAAAACAAAGCAACAGAGCCTAGGGCACTTCCACTTATGGTCCTATAGCTTAGGGAAATTAAAATCAAAAAGACACAGCCACCCCAAAGTTTGGGACGCCTCTGTTTACAAGAACCTCGTTTGCCGTACAAGTTCAATATCACAGAAAGTGAAAAATGGATAAAGAACTTGTGGTACTTATGTACAATGCAGTATCATTCAGCAATGAAATCTATGTCATCAGGCCCGTAGCAGCATCATGAGTGGATTCAGGTACGTTGATTTAACTGAAATAAGTCACAAAGAAAAAGAAACATCATAAGATATCACTAATACACGGAATGTAAACTTGGCTACACAGGAACTGAATTACAGAACAGAACAGGTTCTCAAATTTAGAAAACCAACTTATGCTTGCTTAAGGGGAAAGGTGAGTTGGGGTGCTGCATAAAACCAGAGATTGAAATGAGCACAGATAAAGTTCCTTAAGCCAAATATGGAATAGACAAGAGCTACTCCTTGCTCAACGAAATGGACTCAACACCCCATATTAAACGCCTAAGAATGTACCTGACTAGTAAGTATCTTAAAACCTATGGATTGCTATGTCTCCGAAAGAGAATCAAGCATGTGTACAGGGGCATAAACGCAGCAGTGATAGGATTGGAGATGTTCGGTGAGCAAATGAAGACCCTTTGAAGTCATATTGCATGGTACCCATTCCACGGGTTTCAACTACCCAGGTTTTAGGTATTCTTCCTTCAGCTAAAACATGCATGTGGAACCCAGAGTATGATCAACCATGTGATCGGGAGACGTGTTCAAATATGTCTCAGTTTTCGTACCCTGGTACTCGGGTGCAACATTCCAGACGCTTTACTAACACTCTCCCGACTTGGAGAGTCAGTCCCTTTAACCTCCTGTTTGGCCCAGTTTGCAATTTCTGTGGAAGATGAACAGGAATAGCGAGAACCAATGAGAGACTAGCTGGAGGTGTCTGGATGGGCAAATTTAACTCTCATTTCCCACCAGGAAGAGGAATTAACCAATGGCTCAGCGTGCCGTGCCAGAACCAGATTAGGGCCTGAAGCCATCCTGCGGTGTTGCGGCCAGCTCAAAAGAAAGCGAGTTGAAGAAAGGAGCTCAGGGGCACTGTAATTCACAAACCTGCAGAGTTATAAATGACAGCTATCGTCCAAAAATAGACTGAAGTAAGGCTGCCAAGAGGACTTGAAAGCGGGGCAGAATTGCAGGAAACCGATTTCAGGAGGTAGACTGGAATTGCATTGAAAGCATAGGAAAAGAGGCAGAACGTACACAATGATGCACTTGGCCAAAAAGGGCGTATGCGTTTTTTCCTGAATATATTCAGGAAAAAACGCATACGCCCTTTTTGGCCAACCAAGCAAGCTTGCAAAGGAAATCTGCACTACAATGAAGTCTCACTTCCCCCCGGTCAAAAGGGCCATCTGAAAAAAGTGTAAAATCCAGAAAGGCAGGACAGGCCATGGACAACTGGGAGCCTTGTTATGCTGATGGGCGGGATGTAAATTACCAACAGACACTCAGGAGAAGTGTATGGTGTTTCCTGAAACATCTAAAAAACAAAGCAACAGAGCCTAGGGCACTTCCACTTATGGTCCTATAGCTTAGGGAAATTAAAATCAAAAAGACACAGCCACGCCAAAGTTTGGGACGCCTCTGTTTACAAGAACCTCGTTTACAGTACAAGTTCAACATCGTAGAAAGTGAAAAATGGATAAAGAAGTTGTGGTATTTACTTACAAAGCAATATCACTCAGCAATGAAATCTATGTCATCAGGCCCTTAGCAGCACAATGAGTGGATTCAGGTATGATGATTCTAACTGAAATAAGTCACACAGAAAAAGAAACATCATAAGATATCAGTAATACACGGAATGTAAACTTGGCTACACAGGAACTGAATTACAGAACAGACAGAACAGGGTCTCAAATTTAGAAAACCAACTTATGCTTGCTTAAGGGGAAAGGTGAGTTGGGGTGCTGCATAAAAACAGAGATTGAAATGAGCACAGATAAAGTTCCTTAAGCCAAATATGGAATAGACAAGAGCTACTCCTTGCTCAACGAAATGGACTCAACACCGCATATTAAACGCCTAAGAATGTACCTGACTAGTAAGTATCTTAAAACCTATGGATTGCTATGTCTCTGAAAGAGAAACAAGCATGTGTACAAGGACATAAACGCAGCAGTGATAGGATTGGAGAGGTTCGTGAGCAAATGAAGACCCTTTGAAGTCATATTGCATGGTACCCATTCCACGGGTTTCAACTACCCAGGTTTAAGGTATTCTTCCTTCAGCTAAAACATGCATGTGGAACCTAGAGTATGATCAACCATGTGATCGGGAGACGTGTTCAAATATGTCTCAGTTTTCGTACCCTGGTACTCGGGTGCAACATTCCAGACGCTTTACTAACACTCTCCCCACTTGGAGAGTCAGTCCCTTTAACCTCCTGTTTGGCCCAGTTTGCAATTTCTGTGGAAGATGAACAGGAATAGCGAGAACCAATGAGAGGCTAGCTGGAGGTGTCTGGACGGGCAAATTTAACTCTCATTTCCCACCAGGAAGAGGAATTAACCAAAGGCTCAGCGTGCCGTGCCAGAACCAGATTAGGGCCTGAAGACATCCTGCGGTGTTGCGGCCAGGTCACAAGAAAGTGAGTTGAAGAAAGGAGCTCAGGGGCACTGTAATTCACAAACCTGTAGAGTTATAAATGACAGCTATCGTCCAAAAATAGACTGAAGTAAGGCTGCCAAGAGGACTTGAAAGCGGGGCAGAATTGCAGGAAACCCATTTCAGGAGGTAGACTGGAATTGCATTGAAAGCATAGGAAAAGAGGCAGAACGTCCACAATGATGCACTTGGCCAAAAAGGGCGTATGCGTTTTTTCCTGAATATATTCAGGAAAAAACGCATACGCCCTTTTTGGCCAACCAAGCAAACTTGCAAAGGAAATCTGCACTACAATGAAGTCTCACTTCCCCCCGGTCAAAAGGGCCATCTGAAAAAAGTGTAAAATCCAGAAAGGCAGGACAGGCCATGGAGAACTGGGAGCCTTGTTATGCTGATGGGCGGGATGTAAAATGCCAACAGACACTCGGGAGAAGTGTATGGTGTTTCCTGAAACATCTAAAAAACAAAGCAACAGAGCCTAGGGCACTTCCACTTATGGTCCTATAGCTTAGGGAAATTAAAATCAAAAAGACACAGCCACCCCAAAGTTTGGGACGCCTCTGTTTACAAGAACCTCGTTTGCCGTACAAGTTCAATATCACAGAAAGTGAAAAATGGATAAAGAACTTGTGGTACTTACGTACAATGCAGTATCACTCAGCAATGAAATCTATGTCATCAGGCCCGTAGCAGCATCATGAGTGGATTCAGGTACGTTGATTTGACTGAAATAAGTCACAAAGAAAAAGAAACATCATAAGATATCACTAATACACGGAATGTAAACTTGGCTACACAGGAACTGAATTACAGAACAGAACAGGTTCTCAAATTTAGAAAACCAACTTATGCTTGCTTAAGGGGAAAGGTGAGTTGGGGTGCTGCATAAAACCAGAGATTGAAATGAGCACAGATAAAGTTCCTTAAGCCAAATATGGAATAGACAAGAGCTACTCCTTGCTCAACGAAATGGACTCAACACCCCATATTAAACGCCTAAGAATGTACCTGACTAGTAAGTATCTTAAAACCTATGGATTGCTATGTCTCCGAAAGAGAATCAAGCATTTGTACAGGGGCATAAACGCAGCAGTGATAGGATTGGAGATGTTCGGTGAGCAAATGAAGACCCTTTGAAGTCATATTGCATGGTACCCATTCCACGGGTTTCAACTACCCAGGTTTAAGGTATTCTTCCTTCAGCTAAAACATGCATGTGGAACCTAGAGTATGATCAACCATGTGATCGGGAGACGTGTTCAAATATGTCTCAGTTTTCGTACCCTGGTACTCGGGTGCAACATTCCAGACGCTTTACTAACACTCTCCCCACTTGGAGAGTCAGTCCCTTTAACCTCCTGTTTGGCCCAGTTTGCAATTTCTGTGGAAGATGAACAGGAATAGCGAGAACCAATGAGAGGCTAGCTGGAGGTGTCTGGACGGGCAAATTTAACTCTCATTTCCCACCAGGAAGAGGAATTAACCAAAGGCTCAGCGTGCCGTGCCAGAACCAGATTAGGGCCTGAAGACATCCTGCGGTGTTGCGGCCAGGTCACAAGAAAGTGAGTTGAAGAAAGGAGCTCAGGGGCACTGTAATTCACAAACCTGTAGAGTTATAAATGACAGCTATCGTCCAAAAATAGACTGAAGTAAGGCTGCCAAGAGGACTTGAAAGCGGGGCAGAATTGCAGGAAACCCATTTCAGGAGGTAGACTGGAATTGCATTGAAAGCATAGGAAAAGAGGCAGAACGTCCACAATGATGCACTTGGCCAAAAAGGGCGTATGCGTTTTTTCCTGAATATATTCAGGAAAAAACGCATACGCCCTTTTTGGCCAACCAAGCAAACTTGCAAAGGAAATCTGCACTACAATGAAGTCTCACTTCCCCCCGGTCAAAAGGGCCATCTGAAAAAAGTGTAAAATCCAGAAAGGCAGGACAGGCCATGGAGAACTGGGAGCCTTGTTATGCTGATGGGCGGGATGTAAAATGCCAACAGACACTCGGGAGAAGTGTATGGTGTTTCCTGAAACATCTAAAAAACAAAGCAACAGAGCCTAGGGCACTTCCACTTATGGTCCTATAGCTTAGGGAAATTAAAATCAAAAAGACACAGCCACCCCAAAGTTTGGGACGCCTCTGTTTACAAGAACCTCGTTTGCCGTACAAGTTCAATATCACAGAAAGTGAAAAATGGATAAAGAACTTGTGGTACTTACGTACAATGCAGTATCACTCAGCAATGAAATCTATGTCATCAGGCCCGTAGCAGCATCATGAGTGGATTCAGGTACGTTGATTTGACTGAAATAAGTCACAAAGAAAAAGAAACATCATAAGATATCACTAATACACGGAATGTAAACTTGGCTACACAGGAACTGAATTACAGAACAGAACAGGTTCTCAAATTTAGAAAACCAACTTATGCTTGCTTAAGGGGAAAGGTGAGTTGGGGTGCTGCATAAAACCAGAGATTGAAATGAGCACAGATAAAGTTCCTTAAGCCAAATATGGAATAGACAAGAGCTACTCCTTGCTCAACGAAATGGACTCAACACCCCATATTAAACGCCTAAGAATGTACCTGACTAGTAAGTATCTTAAAACCTATGGATTGCTATGTCTCCGAAAGAGAATCAAGCATTTGTACAGGGGCATAAACGCAGCAGTGATAGGATTGGAGATGTTCGGTGAGCAAATGAAGACCCTTTGAAGTCATATTGCATGGTACCCATTCCACGGGTTTCAACTACCCAGGTTTTAGGTATTCTTCCTTCAGCTAAAACATGCATGTGGAACCCAGAGTATGATCAACCATGTGATCGGGAGACGTGTTCAAATATGTCTCAGTTTTCGTACCCTGGTACTCGGGTGCAACATTCCAGACGCTTTACTAACACTCTCCCGACTTGGAGAGTCAGTCCCTTTAACCTCCTGTTTGGCCCAGTTTGCAATTTCTGTGGAAGATGAACAGGAATAGCGAGAACCAATGAGAGACTAGCTGGAGGTGTCTGGATGGGCAAATTTAACTCTCATTTCCCACCAGGAAGAGGAATTAACCAATGGCTCAGCGTGCCGTGCCAGAACCAGATTAGGGCCTGAAGCCATCCTGCGGTGTTGCGGCCAGGTCACAAGAAAGCGAGTTGAAGAAAGGAGCTCAGGGGCACTGTAATTCACAAACCTGCAGAGTTATAAATGACAGCTATCGTCCAAAAATAGACTGAAGTAAGGCTGCCAAGAGGACTTGAAAGCGGGGCAGAATTGCAGGAAACCGATTTCAGGAGGTAGACTGGAATTGCATTGAAAGCATAGGAAAAGAGGCAGAACGTCCACAATGATGCACTTGGCCAAAAAGGGCGTATGCGTTTTTTCCTGAATATATTCAGGAAAAAACGCATAAGCCCTTTTTGGCCAACCAAGCAAGCTTGCAAAGGAAATCTGCACTACAATGAAGTCTCACTTCCCCCCGGTCAAAAGGGCCATCTGAAAAAAGTGTAAAATCCAGAAAGGCAACAGGCCATTGAGAACTGGGAGCCTTGTTATGCTGATGGGCGGGATGTAAATTGCCAACAACCACTTGGGAGAAGTGTATGGTGTTTCCTGAAACATCTAAAAAACAAAGCAACAGAACCTAGGGCACTTCCACTTATGGTCCTATAGCTTAGGGAAATTAAAATCAAAAAGACACAGCCACCCCAAAGTTTGGAACGGCTCTGTTTACAAGAAACTCGTTTACAGTACAAGTTCAACATCGCAGAAAGTGAAAAATGGGTAAAGAAGTTGTGGTATTTACTTACAAAGCAATATCACTCAGCAATGAAATCTGTGTCATCAGGCCCTTAGCAGCACAATGAGTGGATTCAGGTATGATGATTCTAACTGAAATAAGTCACACAGAAAAAGAAACATCATAAGATATCAGTAATACACGGAATGTAAACTTGGCTACACAGGAACTGAATTACAGAACAGAACAGGGTCTCAAATTTAGAAAACCAACTTATGCTTGCTTAAGGGGAAAGGTGAGTTGGGGTGCTGCATAAAAACAGAGATTGAAATGAGCACAGATAAAGTTCCTTAAGCCAAATATGGAATAGACAAGAGCTACTCCTTGCTCAACGAAATGGACTCAACACCGCATATTAAACGCCTAAGAATGTACCTGACTAGTAAGTATCTTAAAACCTATGGATTGCTATGTCTCTGAAAGAGAAACAAGCATGTGTACAAGGACATAAACGCAGCAGTGATAGGATTGGAGAGGTTCGTGAGCAAATGAAGACCCTTTGAAGTCATATTGCATGGTACCCATTCCACGGGTTTCAACTACCCAGGTGTAAGGTATTCTTCCTTCAGCTAAAACATGCATGTGGAACCCAGAGTATGATCAACCATGTGATCGGGAGACGTGTTCAAATATGTCTCAGTTTTCGTACCCTGGTACTCGGGTGCAACATTCCAGACGCTTTACTAACACTCTCCCCACTTGGAGAGTCAGTCCCTTTAACCTCCTGTTTGGCCCAGTTTGCAATTTCTGTGGAAGATGAACAGGAATAGCGAGAACCAATGAGAGGCTAGCTGGAGGTGTCTGGACGGGCAAATTTAACTCTCATTTCCCACCAGGAAGAGGAATTAACCAAAGGCTCAGCGTGCCGTGCCAGAACCAGATTAGGGCCTGAAGACATCCTGCGGTGTTGCGGCCAGGTCACAAGGAAGTGAGTTGAAGAAAGGAGCTCAGGGGCACTGTAATTCACAAACCTGCAGAGTTATAAATGACAGCTATCGTCCAAAAATAGACTGAAGTAAGGCTGCCAAGAGGACTTGAAAGCGGGGCAGAATTGCAGGAAACCCATTTCAGGAGGTAGACTGGAATTGCATTGAAAGCATAGGAAAAGAGGCAGAACGTCCACAATGATGCACTTGGCCAAAAAGGGCGTATGCGTTTTTTCCTGAATATATTCAGGAAAAAACGCATAAGCCCTTTTTGGCCAACCAAGCAAACTTGCAAAGGAAATCTGCACTACAATGAAGTCTCACTTCCCCCCGGTCAAAAGGGCCATCTGAAAAAAGTGTAAAATCCAGAAAGGCAGGACAGGCCATGGAGAACTGGGAGCCTTGTTATGCTGATGGGCGGGATGTAAATTTCCAACAGACACTCGGGAGAAGTGTATGGTGTTTCCTGAAACATCTAAAAAACAAAGCAACAGAGCCTAGGGCACTTCCACTTATGGTCCTATAGCTTAGGGAAATTAAAATCAAAAAGACACAGCCACCCCAAAGTTTGGGACGCCTCTGTTTACAAGAACCTCGTTTGCCGTACAAGTTCAATATCACAGAAAGTGAAAAATGGATAAAGAACTTGTGGTACTTACGTACAATGCAGTATCACTCAGCAATGAAATCTATGTCATCAGGCCCGTAGCAGCATCATGAGTGGATTCAGGTACGTTGATTTAACTGAAATAAGTCACAAAGAAAAAGAAACATCATAAGATATCACTAATACACGGAATGTAAACTTGGCTACACAGGAACTGAATTACAGAACAGAACAGGTTCTCAAATTTAGAAAACCAACTTATGCTTGCTTAAGGGGAAAGGTGAGTTGGGGTGCTGCATAAAACCAGAGATTGAAATGAGCACAGATAAAGTTCCTTAAGCCAAATATGGAATAGACAAGAGCTACTCCTTGCTCAACGAAATGGACTCAACACCCCATATTAAACGCCTAAGAATGTACCTGACTAGTAAGTATCTTAAAACCTATGGATTGCTATGTCTCCGAAAGAGAATCAAGCATGTGTACAGGGGCATAAACGCAGCAGTGATAGGATTGGAGATGTTCGGTGAGCAAATGAAGACCCTTTGAAGTCATATTGCATGGTACCCATTCCACGGGTTTCAACTACCCAGGTTTTAGGTATTCTTCCTTCAGCTAAAACATGCATGTGGAACCCAGAGTATGATCAACCATGTGATCGGGAGACGTGTTCAAATATGTCTCAGTTTTCGTACCCTGGTACTCGGGTGCAACATTCCAGACGCTTTACTAACACTCTCCCGACTTGGAGAGTCAGTCCCTTTAACCTCCTGTTTGGCCCAGTTTGCAATTTCTGTGGAAGATGAACAGGAATAGTGAGAACCAATGAGAGACTAGCTGGAGGTGTCTGGATGGGCAAATTTAACTCTCATTTCCCACCAGGAAGAGGAATTAACCAATGGCTCAGCGTGCCGTGCCAGAACCAGATTAGGGCCTGAAGCCATCCTGCGGTGTTGCGGCCAGCTCAAAAGAAAGCGAGTTGAAGAAAGGAGCTCAGGGGCACTGTAATTCACAAACTTGCAGAGTTATAAATGACAGCTATCGTCCAAAAATAGACTGAAGTAAGGCTGCCAAGAGGACTTGAAAGCGGGGCAGAATTGCAGGAAACCGATTTCAGGAGGTAGACTGGAATTGCATTGAAAGCATAGGAAAAGAGGCAGAACGTCCACAATGATGCACTTGGCCAAAAAGTGCGTATGCGTTTTTTCCTGAATATATTCAGGAAAAAACGCATACGCCCTTTTTGGCCAACCAAGCAAGCTTGCAAAGGAAATCTGCACTACAATGAAGTCTCACTTCCCCCCGGTCAAAAGGGCCATCTGAAAAAAGTGTAAAATCCAGAAAGGCAGGACAGGCCATGGACAACTGGGAGCCTTGTTATGCTGATGGGCGGGATGTAAATTACCAACAGACACTCAGGAGAAGTGTATGGTGTTTCCTGAAACATCTAAAAAACAAAGCAACAGAGCCTAGGGCACTGCCACTTATGGTACTATAGCTTAGGGAAATTAAAATCAAAAAGACACAGCCACCCCAAAGTTTGGGACGCCTCTGTTTACAAGAACCTCGTTTGCCGTACAAGTTCAATATCACAGAAAGTGAAAAATGGATAAAGAACTTGTGGTACTTACGTACAATGCAGTATCACTCAGCAATGAAATCTATGTCATCAGGCCCGTAGCAGCATCATGAGTGGATTCAGGTACGTTGATTTAACTGAAATAAGTCACAAAGAAAAAGAAACATCATAAGATATCACTAATACATGGAATGTAAACTTGGCTACACAGGAACTGAATTACAGAATAGAACAGGTTCTCAAATTTAGAAAACCAACTTATGCTTGCTTAAGGGGAAAGGTGAGTTGGGGTGCTGCATAAAACCAGAGATTGAAATGAGCACAGATAAAGTTCCTTAAGCCAAATATGGAATAGACAAGAGCTACTCCTTGCTCAACGAAATGGACTCAACACCGCATATTAAACGCCTAAGAATGTACCTGACTAGTAAGTATCTTAAAACCTATGGATTGCTATGTCTCCGAAAGAGAATCAAGCATGTGTACAGGGGCATAAACGCAGCAGTGATAGGATTGGAGATGTTCGGTGAGCAAATGAAGACCCTTTGAAGTCATATTGCATGGTACCCATTCCACGGGTTTCAACTACCCAGGTTTTAGTTATTCTTCCTTCAGCTAAAACATGCATGTGGAACCCAGAGTATGATCAACCATGTGATCGGGAGACGTGTTCAAATATGTCTCAGTTTTCGTACCCTGGTACTCGGGTGCAACATTCCAGACGCTTTACTAACACTCTCCCGACTTGGAGAGTCAGTCCCTTTAACCTCCTGTTTGGCCCAGTTTGCAATTTCTGTGGAAGATGAACAGGAATAGCGAGAACCAATGAGAGACTAGCTGGAGGTGTCTGGATGGGCAAATTTAACTCTCATTTCCCACCAGGAAGAGGAATTAACCAATGGCTCAGCGTGCCGTGCCAGAACCAGATTAGGGCCTGAAGCCATCCTGCGGTGTTGCGGCCAGCTCAAAAGAAAGCGAGTTGAAGAAAGGAGCTCAGGGGCACTGTAATTCACAAACCTGCAGAGTTATAAATGACAGCTATCGTCCAAAAATAGACTGAAGTAAGGCTGCCAAGAGGACTTGAAAGCGGGGCAGAATTGCAGGAAACCGATTTCAGGAGGTAGACTGGAATTGCATTGAAAGCATAGGAAAAGAGGCAGAACGTCCACAATGATGCACTTGGCCAAAAAGGGCGTATGCGTTTTTTCCTGAATATATTCAGGAAAAAACGCATACGCCCTTTTTGGCCAACCAAGCAAGCTTGCAAAGGAAATCTGCACTACAATGAAGTCTCACTTCCCCCCGGTCAAAAGGGCCATCTGAAAAAAGTGTAAAATCCAGAAAGGCAACAGGCCATTGAGAACTGGGAGCCTTGTTATGCTGATGGGCGGGATGTAAATTGCCAACAACCACTCGGGAGAAGTGTATGGTGTTTCCTGAAACATCTAAAAAACAAAGCAACAGAGCCTAGGGCACTGCCACTTATGGTCCTATAGCTTAGGGAAATTAAAATCAAAAAGACACAGCCACCCCAAAGTTTGGGACGCCTCTGTTTACAAGAACCTCGTTTACAGTACAAGTTCAACATCGCAGAAAGTGAAAAATGGATAAAGAAGTTGTGGTATTTACTTACTAAGCAATATCACTCAGCAATGAAATCTATGTCATCAGGCCCTTAGCAGCACAATGAGTGGATTCAGGTATGATGATTCTAACTGAAATAAGTCACACAGAAAAAGAAACATCATAAAATATCAGTAATACACGGAATGTAAACTTGGCTACACAGGAACTGAATTACAGAACAGAACAGGGTCTCAAATTTAGAAAACCAACTTATGCTTGCTTAAGGGGAAAGGTGAGTTGGGGTGCTGCATAAAACCAGAGATTGAAATGAGCACAGATAAAGTTCCTTAAGCCAAATATGGAATAGACAAGAGCTACTCCTTGCTCAACGAAATGGACTCAACACCGCATATTAAACGCCTAAGAATGTACCTGACTAGTAAGTATCTTAAAACCTATGGATTGCTATGTCTCCGAAAGAGAATCAAGCATGTGTACAGGGGCATAAACGCAGCAGTGATAGGATTGGAGAGGTTCGTGAGCAAATGAAGACCCTTTGAAGTCATATTGCATGGTACCCATTCCACGGGTTTCAACTACCCAGGTTTAAGGTATTCTTCCTTCAGCTAAAACATGCATGTGGAACCTAGAATATGATCAACCATGTGATCGGGAGACGTGTTCAAATATGTCTCAGTTTTCGTACCCTGGTACTCGGGTGCAACATTCCAGACGCTTTACTAACACTCTCCCCACTTGGAGAGTCAGCGCCTTTAACCTCCTGTTTGGCCCAGTTTGCAGTTTCTGTGGAAGATGAACAGGAATAGCGAGAACCAATGAGAGACTAGCTGGAGGTGTCTGGATGGGCAAATTTAACTCTCATTTCCCACCAGGAAGAGGAATTAACCAAAGGCTCAGCGTGCCGTGCCAGAACCAGATTAGGGCCTGAAGACATCCTGCGGTGTTGCGGCCAGGTCACAAGAAAGCGAGTTGAAGAAAGGAGCTCAGGGGCACTGTAATTCACAAACCTGCAGAGTTATAAATGACAGCTATCATCCAAAAATATACTGAAGTAAGGCTGCCAAGAGGACTTGAAAGCGGGGCAGAATTGCAGGAAACCGATTTCAGGAGGTAGACTGGAATTGCATTGAAAGCATAGGAAAAGAGGCAGAACGTCCACAATGATGCACTTGGCCAAAAAGGACGTATGCGTTTTTTCCTGAATATATTCAGGAAAAAACGCATACGCCCTTTTTGGCCAACCAAGCAAGCTTGCAAAGGATATCTGCACTACAATGAAGTCTCACTTCCCCCCGGTCAAAAGGGCCATCTGAAAAATGTGTAAAATCCAGAAAGGCAGGACAGGCCATGGAGAACTGGGAGCCTTGTTATGCTGATGGGCGGGATGTAAATTGCCAACAACCACTTGGGAGAAGTGTATGGTGTTTCCTGAAACATCTAAAAAACAAAGCAACAGAACCTAGGGCACTTCCACTTATGGTCCTATAGCTTAGGGAAATTAAAATCAAAAAGACACAGCCACCCCAAAGTTTGGAACGGCTCTGTTTACAAGAACCTCGTTTACAGTACAAGTTCAACATCGCAGAAAGTGAAAAATGGGTAAAGAAGTTGTGGTATTTACTTACAAAGCAATATCACTCAGCAATGAAATCTGTGTCATCAGGCCCTTAGCAGCACAATGAGTGGATTCAGGTATGATGATTCTAACTGAAATAAGTCACACAGAAAAAGAAACATCATAAGATATCAGTAATACACGGAATGTAAACTTGGCTACACAGGAACTGAATTACAGAACAGAACAGGGTCTCAAATTTAGAAAACCAACTTATGCTTGCTTAAGGGTAAAGGTGAGTTGGGGTGCTGCATAAAACCAGAGATTGAAATGAGCACAGATAAATTTCCTTAAGCCAAATATGGAATAGACAAGAGCTACTCCTTGCTCAACGAAATGAACTCAACACCCCATATTAAACGCCTAAGAATGTACCTGACTAGTAAGTATCTTAAAACCTATGGATTGCTATGTCTCCGAAAGAGAATCAAGCATGTGTACAGGGGCATAAACGCAGCAGTGATAGGACTGGAGAGGTTCGGTGAGCAAATGAAGACCCTTTGAAGTCATATTGCATGGTACCCATTCCACGGGTTTCAACTACCCAGGTTTAAGGTATTCTTCCTTCAGCTAAAACATGCATGTGGAACCCAGAGTATGATCAACCATGTGATTGGGAGATGTGTTCAAATATATCTCAGTTTTCGTACCCTGGTACTCGGGTGCAACATTCCAGACGATTTACTAACACTCTCCCGACTTGGAGAGTCAGTCCCTTTAACCTCCTGTTTGGCCCAGTTTGCAATTTCTGCGGAAGATGAACAGGAATAGCGAGAACCAATGAGAGACTAGCTGGAGGTGTCTGGACGGGCAAATTTAACTCTCATTTCCCACCAGGAAGAGGAATTAACCAAAGGCTCAGCGTGCCGTGCCGGAACCAGATTAGGGCCTGAAGCCATCCTGCGGTGTTGCGGCCAGCTCAAAAGAAAGCGAGTTGAAGAAAGGAGCTCAGGGGCACTGTAATTCACAAACCTGCAGAGTTATAAATGACAGCTATCGTCCAAAAATAGACTGAAGTAAGGCTGCCAAGAGGACTTGAAAGCGGGGCAGAATTGCAGGAAACCGATTTCAGGAGGTAGACTGGAATTGCATTGAAAGCATAGGAAAAGAGGCAGAACGTCCACAATGATGCACTTGGCCAAAAAGGGCGTATGCGTTTTTTCCTGAATATATTCAGGAAAAAACGCATACGCCCTTTTTGGCCAACCAAGCAAGCTTGCAAAGGAAATCTTCACTACAATGAAGTCTCACTTCCCCCCGGTCAAAAGGGCCATCTGAAAAAAGTGTAAAATCCAGAAAGGCAGGACAGGCCATGGAGAACTGGGAGCCTTGTTATGCTGATGGGCGGGATGTAAATTACCAACAGACACTCCGGAGAAGTGTATGGTGTTTCCTGAAACATCTAAAAAACAAAGCAACAGAGCCTAGGGCACTTCCACTTATGGTCCTATAGCTTAGGGAAATTAAAATCAAAAAGACACAGCCACCCCAAAGTTTGGAACGCCTCTGTTTACAAGAACCTCGTTTACCGTACAAGTTCAATATCACAGAAAGTGAAAAATGGATAAAGAACTTGTGGTACTTACGTACAATGCAGTATCACTCAGCAATGAAATCTATGTCATCAGGCCCGTAGCAGCATAATGAGTGGATTCAGGTACGATGATTCTAACTAAAATAAGTCACACAGAAAAAGAAACATCATAAGATATCAGTAATACACGGAATGTAAACTTGGCTTCACAGGAACTGAATTACAGAACAGAACAGGGTCTCAAATTTAGAAAACCAACTTATGCTTGCTTAAGGGGAAAGGTGAGTTGGGGTGCTGCATAAAACCAGAGATTGAAATGAGCACAGATAAAGTAACTTAAGCCAAATATAGAATAGACAAGAGCTACTCCTTGCTCAACAAAATGGACTCAACACCGCATATTAAACGCCTAAGAATGTACCTGACTAGTAAGTATCTTAAAACCTATGGATTGCTATGTCTCCGAAAGAGAATCAAGCGTGTGTACAGGGGCATAAACGCAGCAGTGATAGGATTGGAGAGTTTCGGTGAGCAAATGAAGACCCTTTGAAGTCATATTGCATGGTACCCATTACACGGGTCTCAACTCTCCAGGTTTAAGGTATTCTTCCTTCAGCTAAAACATGCATGTGGAACCCAAGTATGATCAACCATGTGAACGGGAGACGTGTTCAAATATGTCTCAGTTTTCCTCCCCTGGTACTCGGGTGCAACATTCCAGACGCTTTACTAACACTCTCCCCACTTGGAGAGTCAGCGCCTTTAAACTCCTGTTTGGCCCAGTTTGCAATTTCTGCAGAAGATGAACAGGCATAGCGAGAACCAATGAGAGGCTAGCTGGAGGTGTCTGGACGGGCAAATTTAACTCTCATTTCCCACCAGGAAGAGGAAATAACCAAAGGCTCAGCGTGCCGTGCCAGAACCAGATTAGGGCCTGAAGCCATCCTGCGGTGTTGCGGCCAGCTCAAAAGAAAGCGAGGTGAAGAAAGGAGCTCAGGGGCACTGTAATTCACAAACCTGCAGAGTTATAAATGACAGCTATCGTCCAAAAATAGACTGAAGTAAGGCTGCCAAGAGGACTTGAAAGCGGGGCAGAATTGCAGGAAACCGATTTCAGGAGGTAGACTGGAATTGCATTGAAAGCATAGGAAAAGAGGCAGAACGTCCACAATGATGCACTTGGCCAAAAAGGGCATATGCGTTTTTTCCTGAATATATTCAGGAAAAAACGCATACGCCCTTTTTGGCCAACCAAGCAAGCTTGCAAACGAAATCTGCACTACAATGAAGTCTCACTTACCCCCGGTCAAAAGGGCCATCTGAAAAAAGTGTAAAATCCAGAAAGGCAACAGGCCATGGAGAACTGGGAGCCTTGTTATGCTGATGGGCGGGATGTAAATTGCCAACAGACACTCGGGAGAAGTGTATGGTGTTTCCTGAAACATCTAAAAAACAAAGCAACAGAGCCTAGGGCACTTCCACTTATGGTCCTATAGCTTAGGGAAATTAAAATCAAAAAGACACAGCCACCCCAAAGTTTGGAACAGCTCTGTTTACAAGAACCTCATTTACAGTACAAGTTCAACATCGCAGAAAGTGAAAAATGGATAAAAAAGTTGTGGTATTCACTTACAAAGCAATATCACTCAGCAATGAAATCTGTGTCATCAGGCCCTTAGTAGCACAATGAGTGGATTCAGGTATGATGATTCTAACTGAAATAAGTCACACAGAAAAAGAAACATCATAAGATATCAGTAATACACGGAATGTAAACTTGGCTACACAGGAACTGAATTACAGAACAGAACAGGGTCTCAAATTTAGAAAACCAACTTATGCTTGCTTAAGGGTAAAGGTGAGTTGGGGTGCTGCATAAAACCAGAGATTGAAATGAGCACAGATAAAGTTCCTTAAGCCAAATATGGAATAGACAAGAGCTACTCCTTGCTCAAAGAAATGGACTCAACACCGCATATTAAATGCCTAAGAATGTACCTGACTAGTAAGTATCTTAAAACCTAGGGATTGCTATGTCTCCGAAAGAGAATCAAGCATGTGTACAGGGGCATAAACGCAGCAGTGATAGGATTGGAGAGGTTCGGTGAGCAAATGAAGACCCTTTGAAGTCATATTGCATGGTACCCATTCCACGGGTTTCAACTACCCAGGTTTAAGGTATTCTTCCTTCAGCTAAAACATGCATGTGGAACCTAGAGTATGATCAACCATGTGATCGGGAGACGTGTTCAAATATGTCTCAGTTTTCGTACCCTGGTACTAGGGTGCAACATTCCAGACGCTTTACTAACACTCTCCCGACTTGGAGAGTCAGTCCCTTTAACCTCCTGTTTGGCCCAGTTTGCAATTTCTGTGGAAGATGAACAGGAATAGCGAGAACAAATGAAAGACTAGCTGGAGGTGTCTGGATGGGCAAATTTAACTCTCATTTCCCACCAGGAAGAGGAATTAACCAAAGGCTCAGCGTGCCGTGCCAGAACCAGATTAGGGCCTGAAGACATCCTGCGGTGTTGCGGCCAGGTCACAAGAAAGCGAGTTGAAGAAAGGAGCTCAGGGGCACTGTAATTCACAAACCTGCAGAGTTATAAATGACAGCTATCGTCCAAAAATAGACTGAAGTAAGGCTGCCAAGAGGACTTGAAAGCGGGGCAGAATTGCAGGAAACCGATTTCAGGAGGTAGACTGGAATTGCATTGAAAGCATAGGAAAAGAGGCAGAACGTCCACAATGATGCACTTGGCCAAAAAGGGCGTATGCGTTTTTTCCTGAATATATTCAGGAAAAAACGCATACGCCCTTTTTGGCCAACCAAGCAAGCTTGCAAAGGAAATCTGCACTACAATGAAGTCTCACTTCCCCCCGGTCAAAAGGGCCATCTGAAAAAAGTGTAAAATCCAGAAAGGCAGGACAGGCCATGGAGAACTGGGAGCCTTGTTATGCTGATGGGCGGGATGTAAATTGCCAACAGACACTCGGGGGAAGTGTATGGTGTTTCCTGAAACATCTAAAAAACAAAGCAACAGAGCCTAGGGCACTGCCACTTATGGTCCTATAGCTTAGGGAAATTAAAATCAAAAAGACACAGCCACCCCAAAGTTTGGAACGGCTCTGTTTACAAGAACCTCGTTTACAGTACAAGTTCAACATCGCAGAAAGTGAAAAATGGATAAAGAAGTTGTGGTATTTACTTACTAAGCAATATCACTCAGCAATGAAATCTGTGTCATCAGGCCCTTAGCAGCACAATGAGTGGATTCAGGTATGATGATTCTAACTGAAATAAGTCACACAGAAAAAGAAACATCATAAAATATCAGTAATACACGGAATGTAAACTTGGCTACACAGGAACTGAATTACAGAACAGAACAGGGTCTCAAATTTAGAAAACCAACTTATGCTTGCTTAAGGGGAAAGGTGAGTTGGGGTGCTGCATAAAACCAGAGATTGAAATGAGCACAGATAAAGTTCCTTAAGCCAAATATGGAATAGACAAGAGCTACTCCTTGCTCAACGAAATGGACTCAACACCGCATATTAAACGCCTAAGAATGTACCTGACTAGTAAGTATCTTAAAACCTATGGATTGCTATGTCTCCGAAAGAGAATCAAGCATGTGTACAGGGGCATAAACGCAGCAGTGATAGGATTGGAGAGGTTCGTGAGCAAACGAAGACCCTTTGAAGTCATATTGCATGGTACCCATTCCACGGGTTTCAACTACCCAGGTTTAAGGTATTCTTCCTTCAGCTAAAACATGCATGTGGAACCTAGAATATGATCAACCATGTGATCGGGAGACGTGTTCAAATATGTCTCAGTTTTCGTACCCTGGTACTCGGGTGCAACATTCCAGACGCTTTACTAACACTCTCCCCACTTGGAGAGTCAGCGCCTTTAACCTCCTGTTTGGCCCAGTTTGCAGTTTCTGTGGAAGATGAACAGGAATAGCGAGAACCAATGAGAGACTAGCTGGAGGTGTCTGGATGGGCAAATTTAACTCTCATTTCCCACCAGGAAGAGGAATTAACCAAAGGCTCAGCGTGCCGTGCCAGAACCAGATTAGGGCCTGAAGACATCCTGCGGTGTTGCGGCCAGGTCACAAGAAAGCGAGTTGAAGAAAGGAGCTCAGGGGCACTGTAATTCACAAACCTGCAGAGTTATAAATGACAGCTATCATCCAAAAATATACTGAAGTAAGGCTGCCAAGAGGACTTGAAAGCGGGGCAGAATTGCAGGAAACCGATTTCAGGAGGTAGACTGGAATTGCATTGAAAGCATAGGAAAAGAGGCAGAACGTCCACAATGATGCACTTGGCCAAAAAGGACGTATGCGTTTTTTCCTGAATATATTCAGGAAAAAACGCATACGCCCTTTTTGGCCAACCAAGCAAGCTTGCAAAGGAAATCTGCACTACAATGAAGTCTCACTTCCCCCCGGTCAAAAGGGCCATCTGAAAAAAGTGTAAAATCCAGAAAGGCAGGACAGGCCATGGAGAACTGGGAGCCTTGTTATGCTGATGGGCGGGATGTAAATTGCCAACAACCACTCGGGAGAAGTGTATGGTGTTTCCTGAAACATCTAAAAAACAAAGCAACAGAACCTAGGGCACTTCCACTTATGGTCCTATAGCTTAGGGAAATTAAAATCAAAAAGACACAGCCACCCCAAAGTTTGGAACGGCTCTGTTTACAAGAACCTCGTTTACAGTACAAGTTCAACATCACAGAAAGTGAAAAATGGGTAAAGAAGTTGTGGTATTTACTTACAAAGCAATATCACTCAGCAATGAAATCTGTGTCATCAGGCCCTTAGCAGCACAATGAGTGGATTCAGGTATGATGATTCTAACTGAAATAAGTCACACAGAAAAAGAAACATCATAAGATATCAGTAATACACGGAATGTAAACTTGGCTACACAGGAACTGAATTACAGAACAGAACAGGGTCTCAAATTTAGAAAACCAACTTATGCTTGCTTAAGGGTAAAGGTGAGTTGGGGTGCTGCATAAAACCAGAGATTGAAATGAGCACAGATAAAGTACCTTAAGCCAAATATGGAATAGACAAGAGCTACTCCTTGCTCAACGAAATGGACTCAACACCCCATATTAAACGCCTAAGAATGTACCTGACTAGTAAGTATCTTAAAACCTATGGATTGCTATGTCTCCGAAAGAGAATCAAGCATGTGTACAGGGGCATAAACGCAGCAGTGATAGGACTGGAGAGGTTCGGTGAGCAAATGAAGACCCTTTGAAGTCATATTGCATGGTACCCATTCCACGGGTTTCAACTACCCAGGTTTAAGGTATTCTTCCTTCAGCTAAAACATGCATGTGGAACCCAGAGAATGATCAACCATGTGATTGGGAGACGTGTTCAAATATATCTCAGTTTTCGTACCCTGGTACTCGGGTGCAACATTCCAGACGATTTACTAACACTCTCCCGACTTGGAGAGTCAGTCCCTTTAACCTCCTGTTTGGCCCAGTTTGCAATTTCTGCGGAAGATTAACAGGAATAGCGAGAACCAATGAGAGACTAGCTGGAGGTGTCTGGACGGGCAAATTTAACTCTCATTTCCCACCAGGAAGAGGAATTAACCAAAGGCTCAGCGTGCCGTGCCGGAACCAGATTAGGGCCTGAAGCCATCCTGCGGTGTTGCGGCCAGGTCACAAGAAAGCGAGTTGAAGAAAGGAGCTCAGGGGCACTGTAATTCACAAACCTGCAGAGTTATAAATGACAGCTATCGTCCAAAAATAGACTGAAGTAAGGCTGCCAAGAGGACTTGAAAGCGGGGCAGAATTGCAGGAAACCGATTTCAGGAGGTAGACTGGAATTGCATTGAAAGCATAGGAAAAGAGGCAGAACGTCCACAATGATGCACTTGGCCAAAAAGGGCGTATGCGTTTTTTCCTGAATATATTCAGGAAAAAACGCATACGCCCTTTTTGGCCAACCAAGCAAGCTTGCAAAGGAAATCTTCACTACAATGAAGTCTCACTTCCCCCCGGTCAAAAGGGCCATCTGAAAAAAGTGTAAAATCCAGAAAGGCAGGACAGGCCATGGAGAACTGGGAGCCTTGTTATGCTGATGGGCGGGATGTAAATTACCAACAGACACTCCGGAGAAGTGTATGGTGTTTCCTGAAACATCTAAAAAACAAAGCAACAGAGCCTAGGGCACTTCCACTTATGGTCCTATAGCTTAGGGAAATTAAAATCAAAAAGACACAGCCACCCCAAAGTTTGGAACGCCTCTGTTTACAAGAACCTCGTTTACCGTACAAGTTCAATATCACAGAAAGTGAAAAATGGATAAAGAACTTGTGGTACTTACGTACAATGCAGTATCACTCAGCAATGAAATCTATGTCATCAGGCCCGTAGCAGCATAATGAGTGGATTAAGGTACGATGATTCTAACTGAAATAAGTCACACAGAAAAAGAAACATCATAAGATATCAGTAATACACGGAATGTAAACTTGGCTACACAGGAACTGAATTACAGAACAGAACAGGGTCTCAAATTTAGAAAACCAACTTATGCTTGCTTAAGGGGAAAGGTGAGTTGGGGTGCTGCATAAAACCAGAGATTGAAATGAGCACAGATAAAGTTCCTTAAGCCAAATATGGAATAGACAAGAGCTACTCCTTGCTCAACGAAATGGACTCAACACCGCATATTAAACGCCTAAGAATGTACCTGACTAGTAAGTATCTTAAAACCTATGGATTGCTATGTCTCCGAAAGAGAATCAAGCATGTGTACAGGGGCATAAACGCAGCAGTGATAGGATTGGAGAGGTTCGGTGAGCAAATGAAGACCCTTTGAAGTCATATTGCATGGTACCCATTCCAGGGGTTTCAACTACCCAGGTTTAAGGTATTCTTCCTTCAGCTAAAACATGCATGTGGAACCTAGAGTATGATCAACCATGTGATCGGGAGACGTGTTCAAATATGTCTCAGTTTTCCTCCCCTGGTACTCGGGTGCAACATTCCAGATGCTTTACTAACACTCTCCCCACTTGGAGAGTCAGCGCCTTTAACCTCCTGTTTGGCCCAGTTTGCAGTTTCTGTGGAAGATGAACAGGAATAGCGAGAACCAATGAGAGACTAGCTGGAGGTGTCTGGATGGGCAAATTTAACTCTCATTTCCCACCAGGAAGAGGAATTAACCAAAGGCTCAGCGTGCCGTGCCAGAACCAGATTAGGGCCTGAAGACATCCTGCGGTGTTGCGGCCAGGTCACAAGAAAGCGAGTTGAAGAAAGGAGCTCAGGGGCACTGTAATTCACCAACCTGCAAGAGTTATAAATGACAGCTATCGTCCAAAAATATACTGAAGTAAGGCTGCCAAGAGGACTTGAAAGCGGGGCAGAATTGCAGGAAACCGATTTCAGGAGGTAGACTGGAATTGCATTGAAAGCATAGGAAAAGAGGCAGAACGTCCACAATGATGCACTTGGCCAAAAAGTACGTATGCGTTTTTTCCTGAATATATTCAGGAAAAAACGCATACGCCCTTTTTGGCCAACCAAGCAAGCTTGCAAAGGAAATCTGCACTACAATGAAGTCTCACTTCCCCCCGGTCAAAAGGGCCATCTGAAAAAAGTGTAAAATCCAGAAAGGCAGGACAGGCCATGGAGAACTGGGAGCCTTGTTATGCTGATGGGCGGGATGTAAATTGCCAACAACCACTCGGGAGAAGTGTATGGTGTTTCCTGAAACATCTAAAAAACAAAGCAACAGAGCCTAGGGCACTTCCACTTATGGTCCTATAGCTTAGGGAAATTAAAATCAAAAAGACACAGCCACCCCAAAGTTTAGAACGGCTCTGTTTACAAGAACCTCGTTTACAGTACAAGTTCAACATCGCACAAAGTGAAAAATGGGTAAAGAAGTTGTGGTATTTACTTACAAAGCAATATCACTCAGCAATGAAATCTGTGTCATCAGGCCCTTAGCAGCACAATGAGTGGATTCAGGTATGATGATTCTAACTGAAATAAGTCACACAGAAAAAGAAACATCATAAGATATCAGTAATACACGGAATGTAAACTTGGCTACACAGGAACTGAATTACAGAACAGAACAGGGTCTCAAATTTAGAAAACCAACTTATGCTTGCTTAAGGGGAAAGGTGAGTTGGGGTGCTGCATAAAACCAGAGATTGAAATGAGCACAGATAAAGTTCCTTAAGCCAAATATGGAATAGACAAGAGCTACTCCTTGCTCAACGAAATGGACTCAACACCCCATATTAAACGCCTAAGAATGTACCTGACTAGTAAGTATCTTAAAACCTATGGATTGCTATGTCTCCGAAAGAGAATCAAGCATGTGTACAGGGGCATAAACGCAGCAGTGATAGGACTGGAGAGGTTCGGTGAGCAAATGAAAACCCTTTGAAGTCATATTGCATGGTACCCATTCCACGCGTTTCAACTACCCAGGTTTAAGGTATTCTTCCTTCAGCTAAAACATGCATGTGGAACCCAGAGTATGATCAACCATGTGATTGGGAGACGTGTTCAAATATATCTCAGTTTTCATACCCTGGTACTCGGGTGCAACATTCCAGACGATTTACTAACACTCTCCCGACTTGGAGAGTCAGTCCCTTTAACCTCCTGTTTGGCCCAGTTTGCAATTTCTGCGGAAGATGAACAGGAATAGCGAGAACCAATGAGAGACTAGCTGGAGGTGTCTGGACGGGCAAATTTAACTCTCATTTCCCACCAGGAAGAGGAATTAACCAAAGGCTCAGCGTGCCGTGCCAGAACCAGATTAGGGCCTGAAGCCATCCTGCGGTGTTGCGGCCAGGTCACAAGAAAGCGAGTTGAAGAAAGGAGCTCAGGGGCACTGTAATGCACAAACCTGCAGAGTTATAAATGACAGCTATCGTCCAAAAATAGACTGAAGTAAGGCTGCCAAGAGGACTTGAAAGCGGGGCAGAATTGCAGGAAACCGATTTCAGGAGGTAGACTGGAATTGCATTGAAAGCATAGGAAAAGAGGCAGAACGTCCACAATGATGCACTTGGCCAAAAAGGGCGTATGCGTTTTTTCCTGAATATATTCAGGAAAAAACGCATACGCCCTTTTTGGCCAACCAAGCAAGCTTGCAAAGGAAATCTTCACTACATTGAAGTCTCACTTCCCCCCGGTCAAAAGGGCCATCTGAAAAAAGTGTAAAATCCAGAAAGGCAGGACAGGCCATGGAGAACTGGGAGCCTTGTTATGCTGATGGGCGGGATGTAAATTACCAACAGACACTCCGGAGAAGTGTATGGTGTTTCCTGAAACATCTAAAAAACAAAGCAACAGAGCCTAGGGCACTTCCACTTATGGTCCTATAGCTTAGAGAAATTAAAATCAAAAAGACACAGCCACCCCAAAGTTTGGAACGCCTCTGTTTACAAGAACCTCGTTTACCGTACAAGTTCAATATCACAGAAAGTGAAAAATGGATAAAGAACTTGTGGTACTTACGTACAATGCAGTATCACTCAGCAATGAAATCTATGTCATCAGGCCCGTAGCAGCATAATGAGTGGATTCAGGTACGATGATTCTAACTGAAATAAGTCACACAGAAAAAGAAACATCATAAGATATCAGTAATACACGGAATGTAAACTTGGCTACACAGGAACTGAATTACAGAACAGAACAGGGTCTCAAATTTAGAAAACCAACTTATGCTTGCTTAAGGGGAAAGGTGAGTTGGGGTGCTGCATAAAACCAGAGATTGAAATGAGCACAGATAAAGTAACTTAAGCCAAATATAGAATAGACAAGAGCTACTCCTTGCTCAACGAAATGGACTCAACACCGCATATTAAACGCCTAAGAATGTACTTGACTAGTAAGTATCTTAAAACCTATGGATTGCTATGTCTCCGAAAGAGAATCAAGCATGTGTACAGGGGCATAAACGCAGCAGTGATAGGATTGGAGAGGTTCGGTGAGCAAATGAAGACCCTTTGAAGTCATATTGCATGGTACCCATTACACGGGTCTCAACTCTCCAGGTTTAAGGTATTCTTCCTTCAGCTAAAACATGCATGTGGAACCCAAGTATGATCAACCATGTGAACGGGAGACGTGTTCAAATATGTCTCAGTTTTCCTCCCCTGGTACTCGGGTGCAACATTCCAGACGCTTTACTAACACTCTCCCCACTTGGAGAGTCAGCGCCTTTAACCTCCTGTTTGGCCCAGTTTGCAATTTCTGCAGAAGATGAACAGGCATAGCGAGAACCAATGAGAGGCTAGCTGGAGGTGTCTGGACGGGCAAATTTAACTCTCATTTCCCACCAGGAAGAGGAAATAACCAAAGGCTCAGCGTGCCGTGCCAGAACCAGATTAGGGCCTGAAGACATCCTGCGGTGTTGCGGCCAGCTCAAAAGAAAGCGAGGTGAAGAAAGGAGCTCAGGGGCACTGTAATTCACAAACCTGCAGAGTTATAAATGACAGCTATCGTCCAAAAATAGACTGAAGTAAGGCTGCCAAGAGGACTTGAAAGCGGGGCAGAATTGCAGGAAACCGATTTCAGGAGGTAGACTGGAATTGCATTGAAAGCATAGGAAAAGAGGCAGAACGTCCACAATGATGCACTTGGCCAAAAAGGGCATATGCGTTTTTTCCTGAATATATTCAGGAAAAAACGCATACGCCCTTTTTGGCCAACCAAGCAAGCTTGCAAACGAAATCTGCACTACAATGAAGTCTCACTTCCCCCCGGTCAAAAGGGCCATCTGAAAAAAGTGTAAAATCAAGAAAGGCAACAGGCCATGGAGAACTGGGAGCCTTGTTATGCTGATGGGCGGGATGTAAATTGCCAACAGACACTCGGGAGAAGTGTATGGTGTTTCCTGAAACATCTAAAAAACAAAGCAACAGAGCCTAGGGCACTTCCACTTATGGTCCTATAGCTTAGGGAAATTAAAATCAAAAAGACACAGCCACCCCAAAGTTTGGAACGGCTCTGTTTACAAGAACCTCGTTTACAGTACAAGTTCAACATCGCAGAAAGTGAAAAATGGATAAAGAAGTTGTGGTATTCACTTACAAAGCAATATCACTCAGCAATGAAATCTGTGTCATCAGGCCCTTAGTAGCACAATGAGTGGATTCAGGTATGATGATTCTAACTGAAATAAGTCACAGAGAAAAAGAAACATCATAAGATATCAGTAATACACGGAATGTAAACTTGGCTACACAGGAACTGAATTACAGAACAGAACAGGGTCTCAAATTTAGAAAACCAACTTATGCTTGCTTAAGGGTAAAGGTGAGTTGGGGTGCTGCATAAAACCAGAGATTGAAATGAGCACAGATAAAGTTCCTTAAGCCAAATATGGAATAGACAAGAGCTACTCCTTGCTCAAAGAAATGGACTCAACACCGCATATTAAATGCCTAAGAATGTACCTGACTTGTAAGTATCTTAAAACCTATGGATTGCTATGTCTCCGAAAGAGAATCAAGCATGTGTACAGGGGCATAAACGCAGCAGTGATAGGATTGGAGAGGTTCGGTGAGCAAATGAAGACCCTTTGAAGTCATATTGCATGGTACCCATTCCACGGGTTTCAACTACCCAGGTTTAAGGTATTCTTCCTTCAGCTAAAACATGCATGTGGAACCTAGAGTATGATCAACCATGTGATCGGGAGACGTGTTCAAATATGTCTCAGTTTTCGTACCCTGGTACTCGGGTGCAACATTCCAGACGCTTTACTAACACTCTCCCGACTTGGAGAGTCAGTCCCTTTAACCTCCTGTTTGGCCCAGTTTGCAATTTCTGTGGAAGATGAACAGGAATAGCGAGAACCAATGAAAGACTAGCTGGAGGTGTCTGGATGGGCAAATTTAACTCTCATTTCCCACCAGGAAGAGGAATTAACCAAAGGCTCAGCGTGCCGTGCCAGAACCAGATTAGGGCCTGAAGACATCCTGCGGTGTTGCGGCCAGGTCACAAGAAAGCGAGTTGAAGAAAGGAGCTCAGGGGCACTGTAATTCACCAACCTGCAGAGTTATAAATGACAGCTATCGTCCAAAAATAGACTGAAGTAAGGCTGCCAAGAGGACTTGAAAGCGGGGCAGAATTGCAGGAAACCGATTTCAGGAGGTAGACTGGAATTGCATTGAAAGCATAGGAAAAGAGGCAGAACGTCCACAATGATGCACTTGGCCAAAAAGGGCGTATGCGTTTTTTCCTGAATATATTCAGGAAAAAACGCATACGCCCTTTTTGGCCAACCAAGCAAGCTTGCAAAGGAAATCTGCACTACAATGAAGTCTCACTTCCCCCCGGTCAAAAGGGCCATCTGAAAAAAGTGTAAAATCCAGAAAGGCAGGACAGGCCATGGAGAACTGGGAGCCTTGTTATGCTGATGGGCGGGATGTAAATTGCCAACAGACACTTGGGAGAAGTGTATGGTGTTTCCTGAAACATCTAAAAAACAAAGCAACAGAGCCTAGGGCACTGCCACTTATGATCCTATAGCTTAGGGAAATTAAAATCAAAAAGACACAGCCACCCCAAAGTTTGGGACGCCTCTGTTTACAAGAACCTCATTTACAGTACAAGTTCAACATCGCAGAAAGTGAAAAATGGATAAAGAAGTTGTGGTATTTACTTACAAAGCAATATCACTCAGCAATGAAATCTATGTCATCAGGCCCTTAGCAGCACAATGAGTGGATTCAGGTATGATGATTCTAACTGAAATAAGTCACACAGAAAAAGAAACATCATAAGATATCACTAATACACGGAATGTAAAGTTGGCTACACAGGAACTGAATTACAGAACAGAACAGGGTCTCAAATTTAGAAAACCAACTTATGCTTGCTTAAGGGGAAAGGTGAGTTGGGGTGCTGCATAAAACCAGAGATTGAAATGAGCACAGATAAAGTTCCTTAAGCCAAATATAGAATAGACAAGAGCTACTCCTTGCTCAACGAAATGGACTCAACACCACATATTAAACGCCTAAGAATGTACCTGACTAGTAAGTATCTTAAAACCTATGGATTGCTATGTCTCCGAAAGAGAATCAAGCATGTGTACAGGGGCATAAACGCAGCAGTGATAGGATTGGAGAGGTTCGGTGAGCAAATGAAGACCCTTTGAAGTCATATTGCATGGTACCCATTACACGGGTCTCAACTCTCCAGGTTTAAGGTATTCTTCCTTCAGCTAAAACATGCATGTGGAACCCAAGTATGATCAACCATGTGAACGGGAGACGTGTTCAAATATGTCTCAGTTTTCCTCCCCTGGTACTCGGGTGCAACATTCCAGACGCTTTACTAACACTCTCCCCACTTGGAGAGTCAGCGCCTTTAACCTCCTGTTTGGCCCAGTTTGCAATTTCTGCAGAAGATGAACAGGGAAAGCGAGAACCAATGAGAGGCTAGCTGGAGGTGTCTGGACGGGCAAATTTAACTCTCATTTCCCACCAGGAAGAGGAAATAACCAAAGGCTCAGCGTGCCGTGCCGGAAACAGATTAGGGCCTGAAGCCATCCTGCGGTGTTGCGGCCAGCTCAAAAGAAAGCGAGGTGAAGAAAGGAGCTCAGGGGCACTGTAATTCACAAACCTGCAGAGTTATAAATGACAGCTATCGTCCAAAAATAGACTGAAGTAAGGCTGCCAAGAGGACTTGAAAGCGGGGCAGAATTGCAGGAAACCGATTTCAGGAGGTAGACTGGAATTGCATTGAAAGCATAGGAAAAGAGGCAGAACGTCCACAATGATGCACTTGGCCAAAAAGGGCGTATGCGTTTTTTCCTGAATATATTCAGGAAAAAACGCATACGCCCTTTTTGGCCAACCAAGCAAGCTTGCAAAGGAAATCTGCACTACAATGAAGTCTCACTTCCCCCCGGTCAAAAGGGCCATCTGAAAAAAGTGTAAAATCAAGAAAGGCAACAGGCCATGGAGAACTGGGAGCCTTGTTATGCTGATGGGCGGGATGTAAATTGCCAACAGACACTCGGGAGAAGTGTATGGTGTTTCCTGAAACATCTAAAAAACAAAGCAACAGAGCCTAGGGCACTTCCACTTATGGTCCTATAGCTTAGGGAAATTAAAATCAAAAAGACACAGCCACCCCAAAGTTTGGAATGGCTCTGTTTACAAGAACCTCGTTTACAGTACAAGTTCAACATCGCAGAAAGTGAAAAATGGATAAAGAAGTTGTGGTATTCACTTACAAAGCAATATCACTCAGCAATGAAATCTGTGTCATCAGGCCCGTAGCAGCACAATGAGTGGATTCAGGTATGATGATTCTAACTGAAATAAGTCACAGAGAAAAAGAAACATCATAAGATATCTGTAATACACGGAATGTAAACTTGGCTACACAGGAACTGAATTACAGAACAGAACAGGGTCTCAAATTTAGAAAACCAACTTATGCTTGCTTAAGGGTAAAGGTGAGTTGGGGTGCTGCATAAAACCAGAGATTGAAATGAGCACAGATAAAGTTCCTTAAGCCAAATATGGAATAGACAAGAGCTACTCCTTGCTCAAAGAAATGGACTCAACACCGCATATTAAATGCCTAAGAATGTACCTGACTTGTAAGTATCTTAAAACCTATGGATTGCTATGTCTCCGAAAGAGAATCAAACATGTGTACAGGGGCATAAACGCAGCAGTGATAGGATTGGAGAGGTTCGGTGAGCAAATGAAGACCCTTTGAAGTCATATTGCATGGTACCCATTCCACGGGTTTCAACTACCCAGGTTTAAGGTATTCTTCCTTCAGCTAAAACATGCATGTGGAACCTAGAGTATGATCAACCATGTGATCGGGAGACGTGTTCAAATATGTCTCAGTTTTCGTACCCTGGTACTCGGGTGCAACATTCCAGACGCTTTACTAACACTCTCCCGACTTGGAGAGTCAGTCCCTTTAACCTCCTGTTTGGCCCAGTTTGCAATTTCTGTGGAAGATGAACAGGAATAGCGAGAACCAATGAAAGACTAGCTGGAGGTGTCTGGATGGGCAAATTTAACTCTCATTTCCCACCAGGAAGAGGAATTAACCAAAGGCTCAGCGTGCCGTGCCAGAACCAGATTAGGGCCTGAAGACATCCTGCGGTGTTGCGGCCAGGTCACAAGAAAGCGAGTTGAAGAAAGGAGCTCAGGGGCACTGTAATTCACCAACCTGCAGAGTTATAAATGACAGCTATCGTCCAAAAATAGACTGAAGTAAGGCTGCCAAGAGGACTTGAAAGCGGGGCAGAATTGCAGGAAACCGATTTCAGGAGGTAGACTGGAATTGCATTGAAAGCATAGGAAAAGAGGCAGAACGTCCACAATGATGCACTTGGCCAAAAAGGGCGTATGCGTTTTTTCCTGAATATATTCAGGAAAAAACGCATACGCCCTTTTTGGCCAACCAAGCAAGCTTGCAAAGGAAATCTGCACTACAATGAAGTCTCACTTCCCCCCGGTCAAAAGGGCCATCTGAAAAAAGTGTAAAATCCAGAAAGGCAGGACAGGCCATGGAGAACTGGGAGCCTTGTTATGCTGATGGGCGGGATGTAAATTGCCAACAGACACTTGGGAGAAGTGTATGGTGTTTCCTGAAACATCTAAAAAACAAAGCAACAGAGCCTAGGGCACTGCCACTTATGATCCTATAGCTTAGGGAAATTAAAATCAAAAAGACACAGCCACCCCAAAGTTTGGGACGCCTCTGTTTACAAGAACCTCATTTACAGTACAAGTTCAACATCGCAGAAAGTGAAAAATGGATAAAGAAGTTGTGGTATTTACTTACAAAGCAATATCACTCAGCAATGAAATCTATGTCATCAGGCCCTTAGCAGCACAATGAGTGGATTCAGGTATGATGATTCTAACTGAAATAAGTCACACAGAAAAAGAAACATCATAAGATATCACTAATACACGGAATGTAAAGTTGGCTACACAGGAACTGAATTACAGAACAGAACAGGGTCTCAAATTTAGAAAACCAACTTATGCTTGCTTAAGGGGAAAGGTGAGTTGGGGTGCTGCATAAAACCAGAGATTGAAATGAGCACAGATAAAGTTCCTTAAGCCAAATATAGAATAGACAAGAGCTACTCCTTGCTCAACGAAATGGACTCAACACCACATATTAAACGCCTAAGAATGTACCTGACTAGTAAGTATCTTAAAACCTATGGATTGCTATGTCTCCGAAAGAGAATAAAGCATGTGTACAGGGGCATAAACGCAGCAGTGATAGGATTGGAGAGGTTCGGTGAGCAAATGAAGACCCTTTGAAGTCATATTGCATGGTACCCATTACACGGGTCTCAACTCTCCAGGTTTAAGGTATTCTTCCTTCAGCTAAAACATGCATGTGGAACCCAAGTATGATCAACCATGTGAACGGGAGACGTGTTCAAATATGTCTCAGTTTTCCTCCCCTGGTACTCGGGTGCAACATTCCAGACGCTTTACTAACACTCTCCCCACTTGGAGAGTCAGCGCCTTTAACCTCCTGTTTGGCCCAGTTTGCAATTTCTGCAGAAGATGAACAGGCAAAGCGAGAACCAATGAGAGGCTAGCTGGAGGTGTCTGGACGGGCAAATTTAACTCTCATTTCCCACCAGGAAGAGGAAATAACCAAAGGCTCAGCGTGCCGTGCCGGAACCAGATTAGGGCCTGAAGCCATCCTGCGGTGTTGCGGCCAGCTCAAAAGAAAGCGAGTTGAAGAAAGGAGCTCAGGGGCACTGTAATTCACAAACCTGCAGAGTTATAAATGACAGCTATCGTCCAAAAATAGACTGAAGTAAGGCTGCCAAGAGGACTTGAAAGCGGGGCAGAATTGCAGGAAACCGATTTCAGGAGGTAGACTGGAATTGCATTGAAAGCATAGGAAAAGAGGCAGAACGTCCACAATGATGCACTTGGCCAAAAAGGGCGTATGCGTTTTTTCCTGAATATATTCAGGAAAAAACGCATACGCCCTTTTTGGCCAACCAAGCAAGCTTGCAAAGGAAATCTGCACTACAATGAAGTCTCACTTCCCCCCGGTCAAAAGGGCCATCTGAAAAAAGTGTAAAATCCAGAAAGGCAGGACAGGCCATGGAGAACTGGGAGCCTTGTTATGCTGATGGGCGGGATGTAAATTACCAACAGACACTCCGGAGAAGTGTATGGTGTTTCCTGAAACATCTAAAAAACAAAGCAACAGAGCCTAGGGCACTTCCACTTATGGTCCTATAGCTTAGGGAAATTAAAATCAAAAAGACACAGCCACCCCAAAGTTTGGAACGCCTCTGTTTACAAGAACCTCGTTTACCGTACAAGTTCAATATCACAGAAAGTGAAAAATGGATAAAGAACTTGTGGTACTTACGTACAATGCAGTATCACTCAGCAATGAAATCTATGTCATCAGGCCCGTAGCAGCATAATGAGTGGATTAAGGTACGATGATTCTAACTGAAATAAGTCACACAGAAAAAGAAACATCATAAGATATCAGTAATACACGGAATGTAAACTTGGCTACACAGGAACTGAATTACAGAACAGAACAGGGTCTCAAATTTAGAAAACCAACTTATGCTTCCTTAAGGGGAAAGGTGAGTTGGGGTGCTGCATAAAACCAGAGATTGAAATGAGCACAGATAAAGTTCCTTAAGCCAAATATGGAATAGACAAGAGCTACTCCTTGCTCAACGAAATGGACTCAACACCGCATATTAAACGCCTAAGAATGTACCTGACTAGTAAGTATCTTAAAACCTATGGATTGCTATGTCTCCGAAAGAGAATCAAGCATGTGTACAGGGGCATAAACGCAGCAGTGATAGGATTGGAGAGGTTCGGTGAGCAAATGAAGACCCTTTGAAGTCATATTGCATGGTACCCATTCCACGGGTTTCAACTACCCAGGTTTAAGGTATTCTTCCTTCAGCTAAAACATGCATGTGGAACCTAGAGTATGATCAACCATGTGATCGGGAGACGTGTTCAAATATGTCTCAGTTTTCGTACCCTGGTACTCGGGTGCAACATTCCAGACGCTTTACTAACACTCTCCCGACTTGGAGAGTCAGTCCCTTTAACCTCCTGTTTGGCCCAGTTTGCAATTTCTGTGGAAGATGAACAGGAATAGCGAGAACCAATGAAAGACTAGCTGGAGGTGTCTGGATGGGCAAATTTAACTCTCATTTCCCACCAGGAAGAGGAATTAACCAAAGGCTCAGCGTGCCGTGCCAGAACCAGATTAGGGCCTGAAGACATCCTGCGGTGTTGCGGCCAGGTCACAAGAAAGCGAGTTGAAGAAAGGAGCTCAGGGGCACTGTAATTCACCAACCTGCAGAGTTATAAATGACAGCTATCGTCCAAAAATAGACTGAAGTAAGGCTGCCAAGAGGACTTGAAAGCGGGGCAGAATTGCAGGAAACCGATTTCAGGAGGTAGACTGGAATTGCATTGAAAGCATAGGAAAAGAGGCAGAACGTCCACAATGATGCACTTGGCCAAAAAGGGCGTATGCGTTTTTTCCTGAATATATTCAGGAAAAAACACATACGCCCTTTTTGGCCAACCAAGCAAGCTTGCAAAGGAAATCTGCACTACAATGAAGTCTCACTTCCCCCCGGTCAAAAGGGCCATCTGAAAAAAGTGTAAAATCCAGAAAGGCAGGACAGGCCATGGAGAACTGGGAGCCTTGTTATGCTGATGGGCGGGATGTAAATTGCCAACAGACACTTGGGAGAAGTGTATGGTGTTTCCTGAAACATCTAAAAAACAAAGCAACAGAGCCTAGGGCACTGCCACTTATGATCCTATAGCTTAGGGAAATTAAAATCAAAAAGACACAGCCACCCCAAAGTTTGGGACGCCTCTGTTTACAAGAACCTCATTTACAGTACAAGTTCAACATCGCAGAAAGTGAAAAATGGATAAAGAAGTTGTGGTATTTACTTACAAAGCAATATCACTCAGCAATGAAATCTATGTCATCAGGCCCTTAGCAGCACAATGAGTGGATTCAGGTATGATGATTCTAACTGAAATAAGTCACACAGAAAAAGAAACATCATAAGATATCACTAATACACGGAATGTAAAGTTGGCTACACAGGAACTGAATTACAGAACAGAACAGGGTCTCAAATTTAGAAAACCAACTTATGCTTGCTTAAGGGGAAAGGTGAGTTGGGGTGCTGCATAAAACCAGAGATTGAAATGAGCACAGATAAAGTTCCTTAAGCCAAATATAGAATAGACAAGAGCTACTCCTTGCTCAACGAAATGGACTCAACACCACATATTAAACGCCTAAGAATGTACCTGACTAGTAAGTATCTTAAAACCTATGGATTGCTATGTCTCCGAAAGAGAATCAAGCATGTGTACAGGGGCATAAACGCAGCAGTGATAGGATTGGAGAGGTTCGGTGAGCAAATGAAGACCCTTTGAAGTCATATTGCATGGTACCCATTACACGGGTCTCAACTCTCCAGGTTTAAGGTATTCTTCCTTCAGCTAAAACATGCATGTGGAACCCAAGTATGATCAACCATGTGAACGGGAGACGTGTTCAAATATGTCTCAGTTTTCCTCCCCTGGTACTCGGGTGCAACATTCCAGACGCTTTACTAACACTCTCCCCACTTGGAGAGTCAGCGCCTTTAACCTCCTGTTTGGCCCAGTTTGCAATTTCTGCAGAAGATGAACAGGCAAAGCGAGAACCAATGAGAGGCTAGCTGGAGGTGTCTGGACGGGCAAATTTAACTCTCATTTCCCACCAGGAAGAGGAAATAACCAAAGGCTCAGCGTGCCGTGCCGGAACCAGATTAGGGCCTGAAGCCATCCTGCGGTGTTGCGGCCAGCTCAAAAGAAAGCGAGGTGAAGAAAGGAGCTCAGGGGCACTGTAATTCACAAACCTGCAGAGTTATAAATGACAGCTATCGTCCAAAAATAGACTGAAGTAAGGCTGCCAAGAGGACTTGAAAGCGGGGCAGAATTGCAGGAAACCGATTTCAGGAGGTAGACTGGAATTGCATTGAAAGCATAGGAAAAGAGGCAGAACGTCCACAATGATGCACTTGGCCAAAAAGGGCGTATGCGTTTTTTCCTGAATATATTCAGGAAAAAACGCATACGCCCTTTTTGGCCAACCAAGCAAGCTTGCAAAGGAAATCTGCACTACAATGAAGTCTCACTTCCCCCCGGTCAAAAGGGCCATCTGAAAAAAGTGTAAAATCCAGAAAGGCAGGACAGGCCATGGAGAACTGGGAGCCTTGTTATGCTGAAGGGCGGGATGTAAATTGCCAACAACCACTCGGGAGAAGTGTATGGTGTTTCCTGAAACATCTAAAAAACAAAGCAACAGAGCCTAGGGCAGTTCCACTTATGGTCCTATAGCTTAGGGAATTTAAAATCAAAAAGACACAGCCACCCCAAAGTTTGGAACGGCTCTGTTTACAAGAACCTCGTTTACAGTACAAGTTCAACATCGCAGAAAGTGAAAAATGGATAAAAAAGTTGTGGTATTTACTTACAAAGCAATATCACTCAGCAATGAAATCTGTGTCATCAGGCCCTTAGTAGCACAATGAGTGGATTCACGTATGATGATTCTAACTGAAATAAGTCACACAGAAAAAGAAACATCATAAGATATCAGTAATACACGGAATGTAAACTTGGCTACACAGGAACTGAATTACAGAACAGAACAGGGTCTCAAATTTAGAAAACCAACTTATGCTTGCTTAAGGGGAAAGGTGAGTTGGGGTGCTGCATAAAACCAGAGATTGAAATGAGCACAGATAAAGTTCCTTAAGCCAAATATGGAATAGACAAGAGCTACTCCTTGCTCAACGAAATGGACTCAACACTGCATATTAAACGCCTAAGAATGTACCTGACTAGTAAGTATCTTAAAACCTATGGATTGCTATGTCTCCGAAAGAGAATCAAGCATGTGTACAGGGGCATAAACGCAGCAGTGATAGGATTGGAGATGTTCGGTGAGCAAATGAAGACCCTTTGAAGTCATATTGCATGGAACCCATTCCACGGGTTTCAACTACCCAGGTTTAAGGTATTCTTCCTTCAGCTAAAACATGCATGTGGAACCCAGAGTATGATCAACCATGTGATCGGGAGACGTGTTCAAATATGTCTCAGTTTTCGTACCCTGGTACTCGGGTGCAACATTCCAAACGCTTTACTAACACTCTCCCGACTTGGAGAGTCAGTCCCTTTAACCTCCTGTTTGGCCCAGTTTGCAATTTCTGTGGAAGATGAACAGGAATAGCGAGAACCAATGAGAGACTAGCTGGAGGTGTCTGGACGGGCAAATTTAACTCTCATTTCCCACCAGGAAGAGGAATTAACCAAAGGCTCAGCGTGCCGTGCCGGAACCAGATTAGGGCCTGAAGCCATCCTGCGGTGTTGTGGCCAGCTCAAAAGAAAGCGAGTTGAAGAAAGGAGCTCAGGGGCACTGTAATTCACAAACCTGCAGAGTTATAAATGACAGCTATCGTCCAAAAATAGACTGAAGTAAGGCTGCCAAGAGGACTTGAAAGCGGGGCAGAATTGCAGGAAACCGATTTCAGGAGGTAGACTGGAATTGCATTGAAAGCATAGGAAAAGAGGCAGAACGTCCACAATGAGGCACTTGGCCAAAAAGGGCGTATGCGTTTTTTCCTGAATATATTCAGGAAAAAACGCATACGCCCTTTTTGGCCAACCAAGCAAGCTTGCAAAGGAAATCTTCACTACAATGAAGTCTCACTTCCCCCCGGTCAAAAGGGCCATCTGAAAAAAGTGTAAAATCCAGAAAGGCAACAGGCCATTGAGAACTGGGAGCCTTGTTATGCTGATGGGCGGGATGTAAATTTCCAACAGACACTGGGGAGAAGTGTATGGTGTTTCCTGAAACATCTAAAAAACAAAGCAACAGAGCCTAGGGCACTGCCACTTATGGTCCTATAGCTTAGGGAAATTAAAATCAAAAAGACACAGCCACCCCAAAGTTTGGGACGCCTCTGTTTACAAGAACCTCGTTTACAGTACAAGTTCAACATCGCAGAAAGTGAAAAATGGATAAAGAAGTTGTGGTATTTACTTACTAAGCAATATCACTCAGCAATGAAATCTATGTCATCAGGCCCTTAGCAGCACAATGAGTGGATTCAGGTATGATGATTCTAACTGAAATAAGTCACACAGAAAAAGAAACATCATAAAATATCAGTAATACACGGAATGTAAACTTGGCTACACAGGAACTGAATTACAGAACAGAACAGGGTCTCAAATTTAGAAAACCAACTTATGCTTGCTTAAGGGGAAAGGTGAGTTGGGGTGCTGCATAAAACCAGAGATTGAAATGAGCACAGATAAAGTTCCTTAAGCCAAATATGGAATAGACAAGAGCTACTCCTTGCTCAAAGAAATGGACTCAACACCGCATATTAAATGCCTAAGAATGTACCTGACTTGTAAGTATCTTAAAACCTATGGATTGCTATGTCTCCGAAAGAGAATCAAGCATGTGTACAGGGGCATAAACGCAGCAGTGATAGGATTGGAGAGGTTCGGTGAGCAAATGAAGACCCTTTGAAGTCATAATGCATGGTACCCATTACACGGGTCTCAACTCTCCAGGTTTAAGGTATTCTTCCTTCAGCTAAAACATGCATGTGGAACCCAAGTATGATCAACCATGTGAACGGGAGACGTGTTCAAATATGTCTCAGTTTTCGTACCCTGGTACTCGGGTGCAACATTCCAGACGCTTTACTAACACTCTCCCCACTTGGAGAGTCAGCGCCTTTAACCTCCTGTTTGGCCCAGTTTGCAGTTTCTGTGGAAGATGAACAGGAATAGCGAGAACCAATGAGAGACTAGCTGGAGGTGTCTGGATGCGCAAATTTAACTCTCATTTCCCACCAGGAAGAGGAATTAACCAAAGGCTCAGCGTGCCGTGCCAGAACCAGATTAGGGCCTGAAGACATCCTGCGGTGTTGCGGCCAGGTCACAAGAAAGCGAGTTGAAGAAAGGAGCTCAGGGGCACTGTAATTCACAAACCTGCAGAGTTATAAATGACAGCTATCGTCCAAAAATATACTGAAGTAAGGCTGCCAAGAGGACTTGAAAGCGGGGCAGAATTGCAGGAAACCGATTTCAGGAGGTAGACTGGAATTGCATTGAAAGCATAGGAAAAGAGGCAGAACGTCCACAATGATGCACTTGGCCAAAAAGGGCGTATGCGTTTTTTCCTGAATATATTCAGGAAAAAACGCATACGCCCTTTTTGGCCAACCAAGCAAGCTTGCAAAGGAAATCTGCACTACAATGAAGTCTCACTTCCCCCCGGTCAAAAGGGCCATCTGAAAAAAGTGTAAAATCCAGAAAGGCAGGACAGGCCATGGAGAACTGGGAGCCTTGTTATGCTGATGGGCGGGATGTAAATTGCCAACAACCACTCGGGAGAAGTGTATGGTGTTTCCTGAAACATCTAAAAAACAAAGCAACAGAACCTAGGGCACTTCCACTTATGGTCCTATAGCTTAGGGAAATTAAAATCAAAAAGACACAGCCACCCCAAAGTTTGGAACGGCTCTGTTTACAAGAACCTCGTTTACAGTACAAGTTCAACATCGCAGAAAGTGAAAAATGGGTAAAGAAGTTGTGGTATTTACTTACAAAGCAATATCACTCAGCAATGAAATCTGTGTCATCAGGCCCTTAGCAGCACAATGAGTGGATTAAGGTATGATGATTCTAACTGAAATAAGTCACACAGAAAAAGAAACATCATAAGATATCAGTAATACACGGAATGTAAACTTGGTTACACAGGAACTGAATTACAGAACAGAACAGGGTCTCAAATTTAGAAAACTAACTTATGCTTGCTTAAGGGTAAAGGTGAGTTGGGGTGCTGCATAAAACCAGAGATTGAAATGAGCACAGATAAAGTTCCTTAAGCCAAATATGGAATAGACAAGAGCTACTCCTTGCTCAACGAAATGAACTCAACACCCCATATTAAACGCCTAAGAATGTACCTGACTAGTAAGTATCTTAAAACCTATGGATTGCTATGTCTCCGAAAGAGAATCAAGCATGTGTACAGGGGCATAAACGCAGCAGTGATAGGATTGGAGAGGTTCGTGAGCAAATGAAGACCCTTTGAAGTCATATTGCATGGTACCCATTCCACGGGTTTCAACTACCCAGGTTTTAGGTATTCTTCCTTCAGCTAAAACATGCATGTGGAACCTAGAGTATGATCAACCATGTGATCGGGAGACGTGTTCAAATATGTCCCAGTTTTCGTACCCTGGTACTCGGGTGCAACATTCCAGACGCTTTACTAACACTCTCCCCACTTGGAGACTCAGTCCCTTTAACCTCCTGTTTGGCCCAGTTTGCAATTTCTGCGGAAGATGAACAGGAATAGCGAGAACCAATGAGAGGCTAGCTGGAGGTGTCTGGACGGGCAAATTTAACTCTCATTTCCCACCAGGAAGAGGAATTAACCAAAGGCTCAGCGTGCCGTGCCAGAACCAGATTAGGGCCTGAAGACATCCTGCGGTGTTGCGGCCAGCTCAAAAGAAAGCGAGTTGAAGAAAGGAGCTCAGGGGCACTGTAATTCACAAACCTGCAGAGTTATAAATGACAGCTATCGTCCAAAAATAGACTGAAGTAAGGCTGCCAAGAGGACTTGAAAGCGGGGCAGAATTGCAGGAAACCGATTTCAGGAGGTAGACTGGAATTGCATTGAAAGCATAGGAAAAGAGGCAGAACGTCCACAATGATGCACTTGGCCAAAAAGGGCGTATGCGTTTTTTCCTGAATATATTCAGGAAAAAACGCATACGCCCTTTTTGGCCAACCAAGCAAGCTTGCAAAGGAAATCTTCACTACAATGAAGTCTCACTTCCCCCCGGTCAAAAGGGCCATCTGAAAAAAGTGTAAAATCCAGAAAGGCAGGACAGGCCATGGAGAACTGGGAGCCTTGTTATGCTGATGGGCGGGATGTAAATTACCAACAGACACTCCGGAGAAGTGTATGGTGTTTCCTGAAACATCTAAAAAACAAAGCAACAGAGCCTAGGGCACTTCCACTTATGGTCCTATAGCTTAGGGAAATTAAAATCAAAAAGACACAGCCACCCCGAAGTTTGGAACGCCTCTGTTTACAAGAACCTCGTTTACCGTACAAGTTCAATATCACAGAAAGTGAAAAATGGATAAAGAACTTGTGGTACTTACGTACAATGCAGTATCACTCAGCAATGAAATCTATGTCATCAGGCCCGTAGCAGCATAATGAGTGGATTAAGGTACGATGATTCTAACTGAAATAAGTCACACAGAAAAAGAAACATCATAAGATATCAGTAATACACGGAATGTAAACTTGGCTACACAGGAACTGAATTACAGAACAGAACAGGGTCTCAAATTTAGAAAACCAACTTATGCTTGCTTAAGGGGAAAGGTGAGTTGGGGTGCTGCATAAAACCAGAGATTGTAATGAGCACAGATAAAGTTCCTTAAGCCAAATATGGAATAGACAAGAGCTACTCCTTGCTCAACGAAATGGACTCAACACCGCATATTAAACGCCTAAGAATGTACCTGACTAGTAAGTATCTTAAAACCTATGGATTGCTATGTCTCCGAAAGAGAATCAAGCAAGTGTACAGGGGCATAAACGCAGCAGTGATAGGATTGGAGATGTTCGGTGAGCAAATGAAGACCCTTTGAAGTAATATTGCATGGTACCCTTTCCACGGGTTTCAACTACCCAGGTTTTAGGTATTCTTCCTTCAGCTAAAACATGCATGTGGAACCCAGAGTATGATCAACCATGTGATTGGGAGACGTGTTCAAATATGTCTCAGTGTTCGTACCCTGGTACTCGGGTGCAACATTCCAGACGCTTTACTAACACTCTCCCGACTTGGAGAGTCAGTCCCTTTAACCTCCTGTTTGGCCCAGTTTGCAATTTCTGTGGAAGATGAACAGGAATAGCGAGAACCAATGAGAGACTAGCTGGAGGTGTCTGGATGGGCAAATTTAACTCTCATTTCCCACCAGGAAGAGGAATTAACCAAAGGCTCAGCGTGCCGTGCCAGAACCAGATTAGGGCCTGAAGACATCCTGCGGTGTTGCGGCCAGGTCACAAGAAAGTGAGTTGAAGAAAGGAGCTCAGGGGCACTGTAATTCACAAACCTGCAGAGTTATAAATGACAGCTATCGTCCAAAAATAGACTGAAGTAAGGCTGCCAAGAGGACTTGAAAGCGGGGCAGAATTGCAGGAAACCGATTTCAGGAGGTAGACTGGAATTGCATTGAAAGCATAGGAAAAGAGGCAGAACGTCCACAATGATGCACTTGGCCAAAAAGGGCGTATGCGTTTTTTCCTGAATATATTCAGGAAAAAACGCATACGCCCTTTTTGGCCAACCAAGCAAGCTTGCAAAGAAATCTGCACTACAATGAAGTCTCACTTCCCCCCGGTCAAAAGGGCCATCTGAAAAAAGTGTAAAATCCAGAAAGGCAGGACAGGCCATGGAGAACTGGGAGCCTTGTTATGCTGATGGGTGGGATGTAAATTGCCAACAACCACTCGGGAGAAGTGTATGGTGTTTCCTGAAACATCTAAAAAACAAAGCAACAGAACCTAGGGCACTTCCACTTATGGTCCTATAGCTTAGGGAAATTAAAATCAAAAAGACACAGCCACCCCAAAGTTTGGAACGGCTCCGTTTACAAGATCCACGTTTACAGTACAAGTTCAACATCGCAGAAAGTGAAAAATGGATAAAGAAGATGTGGTATTTACTTACAAAGCAATATCACTCAGCAATGAAATCTGTGTCATCAGGCCCTTAGCAGCACAATGAGTGGATTCAGGTACGATGATTCTAACTGAAATAAGTCACACAGAAAAAGAAACATCATAAGATATCACTAATACACGGAATGTAAACTTGGCTACACAGGAACTGCATTCCAAAACAGAACAGGGTCTCAAATTTAGAAAACCAACTTATGCTTGCTTAAGGGGAAAGGTGAGTTGGGGTGCTACATAAAACCAGAGATTGAAATGAGCACAGATAAAGTTCCTTAAGCCAAATATGGAATAGACAAGAGCTACTCCTTGCTCAACGAAATGGACTCAACACCCCATATTAAACGCCTAAGAATGTACCTGACTAGTAAGTATCTTAAAACCTATGGATTGCTATGTCTCCAAAAGAGAATCAAGCGTGTGTACAGGGGCATAAACGCAGCAGTGATAGGATTGGAGAGGTTCGGTGAGCAAATGAAGACCCTTTGAAGTCATATTGCATGGTACCCATTCCACGGGTCTCAACTCTCCAGGTTTAAGGTATTCTTCCTTCAGCTAAAACATGCATGTGGAACCCAGAGTATGATCAACCATGTGAACGGGAGACGTGTTCAAATATGTCTCAGTTTTCCTCCCCTGGTACTCGGGTGCAACATTCCAGACGCTTTACTAACACTCTTCCGACTTGGAGAGTCAGTCCCTTTAACCTCCTGTTTGGCCCAGTTTGCAATTTCTGCGGAAGATGAACAGGAATAGCGAGAACCAATGAGAGACTAGCTGGAGGTGTCTGGACGGGCAAATTTAACTCTCATTTCCCACCAGGAAGAGGAATTAACCAAAGGCTCAGCATGCCGGGCCGGAACCAGATTAGGGCCTGAAGCCGTCCTGCGGTATTGCGGCCAGGTCACAAGAAAGCGAGTTGAAGAAAGGAGCTCAGGGGCACTGTAATTAACAAACCTGCAGAGTTATAAATGACAGCTATCGTCCAAAAATAGACTGAAGTAAGGCTGCCAAGAGGACTTGAAAGCGGGGCAGAATTGCAGGAAACCGATTTCAGGAGGTAGACTGGAATTGCATTGAAAGCATAGGAAAAGAGGCAGAACGTCCACAATGATGCACTTGGCCAAAAAGGGCGTATGCGTTTTTTCCTGAATATATTCAGGAAAAAACGCATACGCCCTTTTTGGCCAACCAAGAAAGCTTGCAAAGGAAATCTGCACTACAATGAAGTCTCACTTCCCCCCGGTCAAAAGGGCCATCTGAAAAAAGTGTAAAATCCAGAAAGGCAGGACAGGCCATGGACAACTGGGAGCCTTGTTATGCTGATGGGCGGGATGTAAATTGCCAACAACCACTCGGGAGAAGTGTATGGTGTTTCCTGAAACATCTAAAAAACAAAGCAACAGAGCCTAGGGCACTTCCACTTATGGTCCTATAGCTTAGGGAAATTAAAATCAAAAAGACACAGCCACCCCAATCTTTCGAACAGCTCTGTTTACAAGAACCTCGTTTACAGTACAAGTTCAACATCGCAGAAAGTGAAAAATGGATAAAGAAGTTGTGGTATTTACTTACAAAGCAATATCACTCAGCAATGAAATCTGTGTCATCAGGCCCATAGCAGCACAATGAGTGGATTCAGGTATGATGATTCTAACTGAAATAAGTCACACAGAAAAGAAACATCATAAGATATCAGTAATACACGGAATGTAAACTTGGCTACACAGGAACTGAATTACAGAACAGAACAGGGTCTCAAATTTAGAAAAACAACTTATGCTTGCTTAAGGGGAAAGGTGAGTTGGGGTGCTGCATAAAACCAGAGATTGAAATGAGCACAGATAAAGTTCCTTAAGTCAAATATGTAATAGACAAGAGCTACTCCTTGCTCAACGAAATGGACTCAACACCGCATATTAAACGCCTAAGAATGTACCTGACTAGTAAGTATCGCAAAACCTATGGATTGCTATGTCTCCAAAAGAGAATCAAGCATGTGTACAGGGGCATAAACGCAGCAGTGATAGGATTGGAGAGGTTCGGTGAGCAAATGAAGACCCTTTGAAGTCATATTGCATGGTACGCATTACACGGGTCTCAACTCTCCAGGTTTAAGGTATTCTTCCTTCAGCTAAAACATGCATGTGGAACCTAGAGTATGATCAACCATGTGATCGGGAGACGTGTTCAAATATGTCTCAGTTTTCCTCCCCTGGTACTCGGGTGCAACATTCCAGACGCTTTACTAACACTCTCCCGACTTGGAGAGTCAGTCCCTTTAACCTCCTGTTTGGCCCAGTTTGCAATTTCTGCGGAAGATGAACAGGAATAGCGAGAACCAATGAGAGACTAGCTGGAGGTGTCTGGACGGGCAAATTTAACTCTCATTTCCCACCAGGAAGAGGAATTAACCAAAGGCTCAGCGTGCCGTGCCAGAACCAGATTAGGGCCTGAAGACATCCTGCGGTGTTGCGGCCAGGTCACAAGAAAGCGAGTTGAAGAAAGGAGCTCAGGGGCACTGTAATTCACAAACCTGCAGACTTATAAATGACAGCTATCGTCCAAAAATAGACTGAAGTAAGGCTGCCAAGAGGACTTGAAAGCGGGGCAGAATTGCAGGAAACCGATTTCAGGAGGTAGACTGGAATTGCATTGAAAGCATAGGAAAAGAGGCAGAACGTCCACAATGATGCACTTGGCCAAAAAGGGCGTATGCGTTTTTTCCTGAATATATTCAGGAAAAAACGCATACGCCCTTTTTGGCCAACCAAGCAAGCTTGCAAAGGAAATCTGCACTACAATGAAGTCTCACTTCCCCCCGGTCAAAAGGGCCATCTGAAAAAAGTGTAAAATCCAGAAAGACAAGACAGGCCATGGAGAACTGGGAGCCTTGTTATGCTGATGGGCGGGATGTAAATTGCCAACAACCACTCGGGAGAAGTGTATGGTGTTTCCTGAAACATCTAAAAAACAAAGCAACAGAACCTAGGGCACATCCATTTACGGTCCTATAGCTTAGGGAAATTAAAATCAAAAAGACACAGCCACCCCAAAGTTTGGAACGGCTCTGTTTACAAGAACCTCGTTTACAGTACAAGTTCAACATCGCAGAAAGTGAAAAATGGATAAAGAAGTTGTGGTATTTACTTACAAAGCAATATCACTCAGCAATGAAATCTGTGTCATCAGGCCCTTAGCAGCACAATGAGTGGATGCAGGTACGATGATTCTAACTGAAATAAGTCACACAGAAAAAGAAACATCATAAGATATCACTAATACACGGAATGTAAACTTGGCTACACAGGAACTGAATTACAGAACAGAACAGGGTCTCAAATTTAGAAAACCAACTTATGCTTGCTTAAGGGGAAAGGTGAGTTGGGGTGCTACATAAAACCAGAGATTGAAATGAGCACAGATAAAGTTCCTTAAGCCAAATATGGAATAGACAAGAGCTACTCCTTGCTCAACGAAATGGACTCAACACCCCATATTAAACGCCTAAGAATGTACCTGACTAGTAAGTATCTTAAAACCTATGGATTGCTATGTCTCCAAAAGAGAATCAAGCGTGTGTACAGGGGCATAAACGCAGCAGTGATAGGATTGGAGAGGTACGGTGAGCAAATGAAGACCCTTTGAAGTCATATTGCATGGTACCCATTACACGGGTCTCAACTCTCCAGGTTTAAGGTATTCTTCCTTCAGCTAAAACATGCATGTGGAACCCAAGTATGATCAACCATGTGAACGGGAGACGTGTTCAAATATGTCTCAGTTTTCCTCCCCTGGTACTCGGGTGCAACATTCCAGACGCTTTACTAACACTCTCCCGACTTGGAGAGTCAGTCCCTTTAACCTCCTGTTTGGCCCAGTTTGCAATTTCTGCGGAAGATGAACAGGAATAGCAAGAACCAATGAGAGGCTAGCTGGAGGTGTCTGGACGGGCAAATTTAACTCTCATTTCCCACCAGGAAGAGGAAATAACCAAAGGCTCAGCGTGCCGTACCGGAACCAGATTAGGGCCTGAAGCCATCCTGCGGTGTTGCGGCCAGCTCAAAAGAAAGCGAGTTGAAGAAAGGAGCTCAGGGGCACTGTAATTCACAAACCTGCAGAGTTATAAATGACAGCTATCGTCCAAAAATAGACTGAAGTAAGGCTGCCAAGAGGACTTGAAAGCGGGGCAGAATTGCAGGAAACCGATTTCAGGAGGTAGACTGGAATTGCATTGAAAGCATAGGAAAAGAGGCAGAACGTCCACAATGATGCACTTGGCCAAAAAGGGCGTATGCGTTTTTTCCTGAATATATTCAGGAAAAAACGCATACGCCCTTTTTGGCCAACCAAGCAAGCTTGCAAAGGAAATCTGCACTACAATGAAGTCTCACTTCCCCCCGGTCAAAAGGGCCATCTGAAAAAAGTGTAAAATCCAGAAAGGCAGGACAGGCCATGGACAACTGGGAGCCTTGTTATGCTGATGGGCGGGATGTAAATTGCCAACAGACACTCGGGAGAAGTGTATGGTGTTTCTTGAAACATCTAAAAAACAAAGCAACAGAGCCTAGGGCACTGCCACTTATGGTCCTATAGCTTAGGGAAATTAAAATCAAAAAGACACAGCCACCCCAAAGTTTGGAACGGCTCTGTTTACAAGAACCTCGTTTACAGTACAAGTTCAACATCCCAGAAAGTGAAAAATGGATAAAGAAGTTGTGGTATTTACTTACAAAGCAATATCACTCAGCAATGAAATCTGTGTCATCAGGCCCTTAGTAGCACAATGAGTGGATTCAGGTATGATGATTCTAACTGAAATAAGTCACACAGAAAAAGAAACATCATAAGATATCAGTAATACACGGAATGTAAACTTGGCTACACAGGAACTGAATTACAGAACAGAACAGGGTCTCAAATTTAGAAAACCAACTTATGCTTGCTTAAGGGTAAAGGTGAGTTGGGGTGCTGCATAAAACCAGAGATTGAAATGAGCACAGATAAAGTTCCTTAAGTCAAATATGGAATAGACAAGAGCTACTCCTTGCTCAATGAAATGGACTCAACACCGCATATTAAACGCCTAAGTATGTACCTGACTAGTAAGTATCGTAAAACCTATGGATTGCTATGTCTCCAAAAGAGAATCAAGCATGTGTACAGGGGCATAAACGCAGCAGTGATAGGATTGGAGAGGTTCGGTGAGCAAATGAAGACCCTTTGAAGTCATATTGCATGGTACCCATTACACGGGTCTCAACTCTCCAGGTTTAAGGTATTCTTCCTTCAGCTAAAACATGCATGTGGAACCCAAGTATGATCAACCATGTGAACGGGAGACGTGTTCAAATATGTCTCACTTTTCCTCCCCTGGTACTCGGGTGCAACATTCCAGACGCTTTACTAACACTCTCCCCACTTGGAGAGTCAGTCCCTTTAACCTCCTGTTTGGCCCAGTTTGCAATTTCTGCGGAAGATGAACAGGAATAGCGAGAACCAACGAGAGACTAGCTGGCGGTGTCTGGACGGGCAAATTTAACTCTCATTTCCCACCAGGAAGAGGAAATAACCAAAGGCTCAGCGTGCCGTGCCGGAACCAGATTAGGGCCTGAAGCCATCCTGCGGTGTTGCGGCCAGGTCACAAGAAAGCGAGTTGAAGAAAGGAGCTCAGGGGCACTGTAATTCACAAACCTGCAGAGTTATAAATGACAGCTATCGTCCAAAAATAGACTGAAGTAAGGCTGCCAAGAGGACTTGAAAGCGGGGCAGAATTGCAGGAAACCGATTTCAGGAGGTAGACTGGAATTGCATTGAAAGCATAGGAAAAGAGGCAGAACGTCCACAATGATGCACTTGGCCAAAAAGGGCGTATGCGTTTTTTCCTGAATATATTCAGGAAAAAACGCATACGCCCTTTTTGGCCAACCAAGCAAGCTTGCAAAGGAAATCTGCACTACAATGAAGTCTCACTTCCCCCCGGTCAAAAGGGCCATCTGAAAAAAGTGTAAAATCCAGAAAGGCAGGACAGGCCATGGACAACTGGGAGCCTTGTTATGCTGATGGGCGGGATGTAAATTGCCAACAGACACTCAGGACAAGTGTATGGTGTTTCCTGAAACATCTAAAAAACAAAGCAACAGAGCCTAGGGCACTGCCACTTATGGTCCTATAGCTTAGGGAAATTAAAATCAAAAAGACACAGCCACCCCAAAGTTTGGAACGGCTCTGTTTACAAGAACCTCGTTTACAGTACAAGTTCAACATCGCAGAAAGTGAAAAATGGATAAAGAAGTTGTGGTATTCACTTACAAAGCAATATCACTCAGCAATGAAATCTATGTCATCAGGCCCTTAGCATCACAATGAGTGGATTCAGGTATGATGATTCTAACTGAAATAAGTCACACAGAAAAAGAAACATCATAAGATATCAGTAATACACGGAATGTAAACTTGGCTACACAGGAACTGAATTACAGAACAGAACAGGGTCTCAAATTTAGAAAACCAACTTATGCTTGCTTAAGGGTAAAGGTGAGTTGGGGTGCTGCATAAAACCAAAGATTGAAATGAGCGCAGATAAAGTTCCTTAAGTCAAATATGGAATAGACAAGAGCTACTCCTTGCTCAACGAAATGGACTCAACACCGCATATTAAACGCCTAAGAATGTACGTGACTAGTAAGTATCGTAAAACCTATGGATTGCTATGTTTCTGAAAGAGAATCAAGCATGTGTACAGGGGCATAATCGCAGCAGTGATAGGATTGGAGAGGTTCGGTGAGCAAATGAAGACCCTTTGAAGTCATATTGCATGGTACCCATTCCACGGGTCTCAACTCTCCAGGTTTAAGGTATTCTTCCTTCAGCTAAAACATGCATGTGGAACCTAGAGTATGATCAACCATGTGATCGGGAGACGTGTTCAAATATGTCTCAGTTTTCCTCCCCTGGTACTCGGGTGCAACATTCCAGACGCTTTACTAACACTCTCCCGACTTGGAGAGTCAGTCCCTTTAACCTCCTGTTTGGCCCAGTTTGCAATTACTGCGGAAGATGAACAGGAATAGCGAGAACCAATGAGAGGCTAGCTGTAGGTGTCTGGACGGGCAAATTTAACTCTCATTTCCCACCAGGAAGAGGAATTAACCAAAGGCTCAGCGTGTCGTGCCAGAACCAGATTAGGGCCTGAAGCCATCCTGCGGTGTTGCGGCCAGGTCACAAGAAAGCGAGTTGAAGAAAGGAGCTCAGGGGCACTGTAATTCACAAACCTGCAGAGTTATAAATGACAGCTATCGTCCTAAAATAGACTGAAGTAAGGCTGCCAAGAGGACTTGAAAGCGGGGCAGAATTGCAGGAAACCGATTTCAGGAGGTAGACTGGAATTGCATTGAAAGCATAGGAAAAGAGGCAGAACGTCCACAATGATGCACTTGGCCAAAAAGGGCGTATGCGTTTTTTCCTGAATATATTCAGGAAAAAACGCATACGCCCTTTTTGGCCAACCAAGCAAGCTTGCAAAGGAAATCTGCACTACAATGAAGTCTCACTTCCCCCCGGTCAAAAGGGCCATCTGAAAAAAGTGTAAAATCCAGAAAGGCAGGACAGGCCATGGAGAACTGGGAGCCTTGTTATGCTGATGGGCAGGATGTAAATTGCCAACAGACACTCAGGAGAAGTGTATGGTGTTTCCTGAAACATCTAAAAAACAAAGCAACAGAGCCTAGGGCACTGCCACTTATGGTCCTATAGCTTAGGGAAATTAAAATCAAAAAGACACAGCCACCCCAAAGTTTGGAACGGCTCTGTTTACAAGAACCTCGTTTACAGTACAAGTTCAACATCGCAGAAAGTGAAAAATGGATAAAGAAGTTGTGGTATTCACTTACAAAGCAATATCACTCAGCAATGAAATCTATGTCATCAGGCCCTTAGCATCACAATGAGTGGATTCAGGTATGATGATTCTAACTGAAATAAGTCACACAGAAAAAGAAACATCATAAGATATCAGTAATACACGGAATGTAAACTTGGCTACACAGGAACTGAATTACAGAACAGAACAGGGTCTCAAATTGAGAAAACCAACTTATGCTTGCTTAAGGGTAAAGGTGAGTTGGGGTGCTGCATAAAACCAGAGATTGAAATGAGCACAGATAAAGTTCCTTAAGTCAAATATGGAATAGACAAGAGCTACTCCTTGCTCAACGAAATGGACTCAACACCGCATATTAAACGCCTAAGAATGTACCTGACTAGTAAGTATCTTAAAACCTATGGATTGCTATGTTTCTGAAAGAGAATCAAGCATGTGTACAGGGGCATAATCGCAGCAGTGATAGGATTGGAGAGGTTCGGTGAGCAAATGAAGACCCTTTGAAGTCATATTGCATGGTACCCATTCCACGGGTCTCAACTCTCCAGGTTTAAGGTATTCTTCCTTCAGCTAAAACATGCATGTGGAACCTAGAGTATGATCAACCATGTGATCGGGAGACGTGTTCAAATATGTCTCAGTTTTCCTCCCCTGGTACTCGGGTGCAACATTCCAGACGCTTTACTAACACTCTCCCGACTTGGAGAGTCAGTCCCTTTAACCTCCTGTTTGGCCCAGTTTGCAATTACTGCGGAAGATGAACAGGAATAGCGAGAACCAATGAGAGGCTAGCTGTAGGTGTCTGGACGGGCAAATTTAACTCTCATTTCCCACCAGGAAGAGGAATTAAGCAAAGGCTCAGCGTGTCATGCCAGAACCAGATTAGGGCCTGAAGCCATCCTGCGGTGTTGCGGCCAGGTCACAAGAAAGCGAGTTGAAGAAAGGAGCTCAGGGGCACTGTAATTCACAAACCTGCAGAGTTATAAATGACAGCTATCGTCCTAAAATAGACTGAAGTAAGGCTGCCAAGAGGACTTGAAAGCGGGGCAGAATTGCAGGAAACCGATTTCAGGAGGTAGACTGGAATTGCATTGAAAGCATAGGAAAAGAGGCAGAACGTCCACAATGATGCACTTGGCCAAAAAGGGCGTATGCGTTTTTTCCTGAATATATTCAGGAAAAAACGCATACGCCCTTTTTGGCCAACCAAGCAAGCTTGCAAAGGAAATCTGCACTACAATGAAGTCTCACTTCCCCCCGGTCAAAAGGGCCATCTGAAGAAAGTGTAAAATCCAGAAAGGCAGGACAGGCCATGGAGAACTGGGAGCCTTGTTATGGTGATGGGCGGGATGTAAACTGCCAACAACCACTCGGGAGAAGTGTATGGTGTTTCCTGAAACATGTAAAAAACAAAGCAACAGAACCTAGGGCACTTCCACATATGGTCCTATAGCTTAGGGAAATTAAAATCAAAAAGACACAGCCACCCCTAAGTTTGGAACGGCTCTGTTTACAAGAACCTCGTTTACAGTACAAGTTCAACATCGCAGAAAGTGAAAAATGGATAAAGAAGTTGTGGTATTTACTTACAAAGCAATATCACTCAGCAATGATATCTGTGTCATCAGGCCCGTAGCAGCACAATGAGTGGATTCAGGTACGATGATTCTAACTGAAATAAGTCACACAGAAAAAGAAACATCATAAGATATCACTAATACACGGAATGTAACCTTGGCTACGCAGGAACTGAATTCCAAAACAGAACAGTGTCTCAAATTTAGAAAACCAACTTATGCTTGCTTAAGGGTAAAGGTGAGTTGGGGTGCTGCATAAAACCAGAGATTGAAATGAGCACAGATAAAGTTCCTTAAGCCAAATATGGAATAGAGAAGAGCTACTCCTTGCTCAACGAAATGGACTCAACACCCCATATTAAACGCCTAAGAATGTACCTGACTAGTAAGTATCTTAAAACCTATGGATTGCTATGTCTCCAAAAGAGAATCAAGCGTGTGTACAGGGGCATAAACGCAGCAGTGATAGGATTGGAGAGGTTCGGTGAGCAAATGAAGACCCTTTGAAGTCATATTGCATGGTACCCATTACACGGGTCTCAACTCTCCAGGTTTAAGGTATTCTTCCTTCAGCTAAAACATTCATGTGGAACCCAAGTATGATCAACCATGTGAACAGGAGACGTGTTCAAATATGTCTCAGTTTTCCTCCCCTGGTACTCGGGTGCAACATTCCAGACGCTTTACTAACACTCTCCCCACTTGGAGAGTCAGCGCCTTTAAACTCCTGTTTGGCCCAGTTTGCAATTTCTGTGGAAGATGAACAGGAATAGCGAGAACCAATGAGAGGCTAGCTGGAGGTGTCTGGACGGGCAAATTTAACTCTCATTTCCCACCAGGAAGAGGAAATAACCAAAGGCTCAGCGTGCCGTACCGGAACCAGATCAGGGCCTGAAACCACCCTGCGGTGTTGCGGCCAGCTCAAAAGAAAGCGAGTTGAAGAAAGGAGCTCAGGGGCACTGTAATTCACAAACCTGCAGAGTTATAAATGACAGCTATCGTCCAAAAATACACTGAAGTAAGGCTGCCAAGAGGACTTCAAAGTGGGGCAGAATTGCAGGAAACCGATTTCAGGAGGTAGACTGGAATTGCATTGAAAGCATAGGAAAAGAGGCAGAATGTCCACAATGATGCACTTGGCTAAAAAGGGCGTATGCGTTTTTTCCTGAATATATTCAGGAAAAAAAGCATACGCCCTTTTTGGCCAACCAAGCAAGCTTGCAAAGGAAATCTGCACTACAATGAAGTCTCACTTCCCCCGGGTCAAAAGGGCCATCTGAAAAAAGTGTAAAATCCAGAAAGGCAGGACAGGCCATGGAGAACTGGGAGCCTTGTTATGCTGATGGGCGGGATGTAAATTGCCAACAACCACTCGGGAGAAGTGTATGGTGTTTCCTGAAACATCTAAAAAACAAAGCAACAGAACCTAGGGCACTTCCACTTATGGTCCTATAGCTTAGGGAAATTAAAATCAAAAAGACACAGCCACCCCAAAGTTTGGAACGGCTCTGTTTACAAGAACCTCGTTTACAGTACAAGTTCAACATCGCAGAAAGTGAAAAATGGATAAAGAAGTTGTGGTATTTACTTACAAAGCAATATCTCTCAGCAATGAAATCTGTGTCATCAGGCCCTTAGCAGCACAATGAGTGGATTCAGGTATGATGATTCTAACTGAAATAAGTCACACAGAAAAAGAAACATCATAAGATATCAGTAATACACAGAATGTAAACTTGGCTACACAGGAACTGAATTACAGAACAGAACAGGGTCTCAAATTTAGAAAACCAACTTATGCTTGCTTAAGGGTAAAGGTGAGTTGGGGTGCTGCATAAAACCAGAGATTGAAATGAGCACAGATAAAGTTCCTTAAGTCAAATATGGAATAGACAAGAGCTACTCCTTGTTCAACGAAATGGATTCAACACCGCATATTAAACGCCTAAGAATGTACCTGACTAGTAAGTATCTTAAAACCTATGGATTGCTATGTCTCCGAAAGAGAATCAAGCATGTGTACAGGGGCATAAACGCAGCAGTGATAGGATTGGAGAGGTTCGGTGAGCAAATGAAGACCCTTTGAAGTCATATTGCATGGTACCCATTCCACGGGTTTCAACTACCCAGGTTTAAGGTATTCTTCCTTCAGCTAAAACATGCATGTGGAACCTAGAGTATGATCAACCATGTGATCGGGAGACGTGTTCAAATATGTCAGTTTTCGTACCCTGGTACTCGGGTGCAACATTCCAGACGCTTTACTAACACTCTCCCGACTTGGAGAGTCAGTCCCTTTAACCTCCTGTTTGGCCCAGTTTGCAATTTCTGCGGAAGATGAACAGGAATAGCAAGAACCAATGAGAGGCTAGCTGGAGGTGTCTGGACGGGCAAATTTAACTCTCATTTCCCACCAGGAAGAGGAAATAACCAAAGGCTCTGCGTGCCGGGCCAGAACCAGATTAGGGCCTGAAGCCATCCTGCGGTGTTGCGGCCAGCTCAAAAGAAAGCGAGTTGAAGAAAGGAGCTCAGGGGCACTGTAATTCACAAACCTGCAGAGTTATAAATGACAGCTATCGTCCAAAAATAGACTGAAGTAAGGCTGCCAAGAGGACTTGAAAGCGGGGCAGAATTGCAGGAAACCGATTTCAGGAGGTAGACTGGAATTGCATTGAAAGCATAGGAAAAGAGGCAGAACGTCCACAATGATGCACTTGGCCAAAAAGGGCGTATGCGTTTTTTCCTGAATATATTCAGGAAAAAACGCATACGCCCTTTTTGGCCAACCAAGCAAGCTTGCAAAGGAAATCTGCACTACAATGAAGTCTCACTTCCCCCCGGTCAAAAGGGCCATCTGAAAAATGTGTAAAATCCAGAAAGGCAGGACAGGCCATGGAGAACTGGGAGCCTTGTTATGCTGATGGGCGGGATGTAAACTGCCAACAACCACTCGGGAGAAGTGTATGGTGTTTCCTGAAACATGTAAAAAACAAAGCAACAGAACCTAGGGCACTTCCACATATGGTCCTATAGCTTAGGGAAATTAAAATCAAAAAGACACAGCCACCCCAAAGTTTGGAACGGCTCTGTTTACAAGAACCTCGTTTACAGTACAAGTTCAACATCGCAGAAAGTGAAAAATGGATAAAGAAGTTGTGGTATTTACTTACAAAGCAATATCACTCAGCAATGATATCTGTGTCATCAGGCCCTTAGCAGCACAATGAGTGGATTCAGGTACGATGATTCTAACTGAAATATGTCACACAGAAAAAGAAACATCATAAGATATCACTAATACACGGAATGTAACCTTGGCTACGCAGGAACTGAATTCCAAAACAGAACAGTGTCTCAAATTTAGAAAACCAACTTATGCTTGCTTAAGGGTAAAGGTGAGTTGGGGTGCTGCATAAAACCAGAGATTGAAATGAGCACAGATAAAGTTCCTTAAGCCAAATATGGAATAGACAAGAGCTACTCCTTGCTCAACGAAATGGACTCAACACCCCATATTAAACGCCTAAGAATGTACCTGACTAGTAAGTATCTTAAAACCTATGGATTGCTATGTCTCCAAAAGAGAATCAAGCGTGTGTACAGGGGCATAAACGCAGCAGTGATAGGATTGGAGAGGTTCGGTGAGCAAATGAAGACCCTTTGAAGTCATATTGCATGGTACCCATTACACGGGTCTCAACTCTCCAGGTTTAAGGTATTCATCCTTCAGCTAAAACATGCATGTGGAACCCAAGTATGATCAACCATGTGAATGGGAGACGTGTTCAAATATGTCTCAGTTTTCCTCCCCTGGTACTCGGGTGCAACATTCCAGACGCTTTACTAACACTCTCCCCACTTGGAGAGTCAGCGCCTTTAACCTCCTGTTTGGCCCAGTTTGCAATTTCTGCGGAAGATGAACAGGAATAGTGAGAACCAATGAGAGGCTAGCTGGAGGTGTCTGGACGGGCAAATTTAACTCTCATTTCCCACCAGGAAGAGGAATTAACCAAAGGCTCAGCGTGCCGTGCCGGAACCAGATTAGGGCCTGAAGCCATCCTGCGGTGTTGCGGCCAGGTCACAAGAAAGCGAGTTGAAGAAAGGAGCTCAGGGGCACTGTAATTCACAAACCTGCAGAGTTATAAATGACAGCTATCGTCCAAAAATAGACTGAAGTAAGGCGGCCAAGAGGACTTGAAAGCGGGGCAGAATTGCAGGAAACCGATTTCAGGAGGTAGACTGGAATTGCATTGAAAGCATAGGAAAAGAGGCAGAACGTCCACAATGATGCACTTGGCCAAAAAGGGCGTATGCGTTTTTTCCTGAATATATTCAGGAAAAAACGCATACGCCCTTTTTGGCCAACCAAGCAAGCTTGCAAAGGAAATCTGCACTACAATGAAGTCTCACTTCCCCCCGATAAAAAGGGGCATCTGAAAAAAGTGTAAAATCCAGAAAGGCAGGACAGGCCATGGAGAACTGGGAGCCTTGTTATGCTGATGGGCGGGATGTAAATTGCCAACAGACACTCGGGAGAAGTGTATGGTGTTTCCTGAAACATCTAAAAAGCAAAGCAACAGAGCCTAGGGCACTGCCACTTATGGGCCTATAGCTTAGGGAAATTAAAATCAAAAAGACACAGCCACCCCAAAGTTTGGATCGGCTCTGTTTATACGAACCTCATTTACAGTACAAGTTCAACTACGCAGAAAGTGAAAAATGGATAAAGAAGTTGTGGTACTTACTTATAAAGCAATATCACTCAGCAATGAAATCTGTGTCATCAGGCCCTTAGCAGCACAATGAGTGGATTCAGGTATGATGATTCTAACTGAAATAAGTCACACAGAAAAGAAACATCATAAGATATCACTAATACACGGAATGTAAACTTGGCTACACAGGAACTGAATTACAGAACAGAACAGGGTCTCAAATTTAGAAAACCAACTTATGCTTGCTTAAGGGGAAAGGTGAGTTGGGGTGCTGCATAAAACCAGAGATTGAAATGAGCACAGATAAAGTTCCTTAAGCCAAATATGGAATAGACAAGAGCTACTCCTTGCTCAACGAAATGGACTCAACACCGCTTATTAAACGCCTAAGAATGTACCTGACTAGTAAGTATCTTAAAACCTATGGATTGCTATGTCTCCGAAAGAGAATCAAGCATGTGTACAGGGGCATAAACGCAGCAGTGATAGGATTGGAGATGTTCGGTGAGCAAATGAAGACCCTTTGAAGTCATATTGCATGGTACCCATTACACGGGTCTCAACTCTCCAGGTTTAAGGTATTCTTCCTTCAACTAAAACATGCATGTGGAACCCAAGTATGATCAACCATGTGAACGGGAGACGTGTTCAAATATGTCTCAGTTTTCCTCCCCTGGTACTCGGGTGCAACATTCCAGACGCTTTACTAACACTCTCCCCACTTGGAGAGTCAGCGCCTTTAACCTCCTGTTTGGCCCAGTTTGCAATTTCTGCGGAAGATGAACAGGAATAGCGAGAACCAATGAGAGACTAGCTGGAGGTGTCTGGACGGGCAAATTTAACTCTCATTTCCCACCAGGAAAAGGAAATAACCAAAGGCTCAGCGTGCCGTGCCGGAACCAGATTAGGGCCTGAAGCCATCCTGCGGTGTTGCGGCCAGCTCAAAAGAAAGCGAGTTGAAGAAAGGAGCTCAGGGGCACTGTAATTCACAAACCTGCAGAGTTATAAATGACAGCTATCGTCCAAAAATATACTGAAGTAAGGCTGCCAAGAGGACTTGAAAGCGGGGCAGAATTGCAGGAAACCGATTTCAGGAGGTAGACTGGAATTGCATTGAAAGCATAGGAAAAGAGGCAGAACGTCCACAATGATGCACTTGGCCCAAAAGGGCGTATGCGTTTTTTCCTGAATATATTCAGGAAAAAACGCATACGCCCTTTTTGGCCAACCAAGCAAGCTTGCAAAGGAAATCTGCACTACAATGAAGTCTCACTTCCCCCCGGTCAAAAGGGCCATCTGAAAAAAGTGTAAAATCCAGAAAGGCAGGACAGGCCATGGAGAACTGGGAGCCTTGTTATGCTGATGGGCGGGATGTAAATTGCCAACAGACACTCGGGAGAAGTGTATGGTGTTTCCTGAAACATCTAAAAAACAAAGCAACAGAGCCTTGGGCACTTCCACTTATGGTCCTATAGCTTAGGGAAATTAAAATCAAAAAGACACAGCCACCCCAAAGTTTGGGACGTCTCTCTTTACAAGAACCTCGTTTACAGTACAAGTTCAACATCGCAGAAAGTGAAAAATGGATAAAGAAGTTGTGGTATTTACTTACAAAGCAATATCACTCAGCAATGAAATCTGTGTCATCAGGCCCTTAGCATCACAATGAGTGGATTCAGGTATGATGATTCTAACTGAAATAAGTCACACAGAAAAAGAAACATCATAAGATATCAGTAATACACGGAATGTAAACTTGGCTACACAGGAACTGAATTACAGAACAGAACAGGGTCTCAAATTTAGAAAACCAACTTATGCTTGCTTAAGGGTAAAGGTGAGTTGGGGTGCTGCATAAAACCAGAGATTGAAATGAGCACAGATAAAGTTCCTTAAGTCAAATATGGAATAGACAAGAGCTACTCCTTGCTCAACGAAATGGACTCAACACCGCATATTAAACGCCTAAGAATGTACCTGACTAGTAAGTATCGTAAAACCTATGGATTGCTATGTCTCCAAAAGAGAATCAAGCATGTGTACAGGGGCATAAACGCAGCAGTGATAGGATTGGAGAGGTTCGGTGAGCAAATGAAGACCCTTTGAAGTCATATTGCATGGTACCCATTACACGGGTCTCAACTCTCCAGGTTTAAGGTATTCTTCCTTCAGCTAAAACATGCATGTGGAACCCAAGTATGATCAACCATGTGAACGGGAGACGTGTTCAAATATGTCTCAGTTTTCCCCCCCTGGTACTCGGCTGCAACATTCCAGACGCTTTACTAACACTCTCCCCACTTGGAGAGTCAGCGCCTTTAACCTCCTGTTTGGCCCAGTTTGCAATTTCTGCGGAAGATGAACAGGAATAGTGAGAACCAATGAGAGGCTAGCTGGAGGTGTCTGGACGGGCAAATTTAACTCTCATTTCCCACCAGGAAGAGGAATTAACCAAAGGCTCAGCGTGCCGGGCCGGAACCAGATTAGGGCCTGAAGCCATCCTGCGGTGTTGCGGCCAGGTCACAAGAAATCGAGTTGAAGAAAGGAGCTCAGGGGCACTGTAATTCACAAACCTGCAGAGTTATAAATGACAGCTATCGTCCAAAAATAGACTGAAGTAAGGCTGCCAAGAGGACTTGAAAGCGGGGCAGAATTGCAGGAAACCGATTTCAGGAGGTAGACTGGAATTGCATTGAAAGCATAGGAAAAGAGGCAGAACGTCCACAGTGATGCACTTGGCCAAAAAGGGCGTATGCGTTTTTTCCTGAATATATTCAGGAAAAAACGCATACGCCCTTTTTGGCCAACCAAGCAAGCTTGCAAAGGAAATCTGCACTACAATGAAGTCTCACTTCCCCCCGGTCAAAAGGGCCATCTGAAAAAAGTGTAAAATCCAGAAAGGCAGGACAGGCCATGGAGAACTGGGAGCCTTGTTATGCTGATGGGCGGGATGTAAATTGCCAACAACCACTCGGGAGAAGTGTATGGTGTTTCCTGAAACATCTAAAAAACAAAGCAACAGAACCTAGGGCACTTGCACTTATGGTCCTATAGCTTAGGGAAATTAAAATCAAAAAGACACAGCCACCCCAAAGTTTGGAACGGCTCTGTTTACAAGAACCTCGTTTACAGTACAAGTTCAACATCGCAGAAAGTGAAAAATGGATAAAGAAGTTGTGGTATTTACTTACAAAGCAATATCACTCAGCAATGAAATCTGTGTCATCAGGCCCTTAGCAGCACAATGAGTGGATTCAGGTATGATGATTCTAACTGAAATAAGTCACACAGAAAAAGAAACATCATAAGATATCAGTAATACACAGAATGGAAACTTGGCTACACAGGAACTGAATTACAGAACAGAACAGGGTCTCAAATTTAGAAAACCAACTTATTCTTGCTTAAGGGTAAAGGTGAGTTGGGGTGCTGCATAAAACCAGAGATTGAAATGAGCACAGATAAAGTTCCTTAAGCCAAATATGGAATAGACAAGAGCTACTCCTTGCTCAACGAAATGGACTCAACACCGCATATTAAATGCCTAAGAATGTACCTGAGTAGTAAGTATCTTAAAAACCTATGGATTGCTATGTCTCCGAAAGAGAATCAAGCATGTGTACAGGGGCATAAACGCAGCAGTGATAGGATTGGAGAGGTTCGGTGAGCAAATGAAGACCCTTTGAAGTCATATTGCATGGTACCCATTACACGGGTTTCAACTACCCAGGTTTAAGGTATTCTTCCTTCAGCTAAAACATGCATGTGGAACCTAGAGTATGATCAACCATGTGATCGGGAGACGTGTTCAAATATGTCTCAGTTTTCCTCCCCTGGTACTCGGGTGCAACATTCCAGACGCTTTACTAACACTCTCCCCACTAGGAGAGTCAGTCCCTTTAACCTCCTGTTTGGCCCAGTTTGCAATTTCTGCGGAAGATGAACAGGAATAGTGAGAACCAATGAGAGGCTAGCTGGAGGTGTCTGGACGGGCAAATTTAACTCTCATTTCCCACCAGGAAGAGGAATTAACCAAAGGCTCAGCGTGCCGGGCCGGAACCAGATTAGGGCCTGAAGCCATCCTGCGGTGTTGCGGCCAGGTCACAAGAAATCGAGTTGAAGAAAGGAGCTCAGGGGCACTGTAATTCACAAACCTGCAGAGTTATAAATGACAGCTATTGTCCAAAAATAGACTGAAGTAAGGCTGCCAAGAGGACTTGAAAGCGGGGCAGAATTGCAGGAAACCGATTTCAGAAGGTAGACTGGAATTGCATTGAAAGCATAGGAAAAGAGGCAGAACGTCCACAATGATGCACTTGGCCAAAAAGGGCGTATGCGTTTTTTCCTGAATATATTCAGGAAAAAACGCATACGCCCTTTTTGGCCAACCAAGCAAGCTTGCAAAGGAAATCTGCACTACAATGAAGTCTCACTTCCCCCCGGTCAAAAGGGCCATCTGAAAAAAGTGTAAAATCCAGAAAGGCAACAGGCCATTGAGAACTGGGAGCCTTGTTATGCTGATGGGCGGGATGTAAATTGCCAACAGACACTTGGGAGAAGTGTATGGTGTTTCCTAAAACATCTAAAAAACAAAGCAACAGAGCCTAGGGCACTGCCACTTATGGTCCTATAGCTTAGGGAAATTAAAATAAAAAAGACACAGCCACCCGAAAGTTTGGGACGCCTCTGTTTACAAGAACCTCGTTTACCGTACAAGTTCAACATCGCAGAAAGTGAAAAATGGATAAAGAAGTTGTGGTATTTACTTACAAAGCAATATCACTCAGCAATGAATTCTGTGTCATCAGGCCCTTAGCATCACAATGAGTGGATTCAGGTATGATGATTCTAACTGAAATAAGTCACACAGAAAAAGAAACATCATAAGATATCACTAATACACGGAATGTAAACTTGGCTACACAGGAACTGAATTCCAAAACAGAACAGGGTCTCAAATTTAGAAAACCAACTTATGCTTGCTTAAGGGGAAAGGTGAGTTGGGGTGCTGCATAAAACCAGAGATTGAAATGAGCACAGATAAAGTTCCTTAAGCCAAATATGGAATAGACAAGAGCTACTCCTTGCTCAACGAAATGGACTCAACACCGCATATTAAACGCCTAAGAACGTACCTGACTAGTAAGTATCTTAAAACCTATGGATTGCTATGTCTCCGAAAGAGAATCAAGCATGTGTACAGGGGCATAAACGCAGCAGTGATAGGATTGGAGAGGTTCGGTGAGCAAATGAAGACCCTTTGAAGTCATATTGCATGGTACCCATTACACGGGTCTCAACTCTCCAGGTTTAAGGTATTCTTCCTTCAACTAAAACATGCATGTGGAACCCAAGTATGATCAACCATGTGAACGGGAGACGTGTTCAAATATGTCTCAGTTTTCCTCCCCTGGTACTCGGGTGCAACATTCCAGATGCTTTACTAACACTCTCCCCACTTGGAGAGTCAGCGCCTTTAACCTCCTGTTTGGCCCAGTTTGCAATTTCTGCGGAAGATGAACAGGAATAGCGAGAACCAATGAGAGACTAGCTGGAGGTGTCTGGACGGGCAAATTTAACTCTCATTTCCCACCAGGAAAAGGAAATAACCAAAGGCTCAGCGTGCCGTGCCGGAACCAGATTAGGGCCTGAAGCCATCCTGCGGTGTTGCGGCCAGCTCAAAAGAAAGCGAGTTGAAGAAAGGAGCTCAGGGGCACTGTAATTCACAAACCTGCAGAGTTATAAATGACAGCTATCGTCCAAAAATAGACTGAAGTAAGGCTGCCAAGAGGACTTGAAAGCGGGGCAGAATTGCAGGAAACCGATTTCAGGAGGTAGACTGGAATTGCATTGAAAGCATAGGAAAAGAGGCAGAACGTCCACAATGATGCACTTGGCCAAAAAGGGCGTATGCGTTTTTTCCTGAATATATTCAGGAAAAAACGCATACGCCCTTTTTGGCCAACCAAGCAAGCTTGCAAAGGAAATCTGCACTACAATGAAGTCTCACTTCCCCCCGGTCAAAAGGGCCATCTGAAAAAAGTGTAAAATCCAGAAAGGCAGGACAGGCCATGGAGAACTGGGAGCCTTGTTATGCTGATGGGCGGGATGTAAATTGCCAACAGACACTCGGGAGAAGTGTATGGTGTTTCCTGAAACGTCTAAAAAACAAAGCAAGAGAGCCTAGGGCACTTCCACTTATGGTCCTATAGCTTAGGGAAATTAAAATCAAAAAGACACAGCCACCCCAAAGTTTGGGACGTCTCTGTTTACAAGAACCTCGTTTACAGTACAAGTTCAACATCGCAGAAAGTGAAAAATGGATAAAGAAGTTGTGGTATTTACTTACAAAGCAATATCACTCAGCAATGAAATCTGTGTCATCAGGCCCTTAGCAGTACAATGAGTGGATTCAGGTATGATGATTCTAACTGAAATAAGTCACACAGAAAAAGAAACATCATAAGATATCAGTAATACACGGAATGTAAACTTGGCTACACAGGAACTGAATTACAGAACAGAACAGGGTCTCAAATTTAGAAAACCAACTTATGCTTGCTTAAGGGTAAAGGTGAGTTGGGGTGCTGCATAAAACCAGAGATTGAAATGAGCACAGATAAAGTTCCTTAAGTCAAATATGGAATAGACAAGAGCTACTCCTTGCTCAACGAAATGGACTCAACACCGCATATTAAACGCCTAAGAATGTACCTGACTAGTAAGTATCGTAAAACCTATGGATTGCTATGTCTCCAAAAGAGAATCAAGCATGTGTACAGGGGCATAAACGCAGCAGTGATAGGATTGGAGAGGTTCGGTGAGCAAATGAAGACCCTTTGAAGTCATATTGCATGGTACCCATTACACGGGTCTCAACTCTCCAGGTTTAAGGTATTCTTCCTTCAGCTAAAACATGCATGTGGAACCCAAGTATGATCAACCATGTGAACGGGAGACGTGTTCAAATATGTCTCAGTTTTCCCCCCCTGGTACTCGGGTGCAACATTCCAGACGCTTTACTAACACTCTCCCCACTTGGAGAGTCAGCGCCTTTAACCTCCTGTTTGGCCCAGTTTGCAATTTCTGCGGAAGATGAACAGGAATAGCGAGAACCAATGAGAGACTAGCTGGAGGTGTCTGGACGGGCAAATTTAACTCTCATTTCCCACCAGGAAGAGGAAATAACCAAAGACTCAGCGTGCCGTGCCGGAACCAGATTAGGGCCTGAAGCCATCCTGCGGTGTTGCGGCCAGGTCACAAGAAAGCAAGTTGAAGAAAGGAGCTCAGGGGCACTGTAATTCACAAACCTGCAGAGTTATAAATGACAGCTATCGTCCAAAAATAGACTGAAGTAAGGCTGCCAAGAGGACTTGAAAGCGGGGCAGAATTGCAGGAAACCGATTTCAGGAGGTAGACTGGAATTGCATTGAAAGCATAGGAAAAGAGGCAGAACGTCCACAATGATGCACTTGGCCAAAAAGGGCGTATGCGTTTTTTCCTGAATATATTCAGGAAAAAACGCATACGCCCTTTTTGGCCAACCAAGCAAGCTTGCAAAGGAAATCTGCACTACAATGAAGTCTCACTTCCCCCCGGTCAAAAGGGCCATCTGAAAAAAATGTAAAATCCAGAAAGGCAGGACAGGCCATGGAGAACTGGGAGCCTTGTTATGCTGATGGGCGGGATGTAAATTGCCAACAACCACTCGGGAGAAGTGTATGGTGTTTCCTGAAACATCTAAAAAACAAAGCAACAGAACCTAGGGCACTTCCACTTATGGTCCTATAGCTTAGGGAAATTAAAATAAAAAAGACACAGCCACCCCAAAGTTTGGAACGGCTCTGTTTACAAGAACCTCGTTTACAGTATAAGTTCAACATCGCAGAAAGTGAAAAATGGATAAAGAAGTTGTGGTATTTACTTACAAAGCAATATCACTCAGCAATGAAATCTGTGTCATCAGGCCCTTAGCAGCACAATGAGTGGATTCAGTTATGATGATTCTAACTGAAATAAGTCACACAGAAAAAGAAACATCATAAGATATCAGTAATACACAGAATGGAAACTTGGCTACACAGGAACTGAATTACAGAACAGAACAGGGTCTCAAATTTAGAAAACCAACTTATTCTTGCTTAAGGGTAAAGGTGAGTTGGGGTGCTGCATAAAACCAGAGATTGAAATGAGCACAGATAAAGTTCCTTAAGCCAAATATGGAATAGACAAGAGCTACTCCTTGCTCAACGAAATGGACTCAACACCGCATATTAAATGCCTAAGAATGTACCTGACTAGTAAGTATCTTAAAAACCTATGGATTGCTATGTCTCCGAAAGAGAATCAAGCATGTGTACAGGGGCATAAACGCAGCAGTGATAGGATTGGAGAGGTTCGGTGAGCAAATGAAGACCCTTTGAAGTCATATTGCATGGTACCCATTACACGGGTTTCAACTACCCAGGTTTAAGGTATTCTTCCTTCAGCTAAAACATGCATGTGGAACCTAGAGTACGATCAACCATGTGATCGGGAGACGTGTTCAAATATGTCTCAGTTTTCCTCCCCTGGTACTCGGGTGCAACATTCCAGACGCTTTACTAACACTCTCCCCACTAGGAGAGTCAGTCCCTTTAACCTCCTGTTTGGCCCAGTTTGCAATTTCTGCGGAAGATGAACAGGAATAGTGAGAACCAATGAGAGGCTAGCTGGAGGTGTCTGGACGGGCAAATTTAACTCTCATTTCCCACCAGGAAGAGGAATTAACCAAAGGCTCAGCGTGCCGGGCTGGAACCAGATTAGGGCCTGAAGCCATCCTGCGGTGTTGCGGCCAGGTCACAAGAAATCGAGTTGAAGAAAGGAGCTCAGGGGCACTGTAATTCACAAACCTGCAGAGTTATAAATGACAGCTATCGTCCAAAAATAGACTGAAGTAAGGCTGCCAAGAGGACTTGAAAGCGGGGCAGAATTGCAGGAAACTGATTTCAGAAGGTAGACTGGAATTGCATTGAAAGCATAGGAAAAGAGGCAGAACGTCCACAATGATGCACTTGGCCAAAAAGGGCGTATGCGTTTTTTCCTGAATATATTCAGGAAAAAACGCATACGCCCTTTTTGGCCAACCAAGCAAGCTTGCAAAGGAAATCTGCACTACAATGAAGTCTCACTTCCCCCCGGTCAAAAGGGCCATCTGAAAAAAGTGTAAAATCCAGAAAGGCAACAGGCCATTGAGAACTGGGAGCCTTGTTATGCTGATGGGCGGGATGTAAATTGCCAACAGACACTTGGGAGAAGTGTATGGTGTTTCCTAAAACATCTAAAAAACAAAGCAACAGAGCCTAGGGCACTGCCACTTATGGTCCTATAGCTTAGGGAAATTAAAATAAAAAAGACACAGCCACCCGAAAGTTTGGGACGCTTCTGTTTACAAGAACCTCGTTTACCGTACAAGTTCAACATCGCAGAAAGTGAAAAATGGATAAAGAAGTTGTGGTATTTACTTACAAAGCAATATCACTCAGCAATGAATTCTGTGTCATCAGGCCCTTAGCATCACAATGAGTGGATTCAGGTATGATGATTCTAACTGAAATAAGTCACACAGAAAAAGAAACATCATAAGATATCACTAATACACGGAATGTAAACTTGGCTACACAGGAACTGAATTCCAAAACAGAACAGGGTCTCAAATTTAGAAAACCAACTTATGCTTGCTTAAGGGGAAAGGTGAGTTGGGGTGCTGCATAAAACCAGAGATTGAAATGAGCACAGATAAAGTTCCTTAAGCCAAATATGGAATAGACAAGAGCTACTCCTTGCTCAACGAAATGGACTCAACACCGCATATTAAACGCCTAAGAACGTACCTGACTAGTAAGTATCTTAAAACCTATGGATTGCTATGTCTCCGAAAGAGAATCAAGCATGTGTACAGGGGCATAAACGCAGCAGTGATAGGATTGGAGAGGTTCGGTGAGCAAATGAAGACCCTTTGAAGTCATATTGCATGGTACCCATTACACGGGTCTCAACTCTCCAGGTTTAAGGTATTCTTCCTTCAACTAAAACATGCATGTGGAACCCAAGTATGATCAACCATGTGAACGGGAGACGTGTTCAAATATGTCTCAGTTTTCCTCCCCTGGTACTCGGGTGCAACATTCCAGATGCTTTACTAACACTCTCCCCACTTGGAGAGTCAGCGCCTTTAACCTCCTGTTTGGCCCAGTTTGCAATTTCTGCGGAAGATGAACAGGAATAGCGAGAACCAATGAGAGACTAGCTGGAGGTGTCTGGACGGGCAAATTTAACTCTCATTTCCCACCAGGAAAAGGAAATAACCAAAGGCTCAGCGTGCCGTGCCGGAACCAGATTAGGGCCTGAAGCCATCCTGCGGTGTTGCGGCCAGCTCAAAAGAAAGCGAGTTGAAGAAAGGAGCTCAGGGGCACTGTAATTCACAAACCTGCAGAGTTATAAATGACAGCTATCGTCCAAAAATAGACTGAAGTAAGGCTGCCAAGAGGACTTGAAAGCGGGGCAGAATTGCAGGAAACCGATTTCAGGAGGTAGACTGGAATTGCATTGAAAGCATAGGAAAAGAGGCAGAACGTCCACAATGATGCACTTGGCCAAAAAGGGCGTATGCGTTTTTTCCTGAATATATTCAGGAAAAAACGCATACGCCCTTTTTGGCCAACCAAGCAAGCTTGCAAAGGAAATCTGCACTACAATGAAGTCTCACTTCCCCCCGGTCAAAAGGGCCATCTGAAAAAAGTGTAAAATCCAGAAAGGCAGGACAGGCCATGGAGAACTGGGAGCCTTGTTATGCTGATGGGCGGGATGTAAATTGCCAACAGACACTCGGGAGAAGTGTATGGTGTTTCCTGAAACGTCTAAAAAACAAAGCAAGAGAGCCTAGGGCACTTCCACTTATGGTCCTATAGCTTAGGGAAATTAAAATCAAAAAGACACAGCCACCCCAAAGTTTGGGACGTCTCTGTTTACAAGAACCTCGTTTACAGTACAAGTTCAACATCGCAGAAAGTGAAAAATGGATAAAGAAGTTGTGGTATTTACTTACAAAGCAATATCACTCAGCAATGAAATCTGTGTCATCAGGCCCTTAGCAGTACAATGAGTGGATTCAGGTATGATGATTCTAACTGAAATAAGTCACACAGAAAAAGAAACATCATAAGATATCAGTAATACACGGAATGTAAACTTGGCTACACAGGAACTGAATTACAGAACAGAACAGGGTCTCAAATTTAGAAAACCAACTTATGCTTGCTTAAGGGTAAAGGTGAGTTGGGGTGCTGCATAAAACCAGAGATTGAAATGAGCACAGATAAAGTTCCTTAAGTCAAATATGGAATAGACAAGAGCTACTCCTTGCTCAACGAAATGGACTCAACACCGCATATTAAACGCCTAAGAATGTACCTGACTAGTAAGTATCGTAAAACCTATGGATTGCTATGTCTCCAAAAGAGAATCAAGCATGTGTACAGGGGCATAAACGCAGCAGTGATAGGATTGGAGAGGTTCGGTGAGCAAATGAAGACCCTTTGAAGTCATATTGCATGGTACCCATTACACGGGTCTCAACTCTCCAGGTTTAAGGTATTCTTCCTTCAGCTAAAACATGCATGTGGAACCCAAGTATGATCAACCATGTGAACGGGAGACGTGTTCAAATATGTCTCAGTTTTCCCCCCCTGGTACTCGGGTGCAACATTCCAGACGCTTTACTAACACTCTCCCCACTTGGAGAGTCAGCGCCTTTAACCTCCTGTTTGGCCCAGTTTGCAATTTCTGCGGAAGATGAACAGGAATAGCGAGAACCAATGAGAGACTAGCTGGAGGTGTCTGGACGGGCAAATTTAACTCTCATTTCCCACCAGGAAGAGGAAATAACCAAAGACTCAGCGTGCCGTGCCGGAACCAGATTAGGGCCTGAAGCCATCCTGCGGTGTTGCGGCCAGGTCACAAGAAAGCAAGTTGAAGAAAGGAGCTCAGGGGCACTGTAATTCACAAACCTGCAGAGTTATAAATGACAGCTATCGTCCAAAAATAGACTGAAGTAAGGCTGCCAAGAGGACTTGAAAGCGGGGCAGAATTGCAGGAAACCGATTTCAGGAGGTAGACTGGAATTGCATTGAAAGCATAGGAAAAGAGGCAGAACGTCCACAATGATGCACTTGGCCAAAAAGGGCGTATGCGTTTTTTCCTGAATATATTCAGGAAAAAACGCATACGCCCTTTTTGGCCAACCAAGCAAGCTTGCAAAGGAAATCTGCACTACAATGAAGTCTCACTTCCCCCCGGTCAAAAGGGCCATCTGAAAAAAATGTAAAATCCAGAAAGGCAGGACAGGCCATGGAGAACTGGGAGCCTTGTTATGCTGATGGGCGGGATGTAAATTGCCAACAACCACTCGGGAGAAGTGTATGGTGTTTCCTGAAACATCTAAAAAACAAAGCAACAGAACCTAGGGCACTTCCACTTATGGTCTTATAGCTTAGGGAAATTAAAATAAAAAAGACACAGCCACCCCAAAGTTTGGAACGGCTCTGTTTACAAGAACCTCGTTTACAGTATAAGTTCAACATCGCAGAAAGTGAAAAATGGATAAAGAAGTTGTGGTATTTACTTACAAAGCAATATCACTCAGCAATGAAATCTGTGTCATCAGGCCCTTAGCAGCACAATGAGTGGATTCAGTTATGATGATTCTAACTGAAATAAGTCACACAGAAAAAGAAACATCATAAGATATCAGTAATACACAGAATGGAAACTTGGCTACACAGGAACTGAATTACAGAACAGAACAGGGTCTCAAATTTAGAAAACCAACTTATTCTTGCTTAAGGGTAAAGGTGAGTTGGGGTGCTGCATAAAACCAGAGATTGAAATGAGCACAGATAAAGTTCCTTAAGCCAAATATGGAATAGACAAGAGCTACTCCTTGCTCAACGAAATGGACTCAACACCGCATATTAAATGCCTAAGAATGTACCTGACTAGTAAGTATCTTAAAAACCTATGGATTGCTATGTCTCCGAAAGAGAATCAAGCATGTGTACAGGGGCATAAACGCAGCAGTGATAGGATTGGAGAGGTTCGGTGAGCAAATGAAGACCCTTTGAAGTCATATTGCATGGTACCCATTACACGGGTTTCAACTACCCAGGTTTAAGGTATTCTTCCTTCAGCTAAAACATGCATGTGGAACCTAGAGTACGATCAACCATGTGATCGGGAGACGTGTTCAAATATGTCTCAGTTTTCCTCCCCTGGTACTCGGGTGCAACATTCCAGACGCTTTACTAACACTCTCCCCACTAGGAGAGTCAGTCCCTTTAACCTCCTGTTTGGCCCAGTTTGCAATTTCTGCGGAAGATGAACAGGAATAGTGAGAACCAATGAGAGGCTAGCTGGAGGTGTCTGGACGGGCAAATTTAACTCTCATTTCCCACCAGGAAGAGGAATTAACCAAAGGCTCAGCGTGCCGGGCTGGAACCAGATTAGGGCCTGAAGCCATCCTGCGGTGTTGCGGCCAGGTCACAAGAAATCGAGTTGAAGAAAGGAGCTCAGGGGCACTGTAATTCACAAACCTGCAGAGTTATAAATGACAGCTATCGTCCAAAAATAGACTGAAGTAAGGCTGCCAAGAGGACTTGAAAGCGGGGCAGAATTGCAGGAAACTGATTTCAGAAGGTAGACTGGAATTGCATTGAAAGCATAGGAAAAGAGGCAGAACGTCCACAATGATGCACTTGGCCAAAAAGGGCGTATGCGTTTTTTCCTGAATATATTCAGGAAAAAACGCATACGCCCTTTTTGGCCAACCAAGCAAGCTTGCAAAGGAAATCTGCACTACAATGAAGTCTCACTTCCCCCCGGTCAAAAGGGCCATCTGAAAAAAGTGTAAAATCCAGAAAGGCAACAGGCCATTGAGAACTGGGAGCCTTGTTATGCTGATGGGCGGGATGTAAATTGCCAACAGACACTCGGGAGAAGTGTATGGTGTTTCCTGAAACATCTAAAAAACAAAGCAACAGAGCCTAGGGCACTTCCACTTATGGTCCTATAGCTTAGGGAAATTAAAATCAAAAAGACACAGCCACCCCAAAGTTTGGAACAGCTCTGTTTACAAGAACCTCGTTTACAGTACAAGTTCAACATCGCAGAAAGTGAAAAATGGATAAAGAAGTTGTGGTATTCACTTACAAAGCAATATCACTCAGCAATGAAATCTATGTCATCAGGCCCTTAGCAGCACAATGAGTGGATTCAGGTATGATGATTCTAACTGAAATAAGTCACACAGAAAAAGAAACATCATAAGATATCAGTAATACACGGAAGGAAACTTGGCTACACTGGAACTGAATTACAGAACAGAACAGGGTCTCAAATTTAGAAAAACAACTTATGCTTGCTTAAAGGTAAAGGTGAGATGGGGTGCTGCATAAAACCAGAGATTGAAATGAGCACAGATAAAGTTCCTTAAGTCAAATATGGAATAGACAAGAGCTACTCCTTGCTCAACGAAATGGACTCAACACCGCATATTAAACGCCTAAGAATGTACCTGACTAGTAAGTATCGTAAAACCTATGGATTGCTATGTCTCCAAAAGAGAATCAAGCATGTGTACAGGGGCATAAACGCAGCAGTGATAGGATTGGAGAGGTTCGGTGAGCAAATGAAGACCCTTTGAAGTCATATTGCATGGTACCCATTACACGGGTCTGAACTCTCCAGGTTTAAGGTATTCTTCCTTCAGCTAAAACATGCATGTGGAACCCAAGTATGATCAACCATGTGAACGGGAGACGTGTTCAAATATGTCTCAGTTTTCCCCCCCTGGTACTCGGCTGCAACATTCCAGACGCTTTACTAACACTCTCCCCACTTGGAGAGTCAGCGCCTTTAACCTCCTGTTTGGCCCAGTTTGCAATTTCTGTGGAAGATGAACAGGAATAGCGAGAACCAATGAGAGACTAGCTGGAGGTGTCTGGACGGGCAAATTTAACTCTCATTTCCCACCAGGAAGAGGAATTAACCAAAGGCTCAGCATGCCGTACCGGAACCAGATTAGGGCCTGAAGCCATCCTGCGGTGTTGCGGCCAGCTCAAAAGAAAGCGAGTTGAAGAAAGGAGCTCAGGGGCACTGTAATTCACAAACCTGCAGAGTTATAAATGACAGCTATCGTCCAAAAATAGACTGAAGTAAGGCTGCCAAGAGGACTTGAAAGCGGGGCAGAATTGCAGGAAACCGATTTCAGGAGGTAGACTGGAATTGCATTGAAAGCATAGGAAAAGAGGCAGAACGTCCACAATGATGCACTTGGCCAAAAAGGGCGTATGCGTTTTTTCCTTAATATATTCAGGAAAAAACGCATACGCCCTTTTTGGCCAACCAAGCAAGCTTGCAAAGGAAATCTGCACTACAATGAAGTCTCACTTCCCCCCGGTCAAAAGGGCCATCTGAAAAAAGTGTAAAATCCAGAAAGGTAACAGGCCATTGAGAACTCGGAGCCTTGTTATGCTGATGGGCGGGATGTAAATTGCCAACAGACACTTGGGAGAAGTGTATGGTGTTTCCTGAAACATCTAAAAAACAAAGCAACAGAGCCTAGGGCACTTCCACTTATGGTCCTATAGCTTAGGGAAATTAAAATCAAAAAGACACAGCCACCCCAAAGTTTGGAACGGCTCTGTTTACAAGAACCTCGTTTACAGTACAAGTTCAACATCGCAGAAAGTGAAAAATGGATAAAGAAGTTGTGGTATTCACTTACAAAGCAATATCACTCAGCAATGAAATCTATGTCATCAGGCCCTTAGCAGCACAATGAGTGGATTCAGGTATGATGATTCTAACTGAAATAAGTCACACAGAAAAAGAAACATCATAAGATATCAGTAATACACGGAATGGAAACTTGGCTACACAGGAACTGAATTACAGAACAGAACAGGGTCTCAAATTTAGAAAACCAACTTATGCTTGCTTAAGGGTAAAGGTGAGTTGGGGTGCTGCATAAAACCAGAGATTGAAATGAGCACAGATAAAGTTCCTTAAGTCAAATATGGAATAGACAAGAGCTACTCCTTGCTCAACGAAATGGACTCAACACCGCATATTAAACGCCTAAGAATGTACCTGACTAGTAAGTATCGTAAAACCTATGGATTGCTATGTCTCCGAAAGAGAATCAAGCATGTGTACAGGGGCATAAATGCAGCAGTGATAGGATTGGAGAGGTTCGGTGAGCAAATGAAGACCCTTTGAAGTCATATTGCATGGTACCCATTACACGGGTCTCAACTCTCCAGGTTTAAGGTATTCTTCCTTCAGCTAAAACATGCATGTGGAACCCAAGTATGATCAACCATGTGAACGGGAGACGTGTTCAAATATGTCTCAGTTTTCCTCCCCTGGTACTCGGGTGCAACATTCCAGACGCTTTACTAACACTCTCCCCACTTGGAGAGTCAGCGCCTTTAACCTCCTGTTTGGCCCAGTTTGCAATTTCTGCGGAAGATGAACAGGAATAGCGAGAACCAATGAGAGGCTAGCTGAAGGTGTCTGGACGGGCAAATTTAACTCTCATTTCCCACCAGGAAGAGGAAATAACCAAAGGCTCAGCGTGCCGTGCCGGAACCAGATTAGGGCCTGAAGCCATCCTGCGGTGTTGCGGCCAGCTCAAAAGAAAGCGAGTTGAAGAAAGGAGCTCAGGGGCACTGTAATTCACAAACCTGCAGAGTTATAAATGACAGCTATCATCCAAAAATAGACTGAAGTAAGGCTGCCAAGAGGACTTGAAAGCGGGGCAGAATTGCAGGAAACCGATTTCAGGAGGTAGACTGGAATTGCATTGAAAGCATAGGAAAAGAGGAAGAACGTCCACAATGATGCACTTGGTCAAAAAGGGCGTATGCGTTTTTTCCTGAATATATTCAGGAAAAAACGCATACGCCCTTTTTGGCCAACCAAGCAAGCTTGCAAAGGAAATCTGCACTACAATGAAGTCTCACTTCCCCCCGGTCAAAAGGGCCATCTGAAAAAAGTGTAAAATCCAGAAAGGCAGGACAGGCCATGGAGAACTGGGAGCCTTGTTATGCTGATGGGCGGGATGTAAATTGCCAACAGACACTCGGGAGAAGTGTATGGTGTTTCCTGAAACATCTAAAAAACAAAGCAACAGAGCCTAGGGCACTTCCACTTATGGTCCTATAGCTTAGGGAAATTAAAATCAAAAAGACACAGCCACCCCAAAGTTTGGAACGGCTCTGTTTACAAGAACCTCGTTTACAGTACAAGTTCAACATCGCAGAAAGTGAAAAATGGATAAAGAAGTTGTGGTATTTACTTACAAAGCAATATCACTCAGCAATGAAATCTGTGTCATCAGGCCCTTAGCAGCACAATGAGTGGATTCAGGTATGATGATTCTAACTGAAATAAGTCACACAGAAAAAGAAACATCATAAGATATCAGTAATACACGGAATGGAAACTTGGCTACACAGGAACTGAATTACAGAACAGAACAGGGTCTCAAATTTAGAAAACCAACTTATTCTTGCTTAAGGGTAAAGGTGAGATGGGGTGCTGCATAAAACCAGAGATTGAAATGAGCACAGATAAAGTTCCTTAAGCCAAATATGGAATAGACAAGAGCTACTCCTTGCTCAACGAAATGGACTCAACACCCCATATTAAACGCCTAAGAATGTACCTGACTAGTAAGTATCGTAAAACCTATGGATTGCTATGTCTCCGAAAGAGAATCAAGCATGTGTACAGGGGCATAAACGCAGCAGTGATAGGATTGGAGAGGTTCGGTGAGCAAATGAAGACCCTTTGAAGTCATATTGCATGGTACCCATTCCACGGGTTTCAACTACCCAGGTTTAAGGTATTCTTCCTTCAGCTAAAACATGCATGTGTAACCTAGAGTATGATCAACCATGTGATCGGGAGACGTGTTCAAATATGTCTCAGTTTTCCTCCCCTGGTACTCGGGTGCAACATTCCAGACGCTTTACTAACACTCTCTCCACTTGGAGAGTCAGTCCCTTTAACCTCCTGTTTGGCCCAGTTTGCAATTTCTGCGGAAGATGAACAGGAATAGCGAGAACCAATGAGAGGCTAGCTGGAGGTGTCTGGACGGGCAAATTTAACTCTCATTTCCCACCAGGAAGAGGAATTAACCAAAGGCTCAGCGTGCCGGGCCGGAACCAGATTAGGGCCTGAAGCCATCCTGCGGTGTTGCGGCCAGGTCACAAGAAAGCGAGTTGAAGAAAGGAGCTCAGGGGCACTGTAATTCACAAACCTGCAGAGTTATAAATGACAGCTATCGTCCAAAAATAGACTGAAGTAAGGCTGCCAAGAGGACTTGAAAGCGGGGCAGAATTGCAGGAAACCGATTTCAGGAGGTAGACTGGAATTGCATTGAAAGCATAGGAAAAGAGGCAGAACGTCCACAATGATGCACTTGGCCAAAAAGGGCGTATGCGTTTTTTCCTGAATATATTCAGGAAAAAACGCATACGCCCTTTTTGGCCAACCAAGCAAGCTTGCAAAGGAAATCTGCACTACAATGAAGTCTCACTTCCCCCCGGTCAAAAGGGCCATGTGAAAAAAGTGTAAAATCCAGAAAGGCAACAGGCCATTGAGAACTGGGAGCCTTGTTATGCTGATGGGCGGGATGTAAATTGCCAACAGACACTCGGGAGAAGTGTATGGTGTTTCCTGAAACATCTAAAAAACAAAGCAACAGAGCCTAGGGCACTACCACTTATGGTCCTATAGCTTAGGGAAATTAAAATCAAAAAGACACAGCCACCCCAAAGTTTGGAACGGCTCTGTTTACAAGAACCTCGTTTACAGTACAAGTTCAACATCGCAGAAAGTGAAAAATGGATAAAGAAGTTGTGGTATTCACTTACAAAGCAATATCACTCAGCAATGAAATCTATGTCATCAGGCCCTTAGCAGTACAATGAGTGGATTCAGGTATGATGATTCTAACTGAAATAAGTCACACAGAAAAAGAAACATCATAAGGTATCAGTAATACACGGAATGTAAACTTGGCTACACAGGAACTGAATTACAGAACAGAACAGGGTCTCAAATTTAGAAAAACAACTTATGCTTGCTTAAGGGTAAAGGTGAGTTGGGGTGCTGCATAAAACCAGAGATTGAAATGAGCAGAGATAAAGTTCCTTATGTCAAATATGGAATACACAAGAGCTACTCCTTGCTCAACGAAATGGACTCAACACCGCATATTAAACGCCTAAGAATGTACCTGACTTGTAAGTATCTTAAAACCTATGGATTGCTATGTCTCCGAAAGAGAATCAAGCATGTGTACAGGGGCATAAACGCAGCTGTGATAGGATTGGAGAGGTTCGGTGAGCAAATGAAGACCCTTTGAAGTCATATTGCATGGTACCCATTCCACGGGTTTCAACTACCCAGGTTTAAGGTATTCTTCCTTCAGCTAAAACATGCATGTGGAACCTAGAGTATGATCAACCATGTGATCGGGAGACGTGTTCAAATATGTCTCAGTTTTCCTCCCCTGGTACTCGGGTGCAACATTCCAGACGCTTTACTAACACTCTCCCCACTTGGAGAGTCAGTCCCTTTAACCTCCTGTTTGGCCCAGTTTGCAATTTCTGCGGAAGATGAACAGGAATAGCGAGAACCAATGAGAGGCTAGCTGGAGGTGTCTGGACGGGCAAATTTTACTCTCATTTCCCACCAGGAAGAGGAATTAACCAAAGGCTCAGCGTGCCGGGCCGGAACCAGATTAGGGCCTGAAGCCATCCTGCGGTGTTGCGGCCAGGTCACAAGAAAGCGAGTTGAAGAAAGGAGCTCAGGGGCACTGTAATTCACAAACCTGCAGAGTTATAAATGACAGCTATCGTCCAAAAATAGACTGAAGTAAGGCTGCCAAGAGGACTTGAAAGCGGGGCAGAATTGCAGGAAACCGATTTCAGGAGTTAGACTGGAATTGCATTGAAAGCATAGGAAAAGAGGCAGAACGTCCACAATGATGCACTTGGTCAAAAAGGGCGTATGCGTTTTTTCCTGAATATATTCAGGAAAAAACGCATACGCCCTTTTTGGCCAACCAAGCAAGCTTGCAAAGGAAATCTGCACTACAATGAAGTCTCACTTCCCCCCGGTCAAAAGGGCCATCTGAAAAAAGTGTAAAATCCAGAAAGGCAACAGGCCATAGAGAACTGGGAGCCTTGTTATGCTGATGGGCGGGATGTAAATTGCCAACAGACACTCGGGAGAAGTGTATGGTGTTTCCTGAAACATCTAAAAAACAAAGCAACAGAGCCTAGGGCACTGCCACTTATGGTCCTATAGCTTAGGGAAATTAAAATCAAAAAGACACAGCCACCCCAAAGTTTGGAACGGCTCTGTTTACAAGAACCTCGTTTACAGTACAAGTTCAACATCGCAGAAAGTGAAAAATGGATAAAGAAGTTGTGGTATTTACTTACAAAGCAATATCACTCAGCAATGAAATCTATGTCATCAGGCCCTTAGCATCACAATGAGTGGATTCAGGTATGATGATTCTAACTGAAATAAGTCACACAGAAAAAAAACATCATAAGATATCAGTAATACACGGAATGTAAACTTGGCTACACAGGAACTGAATTACAGAACAGAACAGGGTCTCAAATTTAGAAAACCAACTTATGCTTGCTTAAGGGTAAAGGTGATTTGGGGTGCTGCATAAAACCAGAGATTGAAATGAGCACAGATAAAGTTCCTTAAGTCAAATATGGAATAGACAAGAGCTACTCCTTGCTCAACGAAATGGACTCAACACCGCATATTAAACGCCTAAGAATGTACCTGACTAGTAAGTATCGTAAAACCTATGGATTGCTATGTCTCCGAAAGAGAATCAAGCATGTGTACAGGGGCATAAACGCAGCAGTGATAGGATTGGAGAGGTTCGGTGAGCAAATGAAGACCCTTTGAAGTCATATTGCATGGTACCCATTACACGGGTCGCAACTCTCCAGGTTTAAGGTATTCTTCCTTCAGCTAAAACATGCATGTGAAACCCAAGTATGATCAACCATGTGAACGGGAGACGTGTTCAAATATGTCTCAGTTTTCCTCCCCTGGTACTCGGGTGCAACATTCCAGACGCTTTACTAACACTCTCCCCACTTGGAGAGTCAGCGCCTTTAACCTCCTGTTTGGCCCAGTTTGCAATTTCTGCGGAAGATGAACAGGAATAGCGAGAACCAATGAGAGACTAGCTGGAGGTGTCTGGACGGGCAAATTTAACTCTCATTTCCCACCAGGCAGTGGAAATAACCAAAGGCTCAGCGTGCCGTGCGGGAAACAGATTAGGGCCTGAAGCCATCCTGCGGTGTTGCGGCCAGGTCACAAGAAAGCGAGTTGAAGAAAGGAGCTCAGGGGCACTGTAATTCACAAACCTGCAGAGTTATAAATGACAGCTATCGTCCAAAAATAGACTGAAGTAAGGCTGCCAAGAGGACTTGAAAGCGGGGCAGAATTGCAGGAAACCGATTTCAGGAGGTAGACTGGAATTGCATTGAAAGCATAGGAAAAGAGGCAGAACGTCCACAATGATGCACTTGGCCAAAAAGGGCGTATGTGTTTTTTCCTGAATATATTCAGGAAAAAACGCATACGCCCTTTTTGGCCAACCAAGCAAGCTTGCAAAGGAAATCTGCACTACAATGAAGTCTCACTTCCCCCCGGTCAAAAGGGCCATCTGAAAAAAGTGTAAAATCCAGAAAGGCAGGACAGACCATGGAGAACTGGGAGCCTTGTTATGCTGATGGGCGGGATGTAAATTGCCAACAACCACTCGGGAGAAGTGTATGGTGTTTCCTGAAACATCTAAAAAACAAAGCAACAGAACCTAGGGCACTTCCACTTATGGTCCTATAGCTTAGGGAAATTAAAATAAAAAAGACACAGCCACCCCAAAGTTTGGAACGGCTCTGTTTACAAGAACCTCGTTTACAGTACAAGTTCAACATCGCAGAAAGTGAAAAATGGATAAAGAAGTTGTGGTATTTACTTACAAAGCAATATCACTCAGCAATGAAATCTGTGTCATCAGGCCCTTAGCAGCACAATGAGTGGATTCAGGTATGATGATTCTAACTGAAATAAGTCACACAGAAAAAGAAACATCATAAGATATCAGTAATACACGGAATGTAAACTTGACTACACAGGAACTGAATTACAGAACAGAACAGGGTCTCAAATTTAGAAAACCAACTTATTCTTTCTTAAGGGTAAAGGTGAGTTGGGGTGCTGCATAAAACCAGAGATTGAAATGAGCACAGATAAAGTTCCTTAAGCCAAATATGGAATAGACAAGAGCTACTCCTTGCTCAACGAAATGGACTCAACACCCCATATTAAACGCCTAAGAATGTACCTGACTAGTAAGTATCTTAAAACCTATGGATTGCTATGTCTCCGAAAGAGAATCAAGCATGTGTACAGGGGCATAAACGCAGCAGTGATAGGATTGGAGAGGTTCGGTGAGCAAATGAAGACCCTTTGAAGTCATATTGCATGGTACCCATTCCACGGGTTTCAACTACCCAGGTTTAAGGTTTTCTTCCTTCAGCTAAAACATGCATGTGGAACCTAGAGTATGATCAACCATGTGATCGGGAGACGTGTTCAAATATGTCTCAGTTTTCCTCCCCTGGTACTCGGGTGCAACATTCCAGACGCTTTACTAACACTCTCCCGACTTGGAGAGTCAGTCCCTTTAACCTCCTGTTTGGCCCAGTTTGCAATTTCTGCGGAAGATGAACAGGAATAGCGAGAACCAATGAGAGGCTAGCTGGAGGTGTCTGGACGGGCAAATTTAACTCTCATTTCCCACCAGGAAGAGGAATTAACCAAAGGCTCAGCATGCCGGGCCGGAACCAGATTAGGGCCTGAAGCCATCCTGCGGTGTTGCGGCCAGGTCACAAGAAAGCGAGTTGAAGAAAGGAGCTCAGGGGCACTGTAATTCACAAACCTGCAGAGTTATAAATGACAGCTATCGTCCAAAAATAGACTGAAGTAAGTCTGCCAGGAGGACTTGAAAGTGGGACAGAATTGCAGGAAACCGATTTCAGGAGGTAGACTGGAATTGCATTGAAAGCATAGGAAAAGAGGCAGAACGTCCACAATGATGCACTTGGACAGAAAGGGCGTATGCGTTTTTTCCTGAATATATTCAGGAAAAAACGCATACGCCCTTTTTGGCCAACCAAGCAAGCTTGCAAAGGAAATCTGCACTACAATGAAGTCTCACTTCCCCCCGGTCAAAAGGGCCATCTGAAAAAAGTGTAAAATCCAGAAAGGCAACAGGCCATGGAGAACTGGGAGCCTTGTTATGCTGATGGGTGGGATGTAAATTGCCAACAGACACTTGGCGGAAGTGTATGGTGTTTCCTGAAACATCTAAAAAACAAAGCAACAGAGCCTAGGGCACTTCCACTTATGGTCCTATAGCTTAGGGAAATTAAAATCAAAAAGACACAGCCACCCCAAAGTTTGGAACGGCTCTGTTTACAAGAACCTCGTTTACAGTACAAGTTCAACATCGCAGAAAGTGAAAAATGGATAAAGAAGTTGTGGTATTCACTTACAAAACAATATCACTCAGCAATGAAATCTATGTCATCAGGCCCTTAGCAGCACAATGAGTGGATTCAGGTATGATGATTCTAACTGAAATAAGTCACACAGAAAAAGAAACATCATAAGATATCAGTAATACACGGAATGGAAACTTGGCTACACAGGAACTGAATTACAGAACAGAACAGGGTCTCAAATTTAGAAAACCAACTTATGCTTGCTTAAGGGTAAAGGTGAGTTGGGGTGCTGCATAAAACCAGAGATTGAAATGAGCACAGATAAAGTTCCTTAAGCCAAATATGGAATAGACAAGAGCTACTCCTTGCTCAACGAAATGGACTCAACACCGCATATTAAACGCCTAAGAATGTACCTGACTTGTAAGTATCTTAAAACCTATGGATTGCTATGTCTCCGAAAGAGAATCAAGCATGTGTACTGGGGCATAAACGCAGCAGTGATAGGATTGGAGAGGTTCGGTGAGCAAATGAAGACCCTTTGAAGTCATATTGCATGGTACCCATTCCACGGGTTTCAACTACCCAGGTTTAAGGTATTCTTCCTTCAGCTAAAACATACATGTGGAACCTAGAGTATGATCAACCATGTGATCGGGAGACGTGTTCAAATATGTCTCAGTTTTCCTCCCCTGGTACTCGGGTGCAACATTCCAGACGCTTTACTAACACTCTCCCCACTTGGAGAGTCAGTCCCTTTAACCTCCTGTTTGGCCCAGTTTGCAATTTCTGCGGAAGATGAACAGGAATAGCGAGAACCAATGAGAGGCTAGCTGGAGGTGTCTGGACGGGCAAATTTAACTCTTATTTCCCACCAGGAAGAGGAATTAACCAAAGGCTCAGCATGCCGGGCCGGAACCAGATTAGGGCTTGAAGCCATCCTGCGGTGTTGCGGCCAGGTCACAAGAAAGCGAGTTGAAGAAAGGAGCTCAGGGGCACTGTAATTCACAAACCTGCAGAGTTATAAATGACAGCTATCGTCCAAAAATAGACTGAAGTAAGGCTGCCAAGAGGACTTGAAAGCGGGGCAGAATTGCAGGAAACCGATTTCAGGAGGTAAACTGGAATTGCATTGAAAGCATAGGAAAAGAGGCAGAACGTCCACAATGATGCACTTGGCCAAAAAGGGCGTATGCGTTTTTTCCTGAATATATTCAGGAAAAAACGCATATGCCGTTTTTGGCCAACCAAGCAAGCTTGCAAAGGAAATCTGCACTACAATGAAGTCTCACTTCCCCCCGGTCAAAAGGGCCATCTGAAAAAAGTGTAAAATCCAGAAAGGCAACAGGCCATTGAGAACTGGGAGCCTTGTTATGCTGATGGGCGGGATGTAAATTGCCAACAGACACTCGGGAGAAGTGTATGGTGTTTCCTGAAACATCTAAAAAACAAAGCAACAGAGCCTAGGGCACTGTCACTTATGGTCCTATAGCTTAGGGAAATTAAAATCAAAAAGACACAGCCACCCCAAAGTTTGGGACACCTTTGTTTACAAGAACCTCGTTTACAGTACAAGTTCAACATCGCAGAAAGTGAAAAATGGATAAAGAAGTTGTGGTATTTACTTACAAAGCAATATCACTCAGCAATGAAATCTATGTCATCAGGCCCTTAGCATCACAATGAGTGGATTCAGGTATGATGATTCTAACTGAAATAAGTCACACAGAAAAAAAACATCATAAGATATCAGTAATACACGGAATGTAAACTTGGCTACACAGGAACTGAATTACAGAACAGAACAGGGTCTCAAATTTAGAAAACCAACTTATGCTTGCTTAAGGGGAAAGGTGAGTTGGGGTGCTGCATAAAACCAGAGATTGAAATGAGCACAGATAAAGTTCCTTAAGTCAAATATGGAATAGACAAGAGCTACTCCTTGCTCAACGAAATGGACTCAACACCGCATATTAAACGCCTAAGAATGTACCTGACTAGTAAGTATCGTAAAACCTATGGATTGCTATGTCTCCGAAAGAGAATCAAGCATGTGTACAGGGGCATAAACGCAGCAGTGATAGGATTGGAGAGGTTCGGTGAGCAAATGAAGACCCTTTGAAGTCATATTGCATGGTACCCATTACACGGGTCTCAACTCTCCAGGTTTAAGGTATTCTTCCTTCAGCTAAAACATGCATGTGGAACCCAAGTATGATCAACCATGTGAACGGGAGACGTGTTCAAATATGTCTCAGTTTTCCTCCCCTGGTACTCGGGTGCAACATTCCAGACGCTTTACTAACACTCTCCCCACTTGGAGAGTCAGCGCCTTTAACCTCCTGTTTGGCCCAGTTTGCAATTTCTGCGGAAGATGAACAGGAATAGCGAGAACCAATGAGAGACTAGCTGGAGGTGTCTGGACGGGCAAATTTAACTCTCATTTCCCACCAGGAAGTGGAAATAACCAAAGGCTCAGCGTGCCGTGCCGGAACCAGATTAGGGCCTGAAGCCATCCTGCGGTGTTGCGGCCAGGTCACAAGAAAGCAAGTTGAAGAAAGGAGCTCAGGGGCACTGTAATTCACAAACCTGCAGAGTTATAAATGACAGCTATCGTCCAAAAATAGACTGAAGTAAGGCTGCCAAGAGGACTTGAAAGCGGGGCAGAATTGCAGGAAACCGATTTCAGGAGGTAGACTGGAATTGCATTGAAAGCATAGGAAAAGAGGCAGAACGTCCACAATGATGCACTTGGCCAAAAAGGGCGTATGCGTTTTTTCCTGAATATATTCAGGAAAAAACGCATACGCCCTTTGTGGCCAACCAAGCAAGCTTGCAAAGGAAATCTGCACTACAATGAAGTCTCACTTCCCCCCGGTCAAAAGGGCCATCTGAAAAAAGTGTAAAATCCAGAAAGGCAGGACAGACCATGGAGAACTGGGAGCCTTGTTATGCTGATGGGCGGGATGTAAATTGCCAACAACCACTCGGGAGAAGTGTATGGTGTTTTTTGAAACATCTAAAAAACAAAGCAACAGAACCTAGGGCACTTCCACTTATGGTCCTATAGCTTAGGGAAATTAAAATCAAAAAGACACAGCCACCCCAAAGTTTGGAACGGCTCTGTTTACAAGAACCTCGTTTACAGTACAAGTTCAACATCGCAGAAAGTGAAAAATGGATAAAGAAGTTGTGGTATTTACTTACAAAGCAATATCACTCAGCAATGAAATCTGTGTCATCAGGCCCTTAGCAGCACAATGAGTGGATTCAGGTATGATGATTCTAACTGAAATAAGTCACACAGAAAAAGAAACATCATAAGATATCAGTAATACACGGAATGTAAACTTGACTACACAGGAACTGAATTACAGAACAGAACAGGGTCTCAAATTTAGAAAACCAACTTATGCTTTCTTAAGGGTAAAGGTGAGATGGGGTGCTGCATAAAACCAGAGATTGAAATGAGCACAGATAAAGTTCCTTAAGCCAAATATGGAATAGACAAGAGCTACTCCTTGCTCAACGAAATGGACTCAACACCCCATATTAAACGCCTAAGAATGTACCTGACTAGTAAGTATCTTAAAACCTATGGATTGCTATGTCTCCGAAAGAGAATCAAGCATGTGTACAGGGGCATAAACGCAGCAGTGATAGGATTGGAGAGGTTCGGTGAGCAAATGAAGACCCTTTGAAGTCATATTGCATGGTACCCATTCCACGGGTTTCAACTACCCAGGTTTAAGGTTTTCTTCCTTCAGCTAAAACATGCATGTGGAACCTAGAGTATGATCAACCATGTGATCGGGAGACGTGTTCAAATATGTCTCAGTTTTCCTCCCCTGGTACTCGGGTGCAACATTCCAGACGCTTTACTAACACTCTCCCGACTTGGAGAGTCAGTCCCTTTAACCTCCTGTTTGGCCCAGTTTGCAATTTCTGCGGAAGATGAACCGGAATAGCGAGAACCAATGAGAGGCTAGCTGGAGGTGTCTGGACGGGCAAATTTAACTCTCATTTCCCACCAGGAAGAGGAATTAACCAAAGGCTCAGCATGCCGGGCCGGAACCAGATTAGGGCCTGAAGCCATCCTGCGGTGTTGCGGCCAGGTCACAAGAAAGGGAGTTGAAGAAAGGAGCTCAGGGGCACTGTAATTCACAAACCTGCAGAGTTATAAATGACAGCTATCGTCCAAAAATAGACTGAAGTAAGTCTGCCAGGAGGACTTGAAAGCGGGACAGAATTGCAGGAAACCGATTTCAGGAGGTAGACTGGAATTGCATTGAAAGCATAGGAAAAGAGGCAGAACGTCCACAATGATGCACTTGGACAAAAAGGGCGTATGCGTTTTTTCCTGAATATATTCAGGAAAAAACGCATACGCCCTTTTTGGCCAACCAAGCAAGCTTGCAAAGGAAATCTGCACTACAATGAAGTCTCACTTCCCCCCGGTCAAAAGGGCCATCTGAAAAAAGTGTAAAATCCAGAAAGGCAGGACAGGCCATGGAGAACTGGGAGCCTTGTTATGGTGCTGGGCGGGATGTAAATTGCCAACAACCACTCGGGAGAAGTGTATGGTGTTTCCTGAAACATCTAAAAAACAAAGCAACAGAACCTAGGGCACTTCCACTTATGGTCCTATAGCTTAGGGAAATTAAAATCAAAAAGACACAGCCACCCCAAAGTTTGGAACGGCTCTGTTTACAAGAACCTCGTTTACAGTACAAGTTCAACATCGCAGAAAGTGAAAAATGGATAAAGAAGTTGTGGTATTTACTTACAAAGCAATATCACTCAGCAATGAAATCTGTGTCATCAGGCCCTTAGCAGCACAATTAGTGGATTCAGGTATGATGATTCTAACTGAAGTAAGTCACACAGAAAAAGAAACATCATAAGATATCAGTAATACACGGAATGGAAACTTGGCTACACAGGAACTGAATTACAGAACAGAACAGGGTCTCAAATTTAGAAAACCAACTTATGCTTCCTTAAGGGTAAAGGTGAGTTGGGGTGCTGCATAAAACCAGAGATTGAAATGAGCACAGATAAAGTTCCTTAAGCCAAATATGGAATAGACAAGAGCTACTCCTTGATCAATGAAATGGACTCAACACCCCATATTAAACGCCTAAGAATGTACCTGACTTGTAAGTATCTTAAAACCTATGGATTGCTATGTCTCCGAAAGAGAATCAAGCATGTGTACAGGGGCATAAACGCAGCAGTGATAGGATTGGAGAGGTTCGGTGAGCAAATGAAGACCCTTTGAAGTCATATTGCATGGTACCCATTCCATGGGTTTCAACTACCCAGGATTAAGGTATTCTTCCTTCAGCTAAAACATGCATGTGGAACCCAAGTATGATCAACCATGTGAACGGGAGACGTGTTCAAATATGTCTCAGTTTTCCTCCCCTGGTACTCGGGTGCAACATTCCAGACGCTTTACTAACACTCTCCCCACTTGGAGAGTCAGCGCCTTTAACCTCCTGTTTGGCCCAGTTTGCAATTTCTGCGGAAGATGAACAGGAATAGCGAGAACCAATGAGAGGCTAGCTGGAGGTGTCTAGACGGGCAAATTATTCCTGAATATATTCAGGAAAAAACGCATACGCCCTTTTTGGCCAACCAAGCAAGCTTGCAAAGGAAATCTGCACTACAATGAAGTCTCACTTCCCCCCGGTCAAAAGGGCCATCTGAAAAAAGGGTAAAATCCGGAAAGGCAGGACAGGCCATGGAGAACTGGGAGCCTTGTTATGCTGATGGGCGGGATGTAAATTGCCAACAACCCCTCGGTAGAAGTGTATGGTGTTTCCTGAAACATCTAAAAAACAAAGCAACAGAGCCTAGGGCACTGCCGCTTATGGTCCTATAGCTTAGGGAAATTAAAATCAAAAAGACACAGCCACCCCAAAGTTTGGGACGCCTCTGTTTACAAGAACCTCGTTTACAGTACAAGTTCAACATCGCAAAAGTGAAAAATGGATAAAGAAGTTGTCGTATTTACTTACAAAGCAATATCACTCAGCAATGAAATCTATGTCATCAGGCCCTTAGCATCACAATGAGTGGATTCAGGTATGATGATTCTAACTGAAATAAGTCACACAGAAAAAGAAACATCATAAGATATCAGTAATACACGGAATGTAAACTTGGCTACACAGGAACTGAATTACAGAACAGAACAGGGTCTCAAATTTAGAAAACCAACTTATGCTTGCTTAAGGGTAAAGGTAGTTGGGGTGCTGCATAAAACCAGAGATTGAAATGAGCACAGATAAAGTTCCTTAAGTCAAATATGGAATAGACAAGAGCTACTCCTTGTTCAACGAAATGGACTCAACACCGCATATTAAACGCCTTAGAATGTACCTGACTAGTAAGTATTGTAAAACCTATGGATTGCTATGTCTCCAAAAGAGAATCAAGCATGTGTACAGGGGCATAAACGCAGCAGTGATAGGATTGGAGAGGTTTGGTGAGCAAATGAAGACCCTTTGAAGTCATATTGCATGGTACCCATTCCAAGGGTCTCAACTCTCCAGGTTTAAGGTATTCTTCCTTCAGCTAAAACATGCATGTGGAACCCAAGTATGATCAACCATGTGAACAGGAGACGTGTTCAAATATGTCTCAGTTTTCCTCCCCTGGTACTCGGGTGCAACATTCCAGACGCTTTACTAACACTCTCCCGACTTGGAGAGTCAGTCCCTTTAACCTCCTGTTTGGCCCAGTTTGCAATTTCTGCGGAAGATGAACAGGAATAGCGAGAACCAATGAGAGACTAGCTGGAGGTGTCTGAACGGGCAAATTTAACTCTCAATTCCCACCAGGAAGAGGAATTAACCAAAGGCTCAGCATGCCGTACCGGAACCAGATTAGGGCCTGAAGCCATCCTGCGGTGTTGCAGCCAGGTCACAAGAAAGCGAGTTGAAGAAAGGAGCTCAGGGGCACTGTAATTCACAAACCTGCAGAGTTATAAATGACAGCTATCGTCCAAAAATAGACTGAAGTAAGGCTGCCAAGAGGACTTGAAAGCGGGGCAGAATTGCAGGAAACCGATTTCAGGAGGTAGACTGGAATTGCATTGAAAGCATAGGAAAAGAGGCAGAACGTCCACAATGATGCACTTGGCCAAAAAGGGCGTATGCGTTTTTTCCTGAATATATTCAGGAAAAAACGCATACGCCCTTTTTGGCCAACCAAGCAAGCTTGCAAAGGAAATCTGCATTACAATGAAGTCTCACTTCCCCCCGGTCAAAAGGGCCATCTGAAAAAAGTGTAAAATCCAGAAAGGCAACAGGCCATTGAGAACTGGGAGCCTTGTTATGCTGATGGGCGGGATGTAAATTGCCAACAGACACTTGGGAGAAGTGTATGGTGTTTCCTGAAACATCTAAAAAACAAAGCAACAGAGCCTAGGGCACTTCCTCTTATGGTCCTATAGCTTAGGGAAATTAAAATCAAAAAGACACAGCCACCCCAAAGTTTGGGACGCCTCTGTTTACAAGAACCTCGTTTACAGTACAAGTTCAACATCGCAGAAAGTGAAAAATGGATAAAGAACTTGTGGTACTTACGTACAATGCAGTATCACTCAGCAATGAAATCTATGTCATCAGGCCCGTAGCAGCATAATGAGTAGATTCAGGTACGATGATTCTAACTGAAATAAGTCACACAGAAAAAGAAACATCATAAGATATCACTAATACACGGAATGTAAACTTGGCTACACAGGAACTGAATTACAGAACAGAACAGGGTCTCAAATTTAGAAAACCAACTTATGCTTGCTTAAGGGTAAAGGTGAGTTGGGGTGCTGCATAAAACCAGAGATTGAAATGAGCACAGATAAAGTTCCTTAAGTCAAATATGGAATAGACAAGAGCTACTCCTTGCTCAACGAAATGGACTCAACACCGCATATTAAACGCCTAAGAATGTACCTGACTAGTAAGTATCTTAAAACCTATGGATTGCTATGTCTCCGAAAGAGAATCAAGCATGTGTACAGGGGCATAAACTCAGCAGTGATAGGATTGGAGAGGTTCGGTGAGCAAATGAAGACCCTTTGAAGTCATATTGCATGGTACCCATTACACGGGTCTTAACTCTCCAGGTTTAAGGTATTCTTCCTTCAACTAAAACATGCATGAGGAACCCAAGTATGATCAACCATGTGAACGGGAGGCGTGTTCAAATATGTCTCAGTTTTCCTCCCCTGGTACTCGGGTGCAACATTCCAGACGCTTTACTAACACTCTCCCCACTTGGAGAGTCAGCGCCTTTAACCTCCTGTTTGGCCCAGTTTGCAATTTCTGCGGAAGATGAACAGGAATAGCGAGAACCAACTAGAGACTAGCTGGAGGTGTCTGGACGGGCAAATTTAACTCTCATTTCCCACCAGGAAGAGGAAATAACCAAAGGCTCAGCGTGCAGTGCCGGAACCAGATTAGGGCCTGAAGCCATCCTGCGGTGTTGCGGCCAGGTCACAAGAAAGCGAGTTGAAGAAAGGAGCTCAGGGGCACTGTAATTCACAAACCTGCAGAGTTATAAATGACAGCTATCATCCAAAAATAGACTGAAGTAAGGCTGCCAAGAGGACTTGAAAGCGGGGCAGAATTGCAGGAAACCGATTTCAGGAGGTAGACTGGAATTGCATTGAAAGCATAGGAAAAGAGGCAGAACGTCCAGAATGATGCACTTGGCCAAAAAGGGCGTATGCGTTTTTTCCTGAATATATTCAGGAAAAAACGCATACGCCCTTTTTGGCCAACCAAGCAAGCTTGCAAAGGAAATCTGCATTACAATGAAGTCTCACTTCCCCCCGGTCATAAGGGCCATCTGAAAAAAGTGTAAAATCCAGAAAGGCAACAGGCCATTGAGAACTGGGAGCCTTGTTATGCTGATGGGCGGGATGTAAATTGCCAACAGACACTCGGGAGAAGTGTATGGTGTTTCCTGAAACATCTAAAAAACAAAGCAACAGAGCCTAGGGCACTGCCACTTATGGTCCTATAGCTTAGGGAAATTAAAATCAAAAAGACACAGCCACCCCAAAGTTTGGGACGCCTCTGTTTACAAGAACCTTGTTTACAGTACAAGTTCAACATCGCAGAAAGTGAAAAATGGATAAAGAAGTTGTGGTATTTACTTACAAAGCAATATCACTCAGCAATGAAATCTATCTCATCAGGCCCTTAGCATCACAATGAGTGGATTCAGGTATGATGATTCTAACTGAAGTAAGTCACACAGAAAAAGAAACATCATAAGGTATCAGTAATACACGGAATGTAAACTTGGCTACACAGGAACTGAATTACAGAACAGAACAGGGTCTCAAATTTAGAAAACCAACTTATGCTTGCTTAAGGGTAAAGGTGAGTTGGGGTGCTGCATAAAACCAGAGATTGAAATGAGCACAGATAAAGTTCCTTAAGTCAAATATGGAATAGACAAGAGCTACTCCTTGCTCAACGAAATGGACTCAACACCCCATATTAAACGCCTAAGAATGTACCTGACTAGTAAGTATCTTAAAACCTATGGATTGCTATGTCTCCGAAAGAGAATCAAGCATGTGTACAGGGGCATAAACGCAGCAGTGATAGGATTGGAGAGGTTCGGTGAGCAAATGAAGACCCTTTGAAGTCATATTGCATGGTACCCATTCCACGGGTTTCAACTACCCAGGTTTAAGGTATTCTTCCTTCAGCTAAAACATGCATGTGGAACCTAGAGTATGATCAACCATGTGATCGGGAGACGTGTTCAAATATGTCTCAGTTTTCCTCCCCTGGTACTCGGGTGCAACATTCCAGACGCTTTACTAACACTCTCCCCACTTGGAGAGTCAGTCCCTTTAACCTCCTGTTTGGCCCAGTTTGCAATTTCTGCGGAAGATGAACAGGAATAGCGAGAACCAATGAGAGGCTAGCTGGAGGTGTCTGGACGGGCAAATTTAACTCTCATTTACCACCAGGAAGAGGAATTAACCAAAGGCTCAGCATGCCGGGCCGGAACCAGATTAGGGCCTGAAGCCATCCTGTGGTGTTGCGGCCAGGTCACAAGAAAGCGAGTTGAAGAAAGGAGCTCAGGAGCACTGTAATTCACAAACCTGCAGAGTTATAAATGACAGCAATCGTCCAAAAATAGACTGAAGTAAGGCTGCCAAGAGGACTTGAAAGCGGGGCAGAATTGCAGGAAACCGATTTCAGGAGGTAGACTGGAATTGCATTGAAAGCATAGGAAAAGAGGCAGAACGTCCACAATGATGCACTTGGCCAAAAAGGGCGTATGCGTTTTTTCCTGAATATATTCAGGAAAAAACGCATACGCCCTTTTTGGCCAACCAAGCAAGCTTGCAAAGGAAATCTGCACTACAATGAAGTCTCACTTCCCCCCGGCCAAAAGGGCCATCTGAAAAAAGTGTAAAATCCAGAAAGGCAGGACAGGCCATGGAGAACTGGGAGCCTTGTTATGCTGATGGGCGGGATGTAAATTGCCAACAACCACTCGGGAGAAGTGTATGGTGTTTCCTGAAACATCTAAAAAACAAAGCAACAGAACCTAGGGCACTTCCACTTATGGTCCTATAGCTTAGGGAAATTAAAATCAAAAAGACACAGCCACCCCAAAGTTTGGGACGCCTCTGTTTACAAGAACCTCGTTTACAGTACAAGTTCAACATCGCAGAAAGTGAAAAATGGATAAAGAAGTTGTGGTATTTACTTACAAAGCAATATCACTCAGCAATGAAATCTGTGTCATCAGGCCCTTAGCAGCACAATGAGTGGATTCAGGTATGATGATTCTAACTGAAGTAAGTCACACAGAAAAAGAAACATCATAAGATATCAGTAATACACGGAATGTAAACTTGGCTACACAGGAACTGAATTACAGAACAGAACAGGGTCTCAAATTTAGAAAACCAACTTATGCTTGCTTAAGGGGAAAGGTGAGTTGGGGTGCTGCATAAAACCAGAGATTGAAACGAGCACAGATAAAGTTCCTTAAGCCAAATATGGAATAGACAAGAGCTACTCCTTGCTCAACGAAATGGACTCAACACCCCATATTAAACGCCTAAGAATGTACCTGACTAGTAAGTATCGTAAAACCTATGGATTGCTATGTCTCCAAAAGAGAATCAAGCATGTGTACAGGGGCATAAACGCAGCAGTGATAGGATTGGAGAGGTTCGGTGAGCAAATGAAGACCCTTTGAAGTCATATTGCATGGTACCCATTCCACGGGTCTCAACTCTCCAGGTTTAAGGTATTCTTCCTTCAGCTAAAACATGCATGTGGAACCCAAGTATGATCAACCATGTGAACAGGAGACGTGTTCAAATATGTCTCAGTATTCCTCCCCTGATACTCGGGTGCAACATTCCAGACGCTTTACTAACACTCTCCCCACTTGGAGAGTCAGCGCTTTTAAACTCCCGTTTGGCCCAGTTTGCAATTTCTGCGGAAGATGAACAGGAATAGCGAGAACCAATGAGAGACTAGCTGGAGGTGTCTGGACGGGCAAATTTAACTCTCATTTCCCACCAGGAAGTGGAAATAACCAAAGGCTCAGCGTGCCGTGCCGGAACCAGATTAGGGCCTGAAGCCATCCTGCGGTGTTGCGGCCAGGTCACAAGAAAGCAAGTTGAAGAAAGGAGCTCAGGGGCACTGTAATTCACAAACCTGCAGAGTTATAAATGACAGCTATCGTCCAAAAATAGACTGAAGTAAGGCTGCCAAGAGGACTTGAAAGCGGGGCAGAATTGCAGGAAACCGATTTCAGGAGGTAGACTGGAATTGCATTGAAAGCATAGGAAAAGAGGCAGAACGTCCACAATGATGCACTTGGCCAAAAAGGGCGTATGCGTTTTTTCCTGAATATATTCAGGAAAAAACGCATACGCCCTTTGTGGCCAACCAAGCAAGCTTGCAAAGGAAATCTGCACTACAATGAAGTCTCACTTCCCCCCGGTCAAAAGGGCCATCTGAAAAAAGTGTAAAATCCAGAAAGGCAGGACAGACCATGGAGAACTGGGAGCCTTGTTATGCTGATGGGCGGGATGTAAATTGCCAACAACCACTCGGGAGAAGTGTATGGTGTTTTTTGAAACATCTAAAAAACAAAGCAACAGAACCTAGGGCACTTCCACTTATGGTCCTATAGCTTAGGGAAATTAAAATCAAAAAGACACAGCCACCCCAAAGTTTGGAACGGCTCTGTTTACAAGAACCTCGTTTACAGTACAAGTTCAACATCGCAGAAAGTGAAAAATGGATAAAGAAGTTGTGGTATTTACTTACAAAGCAATATCACTCAGCAATGAAATCTGTGTCATCAGGCCCTTAGCAGCACAATGAGTGGATTCAGGTATGATGATTCTAACTGAAATAAGTCACACAGAAAAAGAAACATCATAAGATATCAGTAATACACGGAATGTAAACTTGACTACACAGGAACTGAATTACAGAACAGAACAGGGTCTCAAATTTAGAAAACCAACTTATGCTTTCTTAAGGGTAAAGGTGAGATGGGGTGCTGCATAAAACCAGAGATTGAAATGAGCACAGATAAAGTTCCTTAAGCCAAATATGGAATAGACAAGAGCTACTCCTTGCTCAACGAAATGGACTCAACACCCCATATTAAACGCCTAAGAATGTACCTGACTAGTAAGTATCTTAAAACCTATGGATTGCTATGTCTCCGAAAGAGAATCAAGCATGTGTACAGGGGCATAAACGCAGCAGTGATAGGATTGGAGAGGTTCGGTGAGCAAATGAAGACCCTTTGAAGTCATATTGCATGGTACCCATTCCACGGGTTTCAACTACCCAGGTTTAAGGTTTTCTTCCTTCAGCTAAAACATGCATGTGGAACCTAGAGTATGATCAACCATGTGATCGGGAGACGTGTTCAAATATGTCTCAGTTTTCCTCCCCTGGTACTCGGGTGCAACATTCCAGACGCTTTACTAACACTCTCCCGACTTGGAGAGTCAGTCCCTTTAACCTCCTGTTTGGCCCAGTTTGCAATTTCTGCGGAAGATGAACCGGAATAGCGAGAACCAATGAGAGGCTAGCTGGAGGTGTCTGGACGGGCAAATTTAACTCTCATTTCCCACCAGGAAGAGGAATTAACCAAAGGCTCAGCATGCCGGGCCGGAACCAGATTAGGGCCTGAAGCCATCCTGCGGTGTTGCGGCCAGGTCACAAGAAAGGGAGTTGAAGAAAGGAGCTCAGGGGCACTGTAATTCACAAACCTGCAGAGTTATAAATGACAGCTATCGTCCAAAAATAGACTGAAGTAAGTCTGCCAGGAGGACTTGAAAGCGGGACAGAATTGCAGGAAACCGATTTCAGGAGGTAGACTGGAATTGCATTGAAAGCATAGGAAAAGAGGCAGAACGTCCACAATGATGCACTTGGACAAAAAGGGCGTATGCGTTTTTTCCTGAATATATTCAGGAAAAAACGCATACGCCCTTTTTGGCCAACCAAGCAAGCTTGCAAAGGAAATCTGCACTACAATGAAGTCTCACTTCCCCCCGGTCAAAAGGGCCATCTGAAAAAAGTGTAAAATCCAGAAAGGCAGGACAGGCCATGGAGAACTGGGAGCCTTGTTATGGTGCTGGGCGGGATGTAAATTGCCAACAACCACTCGGGAGAAGTGTATGGTGTTTCCTGAAACATCTAAAAAACAAAGCAACAGAACCTAGGGCACTTCCACTTATGGTCCTATAGCTTAGGGAAATTAAAATCAAAAAGACACAGCCACCCCAAAGTTTGGAACGGCTCTGTTTACAAGAACCTCGTTTACAGTACAAGTTCAACATCGCAGAAAGTGAAAAATGGATAAAGAAGTTGTGGTATTTACTTACAAAGCAATATCACTCAGCAATGAAATCTGTGTCATCAGGCCCTTAGCAGCACAATTAGTGGATTCAGGTATGATGATTCTAACTGAAGTAAGTCACACAGAAAAAGAAACATCATAAGATATCAGTAATACACGGAATGGAAACTTGGCTACACAGGAACTGAATTACAGAACAGAACAGGGTCTCAAATTTAGAAAACCAACTTATGCTTCCTTAAGGGTAAAGGTGAGTTGGGGTGCTGCATAAAACCAGAGATTGAAATGAGCACAGATAAAGTTCCTTAAGCCAAATATGGAATAGACAAGAGCTACTCCTTGATCAATGAAATGGACTCAACACCCCATATTAAACGCCTAAGAATGTACCTGACTTGTAAGTATCTTAAAACCTATGGATTGCTATGTCTCCGAAAGAGAATCAAGCATGTGTACAGGGGCATAAACGCAGCAGTGATAGGATTGGAGAGGTTCGGTGAGCAAATGAAGACCCTTTGAAGTCATATTGCATGGTACCCATTCCATGGGTTTCAACTACCCAGGATTAAGGTATTCTTCCTTCAGCTAAAACATGCATGTGGAACCCAAGTATGATCAACCATGTGAACGGGAGACGTGTTCAAATATGTCTCAGTTTTCCTCCCCTGGTACTCGGGTGCAACATTCCAGACGCTTTACTAACACTCTCCCCACTTGGAGAGTCAGCGCCTTTAACCTCCTGTTTGGCCCAGTTTGCAATTTCTGCGGAAGATGAACAGGAATAGCGAGAACCAATGAGAGGCTAGCTGGAGGTGTCTAGACGGGCAAATTATTCCTGAATATATTCAGGAAAAAACGCATACGCCCTTTTTGGCCAACCAAGCAAGCTTGCAAAGGAAATCTGCACTACAATGAAGTCTCACTTCCCCCCGGTCAAAAGGGCCATCTGAAAAAAGGGTAAAATCCGGAAAGGCAGGACAGGCCATGGAGAACTGGGAGCCTTGTTATGCTGATGGGCGGGATGTAAATTGCCAACAACCCCTCGGTAGAAGTGTATGGTGTTTCCTGAAACATCTAAAAAACAAAGCAACAGAGCCTAGGGCACTGCCGCTTATGGTCCTATAGCTTAGGGAAATTAAAATCAAAAAGACACAGCCACCCCAAAGTTTGGGACGCCTCTGTTTACAAGAACCTCGTTTACAGTACAAGTTCAACATCGCAAAAGTGAAAAATGGATAAAGAAGTTGTCGTATTTACTTACAAAGCAATATCACTCAGCAATGAAATCTATGTCATCAGGCCCTTAGCATCACAATGAGTGGATTCAGGTATGATGATTCTAACTGAAATAAGTCACACAGAAAAAGAAACATCATAAGATATCAGTAATACACGGAATGTAAACTTGGCTACACAGGAACTGAATTACAGAACAGAACAGGGTCTCAAATTTAGAAAACCAACTTATGCTTGCTTAAGGGTAAAGGTAGTTGGGGTGCTGCATAAAACCAGAGATTGAAATGAGCACAGATAAAGTTCCTTAAGTCAAATATGGAATAGACAAGAGCTACTCCTTGTTCAACGAAATGGACTCAACACCGCATATTAAACGCCTTAGAATGTACCTGACTAGTAAGTATTGTAAAACCTATGGATTGCTATGTCTCCAAAAGAGAATCAAGCATGTGTACAGGGGCATAAACGCAGCAGTGATAGGATTGGAGAGGTTTGGTGAGCAAATGAAGACCCTTTGAAGTCATATTGCATGGTACCCATTCCAAGGGTCTCAACTCTCCAGGTTTAAGGTATTCTTCCTTCAGCTAAAACATGCATGTGGAACCCAAGTATGATCAACCATGTGAACAGGAGACGTGTTCAAATATGTCTCAGTTTTCCTCCCCTGGTACTCGGGTGCAACATTCCAGACGCTTTACTAACACTCTCCCGACTTGGAGAGTCAGTCCCTTTAACCTCCTGTTTGGCCCAGTTTGCAATTTCTGCGGAAGATGAACAGGAATAGCGAGAACCAATGAGAGACTAGCTGGAGGTGTCTGAACGGGCAAATTTAACTCTCAATTCCCACCAGGAAGAGGAATTAACCAAAGGCTCAGCATGCCGTACCGGAACCAGATTAGGGCCTGAAGCCATCCTGCGGTGTTGCAGCCAGGTCACAAGAAAGCGAGTTGAAGAAAGGAGCTCAGGGGCACTGTAATTCACAAACCTGCAGAGTTATAAATGACAGCTATCGTCCAAAAATAGACTGAAGTAAGGCTGCCAAGAGGACTTGAAAGCGGGGCAGAATTGCAGGAAACCGATTTCAGGAGGTAGACTGGAATTGCATTGAAAGCATAGGAAAAGAGGCAGAACGTCCACAATGATGCACTTGGCCAAAAAGGGCGTATGCGTTTTTTCCTGAATATATTCAGGAAAAAACGCATACGCCCTTTTTGGCCAACCAAGCAAGCTTGCAAAGGAAATCTGCATTACAATGAAGTCTCACTTCCCCCCGGTCAAAAGGGCCATCTGAAAAAAGTGTAAAATCCAGAAAGGCAACAGGCCATTGAGAACTGGGAGCCTTGTTATGCTGATGGGCGGGATGTAAATTGCCAACAGACACTTGGGAGAAGTGTATGGTGTTTCCTGAAACATCTAAAAAACAAAGCAACAGAGCCTAGGGCACTTCCTCTTATGGTCCTATAGCTTAGGGAAATTAAAATCAAAAAGACACAGCCACCCCAAAGTTTGGGACGCCTCTGTTTACAAGAACCTCGTTTACAGTACAAGTTCAACATCGCAGAAAGTGAAAAATGGATAAAGAACTTGTGGTACTTACGTACAATGCAGTATCACTCAGCAATGAAATCTATGTCATCAGGCCCGTAGCAGCATAATGAGTAGATTCAGGTACGATGATTCTAACTGAAATAAGTCACACAGAAAAAGAAACATCATAAGATATCACTAATACACGGAATGTAAACTTGGCTACACAGGAACTGAATTACAGAACAGAACAGGGTCTCAAATTTAGAAAACCAACTTATGCTTGCTTAAGGGTAAAGGTGAGTTGGGGTGCTGCATAAAACCAGAGATTGAAATGAGCACAGATAAAGTTCCTTAAGTCAAATATGGAATAGACAAGAGCTACTCCTTGCTCAACGAAATGGACTCAACACCGCATATTAAACGCCTAAGAATGTACCTGACTAGTAAGTATCTTAAAACCTATGGATTGCTATGTCTCCGAAAGAGAATCAAGCATGTGTACAGGGGCATAAACTCAGCAGTGATAGGATTGGAGAGGTTCGGTGAGCAAATGAAGACCCTTTGAAGTCATATTGCATGGTACCCATTACACGGGTCTTAACTCTCCAGGTTTAAGGTATTCTTCCTTCAACTAAAACATGCATGAGGAACCCAAGTATGATCAACCATGTGAACGGGAGGCGTGTTCAAATATGTCTCAGTTTTCCTCCCCTGGTACTCGGGTGCAACATTCCAGACGCTTTACTAACACTCTCCCCACTTGGAGAGTCAGCGCCTTTAACCTCCTGTTTGGCCCAGTTTGCAATTTCTGCGGAAGATGAACAGGAATAGCGAGAACCAACTAGAGACTAGCTGGAGGTGTCTGGACGGGCAAATTTAACTCTCATTTCCCACCAGGAAGAGGAAATAACCAAAGGCTCAGCGTGCAGTGCCGGAACCAGATTAGGGCCTGAAGCCATCCTGCGGTGTTGCGGCCAGGTCACAAGAAAGCGAGTTGAAGAAAGGAGCTCAGGGGCACTGTAATTCACAAACCTGCAGAGTTATAAATGACAGCTATCATCCAAAAATAGACTGAAGTAAGGCTGCCAAGAGGACTTGAAAGCGGGGCAGAATTGCAGGAAACCGATTTCAGGAGGTAGACTGGAATTGCATTGAAAGCATAGGAAAAGAGGCAGAACGTCCAGAATGATGCACTTGGCCAAAAAGGGCGTATGCGTTTTTTCCTGAATATATTCAGGAAAAAACGCATACGCCCTTTTTGGCCAACCAAGCAAGCTTGCAAAGGAAATCTGCATTACAATGAAGTCTCACTTCCCCCCGGTCATAAGGGCCATCTGAAAAAAGTGTAAAATCCAGAAAGGCAACAGGCCATTGAGAACTGGGAGCCTTGTTATGCTGATGGGCGGGATGTAAATTGCCAACAGACACTCGGGAGAAGTGTATGGTGTTTCCTGAAACATCTAAAAAACAAAGCAACAGAGCCTAGGGCACTGCCACTTATGGTCCTATAGCTTAGGGAAATTAAAATCAAAAAGACACAGCCACCCCAAAGTTTGGGACGCCTCTGTTTACAAGAACCTTGTTTACAGTACAAGTTCAACATCGCAGAAAGTGAAAAATGGATAAAGAAGTTGTGGTATTTACTTACAAAGCAATATCACTCAGCAATGAAATCTATCTCATCAGGCCCTTAGCATCACAATGAGTGGATTCAGGTATGATGATTCTAACTGAAGTAAGTCACACAGAAAAAGAAACATCATAAGGTATCAGTAATACACGGAATGTAAACTTGGCTACACAGGAACTGAATTACAGAACAGAACAGGGTCTCAAATTTAGAAAACCAACTTATGCTTGCTTAAGGGTAAAGGTGAGTTGGGGTGCTGCATAAAACCAGAGATTGAAATGAGCACAGATAAAGTTCCTTAAGTCAAATATGGAATAGACAAGAGCTACTCCTTGCTCAACGAAATGGACTCAACACCCCATATTAAACGCCTAAGAATGTACCTGACTAGTAAGTATCTTAAAACCTATGGATTGCTATGTCTCCGAAAGAGAATCAAGCATGTGTACAGGGGCATAAACGCAGCAGTGATAGGATTGGAGAGGTTCGGTGAGCAAATGAAGACCCTTTGAAGTCATATTGCATGGTACCCATTCCACGGGTTTCAACTACCCAGGTTTAAGGTATTCTTCCTTCAGCTAAAACATGCATGTGGAACCTAGAGTATGATCAACCATGTGATCGGGAGACGTGTTCAAATATGTCTCAGTTTTCCTCCCCTGGTACTCGGGTGCAACATTCCAGACGCTTTACTAACACTCTCCCCACTTGGAGAGTCAGTCCCTTTAACCTCCTGTTTGGCCCAGTTTGCAATTTCTGCGGAAGATGAACAGGAATAGCGAGAACCAATGAGAGGCTAGCTGGAGGTGTCTGGACGGGCAAATTTAACTCTCATTTACCACCAGGAAGAGGAATTAACCAAAGGCTCAGCATGCCGGGCCGGAACCAGATTAGGGCCTGAAGCCATCCTGTGGTGTTGCGGCCAGGTCACAAGAAAGCGAGTTGAAGAAAGGAGCTCAGGAGCACTGTAATTCACAAACCTGCAGAGTTATAAATGACAGCAATCGTCCAAAAATAGACTGAAGTAAGGCTGCCAAGAGGACTTGAAAGCGGGGCAGAATTGCAGGAAACCGATTTCAGGAGGTAGACTGGAATTGCATTGAAAGCATAGGAAAAGAGGCAGAACGTCCACAATGATGCACTTGGCCAAAAAGGGCGTATGCGTTTTTTCCTGAATATATTCAGGAAAAAACGCATACGCCCTTTTTGGCCAACCAAGCAAGCTTGCAAAGGAAATCTGCACTACAATGAAGTCTCACTTCCCCCCGGCCAAAAGGGCCATCTGAAAAAAGTGTAAAATCCAGAAAGGCAGGACAGGCCATGGAGAACTGGGAGCCTTGTTATGCTGATGGGCGGGATGTAAATTGCCAACAACCACTCGGGAGAAGTGTATGGTGTTTCCTGAAACATCTAAAAAACAAAGCAACAGAACCTAGGGCACTTCCACTTATGGTCCTATAGCTTAGGGAAATTAAAATCAAAAAGACACAGCCACCCCAAAGTTTGGGACGCCTCTGTTTACAAGAACCTCGTTTACAGTACAAGTTCAACATCGCAGAAAGTGAAAAATGGATAAAGAAGTTGTGGTATTTACTTACAAAGCAATATCACTCAGCAATGAAATCTGTGTCATCAGGCCCTTAGCAGCACAATGAGTGGATTCAGGTATGATGATTCTAACTGAAGTAAGTCACACAGAAAAAGAAACATCATAAGATATCAGTAATACACGGAATGTAAACTTGGCTACACAGGAACTGAATTACAGAACAGAACAGGGTCTCAAATTTAGAAAACCAACTTATGCTTGCTTAAGGGGAAAGGTGAGTTGGGGTGCTGCATAAAACCAGAGATTGAAATGAGCACAGATAAAGTTCCTTAAGCCAAATATGGAATAGACAAGAGCTACTCCTTGCTCAACGAAATGGACTCAACACCCCATATTAAACGCCTAAGAATGTACCTGACTAGTAAGTATCGTAAAACCTATGGATTGCTATGTCTCCAAAAGAGAATCAAGCATGTGTACAGGGGCATAAACGCAGCAGTGATAGGATTGGAGAGGTTCGGTGAGCAAATGAAGACCCTTTGAAGTCATATTGCATGGTACCCATTCCACGGGTCTCAACTCTCCAGGTTTAAGGTATTCTTCCTTCAGCTAAAACATGCATGTGGAACCCAAGTATGATCAACCATGTGAACAGGAGACGTGTTCAAATATGTCTCAGTATTCCTCCCCTGATACTCGGGTGCAACATTCCAGACGCTTTACTAACACTCTCCCCACTTGGAGAGTCAGCGCTTTTAAACTCCCGTTTGGCCCAGTTTGCAATTTCTGCGGAAGATGAACAGGAATACCGAGAACCAATGAGAGGCTAGCTGGAGGTGTCTGGACGGGCAAATTTAACTCTCATTTCCCACCAGGAAGAGGAAATAACCAAAGGCTCAGCGTGCCGTACCGGAACCAGATTAGGGCCTGAAGCCATCCTGCGGTGTTGCGGCCAGCTCAAAAGAAAGCGAGTTGAAGAAAGGAGCTCAGGGGCACTGTAATTCACAAACCTGCAGAGTTGTACATGACAGCTATCATCCAAAAATAGACTGAAGTAAGGCTGCCAAGAGGACTTGAAAGCGGGGCAGAATTGCAGGAAACCGATTTCAGGAGGTAGACTGGAATTGCATTGAAAGCATAGGAAAAGAGGCAGAACGTCCACAATGATGCACTTGGCCAAAAAGGGCGTATGCGTTTTTTCCTGAATATATTCAGGAAAAAACGCATACGCCCTTTTTGGCCAACCAAGCAAGCTTGCAAAGGAAATCTGCACTACAATGAAGTCTCACTTCCCCCCGGTCAAAAGGGCCATCTGAAAAAAGTGTAAAATCCAGAAAGGCAGGACAGGCCATGGAGAACTGGGAGCCTTGTTATGGTGCTGGGCGGGATGTAAATTGCCAACAACCACTCGGGAGAAGTGTATGGTGTTTCCTGAAACATCTAAAAAACAAAGCAACAGAACCTAGGGCACTTCCACTTATGGTCCTATAGATTAGGGAAATTAAAATCAAAAAGACACAGCCACCCCAAAGTTTGGAACGGCTCTGTTTACAAGAACCTCGTTTACAGTACAAGTTCAACATCGCAGAAAGTGAAAAATGGATAAAGAAGTTGTGGTATTTACTTACAAAGCAATATCACTCAGCAATGAAATCTGTGTCATCAGGCCCTTAGCAGCACAATTAGTGGATTCAGGTATGATGATTCTAACAGAAGTAAGTCACACAGAAAAAGAAACATCATAAGATATCAGTAATACACGGAATGGAAACTTGGCTACACAGGAACTGAATTACAGAACAGAACAGGGTCTCAAATTTAGAAAACCAACTTATGCTTCCTTAAGGGTAAAGGTGAGTTGGGGTGCTGCATAAAACCAGAGATTGAAATGAGCACAGATAAAGTTCCTTAAGCCAAATATGGAATAGACAAGAGCTACTCCTTGATCAATGAAATGGACTCAACACCCCATATTAAACGCCTAAGAATGTACCTGACTTGTAAGTATCTTAAAACCTATGGATTGCTATGTCTCCGAAAGAGAATCAAGCATGTGTACAGGGGCATAAACGCAGCAGTGATAGGATTGGAGAGGTTCGGTGAGCAAATGAAGACCCTTTGAAGTCATATTGCATGGTACCCATTCCACGGGTTTCAACTACCCAGGATTAAGGTATTCTTCCTTCAGCTAAAACATGCATGTGGAACCCAAGTATGATCAACCATGTGAACGGGAGACGTGTTCAAATATGTCTCAGTTTTCCTCCCCTGGTACTCGGGTGCAACATTCCAGACGCTTTACTAACACTCTCCCCACTTGGAGAGTCAGCGCCTTTAACCTCCTGTTTGGCCCAGTTTGCAATTTCTGCGGAAGATGAACAGGAATAGCGAGAACCAATGAGAGGCTAGCTGGAGGTGTCTGGACGGGCAAATTTAACTCTCATTTCCCACCAGGAAGAGGAATTAACCAAAGGCTCAGCATGCCGGGCCGGAACCAGATTAGGGCCTGAAGCCATCCTGCGGTGTTGCGGCCAGGTCAGAAGAAAGCGAGTTGAAGAAAGGAGCTCAGCGGCACTGTAATTCACAAACCTGCAGAGTTATAAATGACAGCTATTGTCCAAAAATAGATTGAAGTAAGGCTGCCAAGAGGACTTGAAAGCGGGGCAGAATTGCAGGAAACCGATTTCAGGAGGTAGACTGGAATTGCATTGAAAGCATAGGAAAAGAGGCAGAACATCCACAATGATGCACTTGGCCCAAAAGGGCGTATGCGTTTTTTCCTGAATATATTCAGGAAAAAACGCATACGCCCTTTTTGGCCAACCAAGCAAGCTTGCAAAGGAAATCTGCACTACAATGAAGTCTCACTTCCCCCCGGCCAAAAGGGCCATCTGAAAAAAGTGTAAAATCCAGAAAGGCAGGACAGGCCATGGAGAACTGGGAGCCTTGTTATGCTGATGGGCGGGATGTAAATTGCCAAATACCACTCGGGAGAACTATATGGTGTTTCCTGAAACATCTAAAAAACAAAGCAACAGAACCTAGGGCACTTCCACTTATGGTCCTATAGCTTAGGGAAATTAAAATAAAAAAGACACAGCCACCCCAAAGTTTGGAACGGCTCTGTTTACAAGAACCTCGTTTACAGTACAAGTTCAACATCGCAGAAAGTGAAAAATGGATAAAGAAGTTGTGGTATTTACTTACAAAGCAATATCACTCAGCAATGAAATCTATGTCATCAGGCCCTTAGCAGCACAATGAGTGGATTCAGGTACGATGATTCTAACTGAAATAAGTCACACAGAAAAAGAAACATCATAAGATATCACGAATACACGGAATGTAAACTTGGCTACACAGGAACTGAATTCCAAAACAGAACAGGGTCTAAAATTTAGAAAGCCAACTTATTCTTGCTTAAGGGTAAAGGTGAGTTGGTGTGCTGCATAAAACCAGAGATTGAAATGAGCACAGATAAAGTTCCTTAAGTCAAATATGGAATAGACAAGAGCTACTCCTTGCTCAACGAAATGGACACAACACCTCATATTAAACGCCTAAGAATGTACCTGACTAGTAAGTATCTTAAAACCTATGGATTGCTATGTCTCCGAAAGAGAATCAAGCATGTGTACAGGGGCATAAACGCAGCAGTGATAGGATTGGAGAGGTTCGGTGAGCAAATGAAGACCCTTTGAAATCATATTGCATGGTACCCATTCCACGGGTTTCAACTACCCAGGTTTAAGGTATTCTTCCTTCAGCTAAAACATGCATGTGGAACCTAGAGTATGATCAACCATGTGATCGGGAGACGTGTTCAAATATGTCTCAGTTTTCCTCCCCTGGTACTCGGGTGCAACATTCCAGACGCTTTACTAACACTCTCCCGACTTGGAGAGTCAGTCCCTTTAACCTCCTGTTTGGCCCAGTTTGCAATTTCTGCGGAAGATGAACAGGAATAGCGAGAACCAATGAGAGGCTAGCTAGAGGTGTCTGAACGGGCAAATTTAACTCTCATTTCCCACCAGGAAGAGGAATTAACCAAAGGCTCAGCGTGCCGTGCCGGAACCAGATTAGGGCCTGAAGCCATCCTGCGGTGTTGCGGCCAGCTCAAAAGAAATCGAGTTGAAGAAAGGAGCTCAGGGGCACTGTAATTCACAAACCTGCAGAGTTATAAATGACAGCTATCGTCCAAAAATACACTGAAGTAAGGCTGCCAAGAGGACTTGAAAGCGGGGCAGAATTGCAGGAAACCGATTTCAGGAGGTAGACTGGAATTGCATTGAAAGCATAGGAAAAGAGGCAGAACGTCCACAATGATGCACTTGGCCAAAAAGGGCGTATGCGTTTTTTCCTGAATATATTCAGGAAAAAACGCATACGCCCTTTTTGGCCAACCAAGCAAGCTTGCAAAGGAAATCTGCACTACAATGAAGTCTCACTTCCCCCCGGTCAAAAGGGCCATCTGAAAAAAGTGTAAAATCCAGAAAGGCAGGACAGGCCATGGAGAACTGGGAGCCTTGTTATGCTGATGGGCGGGATGTAAATTGCCAACAGACACTCGGGAGAAGTGTATGGTGTTTCCTGAAACATCTAAAAAACAAAGCAACAGAGCCTAGGGCACTGCCACTTATGGTCCTATAGCTTAGGGAAATTAAAATCAAAAAGACACAGCCACCCCAAAGTTTGGAACGGCTCTGTTTACAAGAACCTCGTTTACAGTACAAGTTCAACATCGCAGAAAGTGAAAAATGGATAAAGAAGTTGTGGTATTTACTTACAAAGCAATATCACTCAGCAATGAAATCTGTGTCATCAGGCCCTTAGCAGCACAATGAGTGGATTCAGGTATGATGATTCTAACTGAAGTAAGTCACACAGAAAAGAAACATCATAAGATATCAGTAATACACGGAATGTAAACTTGGCTACACAGGAACTGAATTACAGAACAGAACAGGGTCTCAAATTTAGAAAACCAACTTATGCTTGCTTAAGGGTAAAGGTGAGTTGGGGTGCTGCATAAAACCAGAGATTGAAATGAGCACAGATAAAGTTCCTTAAGCCAAATATGGAATAGACAAGAGCTACTCCTTGCTCAACGAAATGGACTCAACACCCCATATTAAACGCCTAAGAATGTACCTGACTAGTAAGTATCTTAAAACCTATGGATTGCTATGTCTCCAAAAGAGAATCAAGCGTGTGTACAGGGGCATAAACGCAGCAGTGATAGGATTGGAGAGGTTCGGTGAGCAAATGAAGACCCTTTGAAGTCATATTGCATGGTACCCATTACACGGGTCTCAACTCTCCAGGTTTAAGGTATTCTTCCTTCAGCTAAAACATGCATGTGGATCCCAAGTATGATCAACCATGTGAACGGGAGACGTGTTCAAATATGTCTCAGTTTTCCTCCCCTGGTACTCGGGTGCAACATTCCAGACGCTTTACTAACACTCTCCCCACTTGGAGAGTCAGCGCCTTTAACCTCCTGTTTGGCCCAGTTTGCAATTTCTGCGGAAGATGAACAGGAATAGCGAGAACCAATGAGAGGCTAGCTGGAGGTGTCTGGACGGGCAAATTTAACTCTCATTTCCCACCAGGAAGAGGAAATAACCAAAGGCTCAGCGTGCCGTACCGGAACCAGATTAGGGCCTGAAGCCACCCTATTGTGTTGCGGCCAGCTCAAAAGAAAGCGAGTTGAAGAAAGGAGCTCAGGGGCACTGTAATTCACAAACCTGCAGAGTTATAAATGACAGCTATCGTCCAAAAATATACTGAAGTAAGGCTGCCAAGAGGACTTGAAAGCGGGGCAGAATTGCAGGAAACCGATTTCAGGAGGTAGACTGGAATTGCATTGAAAGCATAGGAAAAGAGGCAGAACGTCCACAATGATGCACTTGGCCAAAAAGGGCGTATGCGTTTTTTCCTGAATATATTCAGGAAAAAACGCATACGCCCTTTTTGGCCAACCAAGCAAGCTTGCAAAGGAAATCTGCACTACAATGAAGTCTCACTTCCCCCCGGTCAAAAGGGCCATCTGAAAAAAGTGTAAAATCCAGAAAGGCAGGACAGGCCATGGAGAACTGGGAGCCTTGTTATGCTGATGGGCGGGATGTAAATTGCCAACAGACACTCGGGAGAAGTGTATGGTGTTTCCTGAAACATCTAAAAAACAAAGCAACAGAGCCTAGGGCACTGCCACTTATGGTCCTATAGCTTAGGGAAATTAAAATCAAAAAGACACAGCCACCCCAAAGTTTGGGACGCCTCTGTTTACAAGAACCTCGTTTACAGTACAAGTTCAACATCGCAGAAAGTGAAAAATGGATAAAGAAGTTGTGGTATTTACTTACAAAGCAATATCACTCAGCAATGAATTCTATGTCATCAGGCCCTTAGCATCACAATGAGTGGATTCAGGTATGATGATTCTAACTGAAATAAGTCACACAGAAAAAGAAACATCATAAGATATCAGTAATACACGGAATGTAAACTTGGCTACACAGGAACTGAATTACAGAACAGAACAGGGTCTCAAATTTAGAAAATCAACTTATGCTTGCTTAAGGGGAAAGGTGAGTTGGGGTGCTGCATAAAACCAGAGATTGAAATGAGCACAGATAAAGTTCCTTAAGCCAAATATGGAATAGACAAGAGCTACTCCTTGCTCAACGAAATGGACTCAAAACCCCATATTAAACCCCTAAGAATGTACCTGACTAGTAAGTATCTTAAAACCTATGGATTGCTATGTCTCCAAAAGAGAATCAAGCGTGTGTAGAGGGGAATAAACACAGCAGTGATAGGATTGGAGAGGTTCGGTGAGCAAATGAAGACCCTTTGAAGTTATATTGCATGGTACCCATTACACGGGTCTCAACTCTCCAGGTTTAAGGTATTCTTCCTTCAGCTAAAACATGCATGTGGAACCCAGAGTATGATCAACCATGTGAACGGGAGACGTGTTCAAATATGTCTCAGTTTTCCTCCCCTGGTACTCAGGTGCAACATTCCAGACGCTTTACTAACACTCTCCCGACTTGGAGAGTCAGTCCCTTTAACCTCCTGTTTGGCCCAGTTTGCAATTTCTGCGGAAGATGAACAGGAATAGCGAGAACCAATGAGAGGCTAGCTGGAGGTGTCTGGACGGGCAAATTTAACTCTCATTTCCCATCAGGAAGAGGAATTAACAAAAGGCTCAGCATGCCGGGCCGGAACCAGATTAGGGCCTGAAGCCATTCTGCGGTGTTGCGGCCAGGTCACAAGAAAGCGAGTTGAAGAAAGGAGCTCAGGGGCACTGTAATTCACAAACCTGCAGAGTTATAAATGACAGCTATCGTCCAAAAATAGACTGAAGTAAGGCTGCCAAGAGGACTTGAAAGCGGGGCAGAATTGCAGGAAACCGATTTCAGGAGGTAGACTGGAATTGCATTGAAAGCATAGGAAAAGAGGCAGAACGTCCACAATGATGCACTTGGCCAAAAAGGGCGTATGCGTTTTTTCCTGAATATATTCAGGAAAAAACGCATACGCCCTTTTTGGCCAACCAAGCAAGCTTGCAAAGGAAATCTGCACTACAATGAAGTCTCACTTCCCCCCGGTCAAAAGGGCCATCTGAAAAAAGTGTAAAATCCAGAAAGGCAGCAGGCCATTGAGAACTGGGAGCCTTGTTATGCTGATGGGCGGGATGTAAATTGCCAACAACCACTCGGGAGAAGTGTATGGTGTTTCCTGAAACATCTAAAAAACAAAGCAACAGAGCCTAGGGCACTTCCACTTATGGTCCTATAGCTTAGGGAAATTAAAATCAAAAAGACACAGCCACCCCAAAGTTTGGAACGGCTCTGTTTACAAGAACCTCGTTTACAGTACAAGTTCAACATCGCAGAAAGTGAAAAATGGATAAAGAAGTTGTGGTATTCACTTACAAAGCAATATCACTCAGCAATGAAATCTATGTCATCAGGCCCTTAGCATCACAATGAGTGGATTCAGGTATGATGATTCTAACTGAAATAAGTCACACAGAAAAAGAAACATCATAAGATATCAGTAATACACGGAATGTAAACTTGGCTACACAGGAACTGAATTACAGAACAGAACAGGGTCTCAAATTTAGAAAACCAACTTATGCTTGCTTAAGGGGAAAGGTGAGTTGGGGTGCTGCATAAAACCAGAGATTGAAATGAGCACAGATAAAGTTCCTTAGGCCAAATATGGAATAGACAAGAGCTACTCCTTGCTCAACGAAATGGACTCAACACCGCGTATTAAACGCCTAAGAATGTACCTGACTAGTAAGTATCGTAAAACCTATAGATTGCTATGTCTCCGAAAGAGAATCAAGCATGTGTACAGGGGCATAAACGCAGCAGTGATAGGATTGGAGAGGTTCGGTGAGCAAATGAAGACCCTTTGAAGTCATATTGCATGGTACCCATTACACGGGTCTTAACTCTCCAGGTTTAAGGTATTCTTCCTTCAGCTAAAACATGCATGTGGAACCCAAGTATGATCAACCATGTGAACGGGAGACGTGTTCAAATATGTCTCAGTTTTCCTCCCCTGGTACTCGGGTGCAACATTCCAGACGCTTTACTAACACTCTCCCCACTTGGAGAGTCAGCGCCTTTAACCTCCTGTTTGGCCCAGTTTGCAATTTCTGCGGAAGATGAACAGGAATAGCGAGAACCAATGAGAGGCTAGCTGGAGGTGTCTGGACGGGCAAATTTTACTCTCATTTCCCAACAGGAAGAGGAAATAACCAAAGGCTCAGCGTGCCGTACCGGAACCAATTTGGGCCTGAAGCCATCCTGCGGTGTTGCGGCCAGCTCAAAAGAAAGCGAGTTGAAGAAAGGAGCTCAGGGGCACTGTAATTCACAAACCTGCAGACTTATAAATGACAGCTATCGTCCAAAAATAGACTGAAGTAAGGCTGCCAAGAGGACTTGAAAGCGGGGCAGAATTGCAGGAAACCGATTTCAGGAGGTAGACTGGAATTGCATTGAAAGCATAGGAAAAGAGGCAGAACGTCCACAATGATGCACTTGGCCAAAAAGGGCGTATGCGTTTTTTCCTGAATATATTCAGGAAAAAACGCATACGCCCTTTTTGGCCAACCAAGCAAGCTTGCAAAGGAAATCTGCACTACAATGAAGTCTCACTTCCCCCCGGTCAAAAGGGCCATCTGAAAAAAGTGTAAAATCCAGAAAGGCAGGACAGGCCATGGAGAACTGGGAGCCTTGTTATGCTGATGGGCGGGATGTAAATTGCCAACAACCACTCGGGAGAAGTGTATGGTGTTTCCTGAAACATCTAAAAAACAAAGCAACAGAACCTAGGGCACTTCCACTTATGGTCCTATAGCTTAGGGAAATTAAAATCAAAAAGACACAGCCACCCCAAAGTTTGGAACGGCTCTCTTTACAAGAACCTCGTTTACAGTACAAGTTCAACATCGCAGAAAGTGAAAAATGGATAAAGAAGTTGTGGTATTTACTTACAAAGCCATATAACTCAGCAATGAAATCTGTGTCATCAGGCCCTTAGCAGCACAATGAGTGGATTCAGGTATGATGATTCTAACTGAAATAAGTCACACAGAAAAAGAAACATCATAAGATATCAGTAATACACGGAATGTAAACTTGGCTACACAGGAACTGAATTACAGAACAGAACAGGGTCTCAAATTTAGAAAACCAACTTATGCTTGCTTAAGGGGAAAGGTGAGTTGGGGTGCTGCATAAAACCAGAGATTGAAATGAGCACAGATAAAGTTCCTTAAGCCAAATATGTAATAGACAAGAGCTACTCCTTGCTCAACGAAATGGACTCAACACAGCGAATTAAACGCCTAAGAATGTACCTGACTAGTAAGTATCGTAAAACCTATAGATTGCTATGTCTCCAAAAGAGAATCAAGCATGTGTACATAGGCATAAACGCAGCAGTGATAGGATTGGAGAGGTTCGGTGAGCAAATGAAGACCCTTTGAAGTCATATTGCATGGTACCCATTACACGGGTCTTAACTCTCCAGGTTTAAGGTATTCTTCCTTCAGCTAAAACATGCATGTGGATCCCAAGTATGATCAACCATGTGAACGGGAGACGTGTTCAAATATGTCTCAGTTTTCCTCCCCTGGTACTCGGGTGCAACATTCCAGACGCTTTACTAACACTCTCCCCACTTGGAGAGTCAGCGCCTTTAACCTCCTGTTTGGCCCAGTTTGCAATTTCTGCGGAAGATGAACAGGAATAGCGAGAACCAATGAGAGGCTAGCTGGAGGTGTCTGGACGGGCAAATTTAACTCTCATTTCCCACCAGGAAGAGGAAATAACCAAAGGCTCAGTGTGCCGTACCGGAATCAGATTAGAGCCTGAAGCCATCCTGCGGTGTTGCGGCCAGCTCAAAAGAAAGCGAGTTGAAGAAAGGAGCTCAGGGGCACTGTAATTCACAAACCTGCAGAGTTATAAATGACAGCAATCGTCCAAAAATATACTGAAGTAAGGCTGCCAAGAGGACTTGAAAGCGGGGCAGAATTGCAGGAAACCGATTTCAGGAGGTAGACTGGAATTGCATTGAAAGCATAGGAAAAGAGGCAGAACGTCCACAATGATGCACTTGGCCAAAAAGGGCGTATGCGTTTTTTCCTGAATATATTCAGGAAAAAACGCATATGCCCTTTTTGGCCAACCAAGCAAGCTTGCAAAGGAAATCTGCACTACAATGAAGTCTCACTTCCCCCCGGTCAAAAGGGCCATCTGAAAAAAGTGTAAAATCCAGAAAGGCAGGACAGGCCATGGAGAACTGGGAGCCTTGTTATGCTGATGGGCGGGATGTAAATTGCCAACAGACACTCGGGAGAAGTGTATGGTGTTTCCTGAAACATCTAAAAAACAAAGCAACAGAGCCTAGGGCACTGCCACTTATGGTCGTATAGCTTAGGGAAATTAAAATCAAAAAGACACAGCCACCCCAAAGTTTGGGACGCCTCTGTTTACAAGAACCTCGTTTACAGTACAAGTTCAACATCGCAGAAAGTGAAAAATGGATAAAGAAGTTGTGGTATTTACTTACAAAGCAATATCACTCAGCAATGAAATCTATGTCATCAGGCCCTTAGCATCACAATGAGTGGATTCAGGTATGATGATTCTAACTGAAATAAGTCACACAGAAAAAGAAACATCATAAGATATCAGTAATACACGGAATGTAAACTTGGCTACACAGGAACTGAATTACATAACAGAACAGGGTCTCAAATTTAGAAAACCAACTTATGCTTGCTTAAGGGGAAAGGTGAGTTGGGGTGCTGCATAAAACCAGAGATTGAAATGAGCACAGATAAAGTTCCTTAAGTCAAATATGGAATAGACAAGAGCTACTCCTTGCTCAACGAAATGGACTCAACACCGCATATTAAACGCCTAAGAATTTACCTGACTAGTAAGTATCGTAAAACCTATGGATTGCTATGTCTCCAAAAGAGAATCAAGCATGTGTACAGGGGCATAAACGCAGCAGTGATAGGATTGGAGAGGTTCGGTGAGCAAATGAAGACCCTTTGAAGTCATATTGCATGGTACCCATTACACGGGTCTCAACTCTCCAGGTTTAAGGTATTCTTCCTTCAGCTAAAACATGCATGTGGAACCCAAGTATGATCAACCATGTGAACGGGAGACGTGTTCAAATATGTCTCAGTTTTCCTCCCCTGGTACTCGGGTGCAACATTCCAGACGCTTTACTAACACTCTCCCCACTTGGAGAGTCAGCGCCTTTAACCTCCTGTTTGGCCCAGTTTGCAATTTCTGCGGAAGATGAACAGGAATAGCGAGAACCAATGAGAGACTACCTGGAGGTGTCTGAACGGGCAAATTTAACTCTCATTTCCCAACAGGAAGAGGAAATAACCAAAGGCTCAGCGTGCCGTACCGGAATTAGATTAGGGCCTGAAGACATCCTGCGGTGTTGCGGCCAGGTCACAAGAAAGCGAGTTGAAGAAAGGAGCTCAGGGGCACTGTAATTCACAAACCTGCAGAGTTATAAATGACAGCTATCGTCCAAAAATAGACTGAAGTAAGGCTGCCAAGAGGACTTGAAAGCGGGGCAGAATTGCAGGAAACCGATTTCAGGAGGTAGACTGGAATTGCATTGAAAGCATAGGAAAAGAGGCAGAACGTCCACAATGATGCACTTGGCCAAAAAGGGCGTATGCGTTTTTTCCTGAATATATTCAGGAAAAAACGCATACGCCCTTTTTGGCCAACCAAGCAAGCTTGCAAAGGAAATCTGCACTACAATGAAGTCTCACTTCCCCCCGGTCAAAAGGGCCATCTGAAAAAAGTGTAAAATCCAGAAAGGCAGGACAGGCCATGGAGAACTGGGAGCCTTGTTATGCTGATGGGCGGGATGTAAATTGCCAACAGACACTCGGGAGAAGTGTATGGTGTTTCCTGGAACATCTAAAAAACAAAGCAACAGAGCCTAGGGCACTGCCACTTATGGTCCTATAGCTTAGGGAAATTAAAATCAAAAAGACACAGCCACCCCAAAGTTTGGAACGGCTCTGTTTACAAGAACCTCGTTTACAGTACAAGTTCAACATCCCAGAAAGTGAAAAATGGATAAAGAAGTTGTGGTATTTACTTACAAAGCAATATCACTCAGCAATGAAATCTATGTCATCAGGCCCTTAGCATCACAATGAGTGGATTCAGGTATGATGATTCTAACTGAAATAAGTCACACAGAAAAAGAAACATCATAAGATATCAGTAATACACGGAATGTAAACTTGGCTACACAGGAACTGAATTACAGAACAGAACAGGGACTCAAATTTAGAAAACCAACTTATGCTTGCTTAAGGGTAAAGGTGAGTTGGGGTGCTGCATAAAACCAGAGATTGAAATGAGCACAGATAAAGTTCCTTAAGTCAAATATGGAATAGACAAGAGCTACTCCTTGCTCAATGAAATGGACTCAACACCGCATATTAAACGCCTAAGAATGTACCTGACTAGTAAGTATCGTAAAACCTATGGATTGCTATGTCTCCAAAAGACAATCAAGCATGTGTACAGGGGCATAAACGCAGCAGTGATAGGATTGGAGAGGTTCGGTGAGCAAATGAAGACCCTTTGAAGTCATATTCCATGGTACCCATTACACAGGTCTCAACTCTCCAGGTTTAAAGTATTCTTCCTTCAGCTAAAACATGCATGTGGAACCCAAGTATGATCAACCATGTGAACGGGAGACGTGTTCAAATATGTCTCAGTTTTCCTCCCCTGGTACTCGGGTGCAACATTCCAGACGCTTTACTAACACTCTCCCCACTTGGAGAGTCAGCGCCTTTAACCTCCTGTTTGGCCCAGTTTGCAATTTCTGTGGAAGATGAACAGGAATAGCGAGAACCAATGAGAGACTAGCTGGAGGTGTCTGGACGGGCAAATTTAACTCTCATTTCCCACCAGGAAGAGGAAATAACCAAAGGCTCAGCGTGCCGTGCCGGAACCAGATTAGGGCCTGAAGCCATCCTGCGGTGTTGCGGCCAGGTCACAAGAAAGCGAGTTGAAGAAAGGAGCTCAGGGGCACTGTAATTCACAAACCTGCAGAGTTATAAATGACAGCTATCGTCTAAAAATAGACTGAAGTAAGGCTGCCAAGAGGACTTGAAAGCGGGGCAGAATTGCAGGAAACCGATTTCAGGAGGTAGACTGGAATTGCATTGAAAGCATAGGAAAAGAGGCAGAACGTCCACAATGATGCACTTGGCCAGAAAGGGCGTATGCGTTTTTTCCTGAATATATTCAGGAAAAAACGCATACGCCCTTTTTGGCCAACCAAGCAAGCTTGCAAAGGAAATCTGCACTACAATGAAGTCTCACTTCCCCCCGGTCAAAAGGGCCATCTGAAAAAAGTGTAAAATCCAGAAAGGCAGGACAGGCCATGGACAACTGGGAGCCTTGTTATGCTGATGGGCGGGATGTAAATTGCCAACAGACACTCGGGAGAAGTGTATGGTGTTTCCTGAAACATCTAAAAAACAAAGCAACAGAGCCTAGGGCACTGCCACTTATGGTCCTATAGCTTAGGGAAATTAAAATCAAAAAGACACAGCCACCCCAAAGTTTGGAACGGCTCTGTTTACAAGAACCTCGTTTACAGTACAAGTTCAACATCGCAGAAAGTGAAAAATGGATAAAGAATTTGTGGTATTCACTTACAAAGCAATATCACTCAGCAATGAAATTTATGTCATCAGGCCCTTAGCATCACAATGAGTGGATTCAGGTATGATGATTCTAACTGAAATAAGTCACACAGAAAAAGAAACATCATAAGATATCAGTAATACACGGAATGTAAACTTGGCTACACAGGAACTGAATTACAGAACAGAACAGGGTCTCAAATTTAGAAAACCAACTTATGCTTGCTTAAGGGTAAAGGTGAGTTGGGGTGCTGCATAAAACCAGAGATTGAAATGAGCACAGATAAAGTTCCTTAAGCCAAATATGGAATAGACAAGAGCTACTCCTTGCTCAACGAAATGGACTCAACACCGCATATTAAACGCCTAAGAATGTACCTGACTAGTAAGTATCTTAAAACCTATGGATTGCTATGTCTCTGAAAGAGAATCAAGCATGTGTACAGGGGCATAAACGCAGCAGTGATAGGATTGGAGAGGTTCGGTGAGCAAATGAAGACCCTTTGAAGTCATATTGCATGGTACCCATTCCACGGGTCTCAACTCTCCAGGTTTAAGATATTCTTCCTTCAGCTAAAACATGCATGTGGAACCTAGAGTATGATCAACCATGTGATCGGGAGACGTGTTCAAATATGTCTCAGTTTTCCTCCCCTGGTACTCGGGTGCAACATTCCAGACGCTTTACTAACACTCTCCCGACTTGGAGAGTCAGTCCCTTTAACCTCCTGTTTGGCCCAGTTTGCAATTACTGCGGAAGATGAACAGGAATAGCGAGAACCAATGAGAGACTAGCTGGAGGTGTCTGGACGGGCAAATTTAACTCTCATTTCCCACCAGGAAGAGGAATTAACCAAAGGCTCAGCGTGTCGTGCCAGAACCAGATTAGGGCCTGAAGCCATCCTGCGGTGTTGCGGCCAGGTCACAAGAAAGCGAGTTGAAGAAAGGAGCTCAGGGGCACTGTAATTCACAAACCTGCAGACTTATAAATGACAGCTATCGTCCAAAAATAGACTGAAGTAAGGCTGCCAAGAGGACTTGAAAGCGGGGCAGAATTGCAGGAAACCGATTTCAGGAGGTAGACTGGAATTGCATTGAAAGCATAGGAAAAGAGGCAGAACGTCCACAATGATGCACTTGGCCAAAAAGGGCGTATGCGTTTTTTCCTGAATATATTCAGGAAAAAACGCATACGCCCTTTTTGGCCAACCAAGCAAGCTTGCAAAGGAAATCTGCACTACAATGAAGTCTCACTTCCCCCCGGTCAAAAGGGCCATCTGAAAAAAGTGTAAAATCCAGAAAGACAAGACAGGCCATGGAGAACTGGGAGCCTTGTTATGGTGATGGGCGGGATGTAAATTGCCAACAACCACTCGGGAGAAGTGTATGGTGTTTCCTGAAACATGTAAAAAACAAAGCAACAGAACCTAGGGCACTTCCACATATGGTCCTATAGCTTAGGGAAATTAAAATCAAAAAGACACAGCCACCCCAAAGTTTGGAACGGCTCTGTTTACAAGAACCTCGTTTACAGTACAAGTTCAACATCGCAGAAAGTGAAAAATGGATAAAGAAGTTGTGGTATTTACTTACAAAGCAATATCACTCAGCAATGATATCTGTGTCATCAGGCCCTTAGCAGCACAATGAGTGGATTCAGGTACGATGATTCTAACTGAAATAAGTCACACAGAAAAAGAAACATCATAAGATATCACTAATACACGGAATGTAACCTTGGCTACACAGGAACTGAATTCCAAAACAGAACAGGGTCTCAAATTTAGAAAACCAACTTATGCTTGCTTAAGGGTAAAGGTGAGTTGGGGTGCTGCATAAAACCAGAGATTGAAATCAGCACAGATAAAGTTCCTTAAGTCAAATATGGAATAGACAAGAGCTACTCCTTGCTCAACGAAATGGACTCAACACCCCATATTAAACGCCTAAGTATGTAACTGACTAGTAAGTATCTTAAAACCTATGGATTGCTATGTCTCCAAAAGAGAATCAAGCGTGTGTACAGGGGCATAAACGCAGCAGTGATAGGATTGGAGAGGTTCGGTGAGCAAATGAAGACCCTTTGAAGTCATATTGCATGGTACCCATTACAGGGGTCTCAACTCTCCAGGTTTAAGGTATTCTTCCTTCAGCTAAAACATTCATGTGGAACCCAAGTATGATCAACCATGTGAACGGGAGACGTGTTCAAATATGTCTCAGTTTTCCTCCCCTGGTACTCGGGTGCAACATTCCAGACGCTTTACTAACACTCTCCCCACTTGGAGAGTCAGCACCTTTAACCTCCTGTTTGTCCCAGTTTGCAATTTCTGCGGAAGATGAACAGGAATAGCGAGAACCAATGAGAGGCTAGCTGGAGGTGTCTGGAGGGGCAAATTTAACTCTCATTTCCCACCAGGAAGAGGAAATAACCAAAGGCTCAGCGTGCCGTACCGGAACCAGATTAGGGCCTGAAGCCGTCCTGCGGTGTTGCGGCCAGCTCAAAAGAAAGCGAGTTGAAGAAAGGAGCTCAGGGGCACTGTAGTTCACAAACCTGCAGAGTTATAAATGACAGCTATCGTCCAAAAATACACTGAAGTAAGGCTGCCAAGAGGACTTCAAAGTGGGGCAGAATTGCAGGAAACCGATTTCAGGAGGTAGACTGGAATTGCATTGAAAGCATAGGAAAAGAGGCAGAACGTCCACAATGATGCACTTGGCCAAATAGGGCGTATGCGTTTTTTCCTGAATATATTCAGGAAAAAACGCATACGCCCTTTTTGGCCAACCAAGCAAGCTTGCAAAGGAAATCTGCACTACAATGAAGTCTCACTTCCCCCCGGTCAAAAGGGCCATCTGAAAAAAGTGTAAAATCCAGAAAGGCAGGACAGGCCATGGAGAACTGGGAGCCTTGTTATGCTGATGGGCGGGATGTAAATTGCCAACAACCACTCGGGAGAAGTGTATGGTGTTTCCTGAAACATCTAAAAAACAAAGCAACAGAACCTAGGGCACTTCCACTTATGGTCCTATAGCTTAGGGAAATTAAAATCAAAAAGACACAGCCACCCCAAAGTTTGGAACGGCTCTGTTTACAAGAACCTCGTTTACAGTACAAGTTCAACATCGCAGAAAGTGAAAAATGGATAAAGAAGTTGTGGTATTTACTTACAAAGCAATATCACTCAGCAATGAAATCTGTGTCATCAGGCCCTTAGCAGCACAATGAGTGGATTCAGGTATGATGATTCTAACTGAAATAAGTCACACAGAAAAAGAAACATCATAAGATATCAGTAATACACGGAATGTAAACTTGGCTACACAGGAACTGAATTACAGAACAGAACAGGGACTCAAATTTAGAAAACCAACTTATGCTTGCTTAAGGGTAAAGGTGAGTTGGGGTGCTGCATAAAACCAGAGATTGAAATGAGCACAGATAAAGTTCCTTAAGTCAAATATGGAATAGACAAGAGGTACTCCTTGCTCAACGAAATGGATTCAACACCGCATATTAAACGCCTAAGAATGTACCTGACTAGTAAGTATCTTAAAACCTATGGATTGCCATGTCTCCGAAAGAGAATCAAGCATGTGTACAGGGGCATAAACGCAGCAGTGATAGGATTGGAGAGGTTCGGTGAGCAAATGAAGACCCTTTGAAGTCATATTGCATGGTACCCATTACACGGGTTTCAACTACCCAGGTTTAAGGTATTCTTCCTTCAGCTAAAACATGCATGTGGATCCTAGAGTATGATCAACCATGTGATCGGGAGACATGTTAAAATATGTCAGTTTTCGTACCCTGGTACTCTGGTGCAACATTCCAGACTCTTTACTAACACTCTCCCGACTTGGAGAGTCAGTCCCTTTAACCTCCTGTTTGGCCCAGTTTGCAATTTCTGCGGAAGATGAACAGGAATAGCAAGAACCAATGAGAGGCTAGCTGGAGGTGTCTGGACGGGCAAATTTAACTCTCATTTCCCACCAGGAAGAGGAAATAACCAAAGGCTCAGCGTGCCGTGCCGGAACCAGATTAGGTCCTGAAGCCATCCTGCGGTGTTGCGGCCAGCTCAAAAGAAAGCGAGTTGAAGAAAGGAGCTCAGGGGCACTGTAATTCACAAACCTGCAGAGTTATAAATGACAGCTATCGTCCAAAAATAGACTGAAGTAAGGCTGCCAAGAGGACTTGAAAGCGGGGCAGAATTGCAGGAAACTGATTTCAGGAGGTAGACTGGAATTGCATTGAAAGCATAGGAAAAGAGGCAGAACGTCCACAATGATGCACTTGGCCAAAAAGGGCGTATGCGTTTTTTCCTGAATATATTCAGGAAAAAACGCATACGCCCTTTTTGGCCAACCAAGCAAGCTTGCAAAGGAAATCTGCACTACAATGAAGTCTCACTTCCCCCCGGTCAAAAGGGCCATCTGAAAAAAGTGTAAAATCCAGAAAGGCAGGACAGGCCATGGAGAACTGGGAGCCTTGTTATGCTGATGGGCGGGATGTAAATTGCCAACAGACACTCGGGAGAAGTGTATGGTGTTTCCTGAAACATCTAAAAAACAAAGCAACAGAGCCTAGGGCACTGCCACTTATGGTCCTATAGCTTAGGGAAATTAAAATCAAAAAGACACAGCCAGCCCAAAGTTTGGGACGCCTCTGTTTACAAGAACCTCGTTTACAGTACAAGTTCAACATCGCAGAAAGTGAAAAATGGATAAAGAACTTGTGGTACTTACGTACAATGCAGTATCACTCAGCAATGAAATCTATGTCATCAGGCCTGTAGCAGCATAATGAGTGGATTCAGGTACGATGATTCTAACTGAAATAAGTCACACAGAAAAAGAAACATCATAAGATATCACTAATACACGGAATGTAAACTTGGCTACACAGGAACTGCATTCCAGAACAGAACAGGGACTCAAATTTAGAAAACCAACTTATGCTTGCTTAAGGGGAAAGGTGAGTTGGGGTGCTGCATAAAACCAGAGATTGAAATGAGCACAGATAAAGTTCCTTAAGCCAAATATGGAATAGACAAGAGCTACTCCTTGCTCAACGAAATGGACTCAAAACGCCATATTAAACCCCTAAGAATGTACCTGACTAGTAAGTATCTTAAAACCTATGGATTGCTATGTCTCCAAAAGAGAATCAAGCGTGTGTACAGGGGAATAAACGCAGCAGTGATAGGATTGGAGAGGTTCGGTGAGCAAATGAAGACCCTTTGAAGTCATATTGCATGGTACCCATTACACGGGTCTCAACTCTCCAGGTTTAAGGTATTCTTCCTTCAGCTCAAACATGCATGTGGAACCCAGAGTATGATCAACCATGTGAACGGGAGACGTGTTCAAATATGTCTCAGTTTTCCTCCCCTGGTACTCGGGTGCAACATTCCAAACGCTTTACTAACACTCTCCCGACTTGGAGAGTCAGTCCCTTTAACCTCCTGTTTGGCCCAGTTTGCAATTTCTGCGGAAGATGAACAGGAATAGCGAGAACCAATGAGAGGCTAGCTGGAGGTGTCTGGACGGGCAAATTTAACTCTCATTTCCCACCAGGAAGAGGAAACAACCAAAGGCTCAGCGTGCCGTACAGGAACCAGATTAGGGCCTGAAGCCATCCTGCGGTGTTGTGGCCAGCTCAAAAGAAAGCGAGTTGAAGAAAGGAGCCCAGGGGCACTGTAATTCACAAACCTGCAGAGTTATAAATGACAGCTATCGTCCAAAAATAGACTGAAGTAAGGCTGCCAAGAGGACTTGAAAGCGGGGCAGAATTGCAGGAAACCGATTTCAGGAGGTAGACTGGAATTGCATTGAAAGCATAGGAAAAGAGGCAGAACGTCCACAATGATGCACTTGGCCAAAAAGGGCGTATGCGTTTTTTCCTGAATATATTCAGGAAAAAACGCATACGCCCTTTTTGGCCAACCAAGCAAGCTTGCAAAGGAAATCTGCACTACAATGAAGTCTCACTTCCCCCCGGTCAAAAGGGCCATCTGAAAAAAGTGTAAAATCCAGAAAGGCAGGACAGGCCATGGAGAACTGGGAGCCTTGTTATGCTGATGGGCGGGATGTAAATTGCCAACAGACACTCGGGAGAAGTGTATGGTGTTTCCTGAAACATCTAAAAAACAAAGCAACAGAGCCTAGGGCACTGCCACTTATGGTCCTATAGCTTAGGGAAATTAAAATCAAAAAGACACAGCCACCCCAAAGTTTGGATCGGCTCTGTTTATAAGAACCTCGTTTACAGTACAAGTTCAACATCGCAGAAAGTGAAAAATGGATAAAGAAGTTGTGGTATTTACTTACAAAGCAATATCACTCAGCAATGAAATCTGTGTCATCAGGCCCTTAGCAGCACAATGAGTGGATTCAGGTATGATGATTCTAACTGAAATAAGTCACACAGAAAAGAAACATCATAAGATATCAGTAATACACGGAATGTAAACTTGGCTACACAGGAACTGAATTACAGAACAGAACAGGGTCTCAAATTTAGAAAACCAACTTATGCTTGCTTAAGGGTAAAGGTGAGTTGGGGTGCTGCATAAAACCAGAGATTGAAATGAGCACAGATAAAGTTCCTTAAGTCAAATATGGAATAGACAAGAGCTACTCCTTGATCAACGAAATGGACTGAACACCGCATATTAAACGCCTAAGAATGTACCTGACTAGTAAGTATCGTAAAACCTATGGATTGCTATGTCTCCAAAAGAGAATCAAGCATGTGTACAGGGGCATAAACGCAGCAGTGATAGGATTGGAGAGGTTCGGTGAGCAAATGAAGACCCTTTGAAGTCATATTGCATGGTACCCATTCCACGGGTCTCAACTCTCCAGGTTTAAGGTATTCTTCCTTCAGCTAAAACATGCATGTGGAACCCAAGTATGATCAACCATGTGAACGGGAGACGTGTTCAAATATGTCTCAGTTTTCCTCCCCTGGTACTCGGGTGCAACATTCCAGACGCTTTACTAACACTCTCCCCACTTGGAGAGTCAGCGCCTTTAACCTCCTGTTTGGCCCAGTTTGCAATTTCTGCGGAAGATGAACAGGAATAGCGAGAACCAATGAGAGGCTAGCTGGAGGTGTCTGGACGGGCAAATTTAACTCTCATTTCCCACCAGGAAGAGGAAATAACCAAAGGCTCAGCGTGCCGTACCGGAACCAGATTAGGGCCTGAAGCCATCCTGCGGTGTTCTGGCCAGCTCAAAAGAAAGCGAGTTGAAGAAAGGAGCTCAGGGGCACTGTAATTCACAAACCTGCAGAGTTATAAATGACAGCTATCGTCCAAAAATAGACTGAAGTAAGGCTGCCAAGAGGACTTGAAAGCGGGGCAGAATTGCAGGAAACCGATTTCAGGAGGTAGACTGGAATTGCATTGAAAGCATAGGAAAAGAGGCAGAACGTCCACAATGATGCACTTGGCCAAAAAGGGCGTATGCGTTTTTTCCTGAATATATTCAGGAAAAAACGCATACGCCCTTTTTGGCCAACCAAGCAAGCTTGCAAAGGAAATCTGCACTACAATGAAGTCTCACTTCCCCCCGGTCAAAAGGGCCATCTGAAAAAAGTGTAAAATCCAGAAAGGCAGGACAGGCCATGGAGAACTGGGAGCCTTGTTATGCTGATGGGCGGGATGTAAATTGCCAACAACCACTCAGGAGAAGTGTATGGTGTTTCCTGAAACATCTAAAAAACAAAGCAACAGAACCTAGGGCACTTCCACTTATGGTCCTATAGCTTAGGGAAATTAAAATCAAAAAGACACAGCCACCCCAAAGTTTGGGACGCCTCTGTTTACAAGAACCTCGTTTACAGTACAAGTTCAACATCGCAGAAAGTGAAAAATGGATAAAGAAGTTGTGGTATTTACTTACAAAGCAATATCACTCAGCAATGAAATCTGTGTCATCAGGCCCTTAGCAGCACAATGAGTGGATTCAGGTATGATGATTCTAACAGAAGTAAGTCACACAGAAAAAGAAACATCATAAGATATCAGTAATACACGGAATGTAAACTTGGCTACACAGGAACTGAATTACAGAACAGAACAGGGTCTCAAATTTAGAAAACCAACTTATGCTTGCTTAAGGGTAAAGGTGAGTTGGGGTGCTGCATAAAACCAGAGATTGAAATGAGCACAGATAAAGTTCCTTAAGTCAAATATGGAATAGACAAGAGCTACTTCTTGCTCAACGAAATGGACTCAACACCGCATATTAAATGCCTAAGAATGTACCTGACTAGTAAGTATCTTAAAAACCTATGGATTGCTATGTCTCCGAAAGAGAATCAAGCATGTGTACAGGGGCATAAACGCAGCAGTGATAGGATTGGAGAGGTTCGGTGAGCAAATGAAGACCCTTTGAAGTCATATTGCATGGTACCCATTCCACGGGTCTGAACTCTCCAGGTTTAAGGTATTCTTCCTTCAGCTAAAACATGCATGTGGAACCCAAGTATGATCAACCATGTGAACGGGAGACGTGTTCAAATATGTCTCAGTTTTCCCCCCCTGGTACTCGGGTGCAACATTCCAGACGCTTTACTAACACTCTCCCCACTTGGAGAGTCAGCGCCTTTAACCTCCTGTTTGGCCCAGTTTGCAATTTCTGCGGAAGATGAACAGGAATAGCGAGAACCAATGAGAGGCTAGCTGGAGGTGTCTGGACGGGCAAATTTAACTCTCATTTCCCACCAGGAAGAGGAAATAACCAAAGGCTCAGCGTGCCGTACCGGAACCAGATTAGGGCCTGAAGCCATCCTGCGGTGTTGCGGCCAGCTCAAAAGAAAGCGAGTTGAAGAAAGGAGCCCAGGGGCACTGTAATTCACAAACGTGCAGAGTTATAAATGACAGCTATCGTCCAAAAATACACTGAAGTAAGGCTGCCAAGAGGACTTGAAAGCGGGGCAGAATTGCAGGAAACCGATTTCAGGAGGTAGACTGGAATTGCATTGAAAGCATAGGAAAAGAGGCAGAACGTCCACAATGATGCACTTGGCCAAAAAGGGCGTATGCGTTTTTTCCTGAATATATTCAGAAAAAAACGCATACGCCCTTTTTGGCCAACCAAACAAGCTTGCAAAGGAAATCTGCACTACAATGAAGTCTCACTTCCCCCCGGTCAAAAGGGCCATCTGAAAAAAGTGTAAAATCCAGAAAGGCAGGACAGGCCATGGAGAACTGGGAGCCTTGTTATGCTGATGGGCGGGATGTAAATTGCCAACAACCACTCGGGAGAAGTATATGGTGTTTCCTGAAACATCTAAAAAACAAAGCAACAGAACCTAGGGCACTTCCACTTAGGGTCCTATAGCTTAGGGAAATTAAAATCAAAAAGACACAGCCACCCCAAAGTTTGGAATGGCTCTGTTTACAAGAACCTCGTTTACAGTACAAGTTCAACATCGCAGAAAGTGAAAAATGGATAAAGAAGTTGTGGTATTTACTTACAAAGCAATATCACTCAGCAATGAAATCTATGTCATCAGGCCCTTAGCATCACAATGAGTGGATTCAGGTATGATGATTCTAACTGAAATAAGTCACACAGAAAAAGAAACATCATAAGATATCAGTAATACACGGAATGTAAACTTGGCTACACAGGAACTGAATTACAGAACAGAACAGGGTCTCAAATTTAGAAAACCAACTTATGCTTGCTTAAGGGTAAAGGTGAGTTGGGGTGCTGCATAAAACCAGAGATTGAAATGAGCACAGATAAAGTTCCTTAAGTCAAATATGGAATAGACAAGAGCTACTCCTTGCTCAACGAAATGGACTCAACACCGCATATTAAACGCCTAAGAATGTACCTGACTAGTAAGTATCTTAAAACCTATGGATTGCTATGTCTCCGAAAGAGAATCAAGCATGTGTACAGGGGCATAAACGCAGCAGTGATAGGATTGGAGAGGTTCGGTGAGCAAATGAAGACCCTTTGAAGTCATATTGCATGGTACCCATTCCACGGGTTTCAACTACCCAGTTTTAAGGTATTCTTCCTTCAGCTAAAACATGCATGTGGAACCTAGAGTATGATCAACCATGTGATCGGGAGACGTGTTCAAATATGTCTCAGTTTTCCTCCCCTGGTACTCGGGTGCAACATTCCAGACGCTTTACTAACACTCTCCCCACTTGGAGAGTCAGTCCCTTTAACCTCCTGTTTGGCCCAGTTTGCAATTTCTGCGGAAGATGAACAGGAATAGCGAGAACCAATGAGAGGCTAGCTGGAGGTGTCTGGACGGGCAAATTTAACTCTCATTTCCCACCAGGAAGAGGAATTAACCAAAGGCTCAGCGTGTCGTGCCGGAACCAGATTAGGGCCTGAAGCCATCCTGCAGTGTTGCGGCCAGCTCAAAAGAAAGCGAGTTGAAGAAAGGAGCTCAGGGGCACTGTAATTCACAAACCTGCAGAGTTATAAATGACAGCTATCGTCCAAAAATAGACTGAAGTAAGGCTGCCAAGAGGACTTGAAAGCGGGGCAGAATTGCAGGAAACCGATTTCAGGAGGTAGACTGGAATTGCATTGAAAGCATAGGAAAAGAGGCAGAACGTCCACAATGATGCACTTGGCCAAAAAGGGCGTATGCGTTTTTTCCTGAATATATTCAGGAAAAAACGCATACGCCCTTTTTGGCCAACCAAGCAAGCTTGCAAAGGAAATCTGCACTACAATGAAGTCTCACTTCCCCCCGGTCAAAAGGGCCATCTGAAAAAAGTGTAAAATCCAGAAAGGCAGGACAGGCCATGGAGAACTGGGAGCCTTGTTATGCTGATCGGCGGGATGTAAATTGCCAACAGACACTCGGGAGAAGTGGATGGTGTTTCCTGAAACATCTAAAAAACAAAGCAACAGAGCCTAGGGCACTGCCACTTATGGTCCTATAGCTTAGGGAAATTAAAATCAAAAAGACACAGCCACCCCAAAGTTTGGAACGGCTCTGTTTACAAGAACCTCGTTTACAGTACAAGTTCAACATCGCAGAAAGTGAAAAATGGATAAAGAACTTGTGGTACTTACGTACAATGCAGTATCACGCAGCAATGAAATCTATGTCATCAGGCCTGTAGCAGCATAATGAGTGGATTCAGGTACGATGATTCTAACTGAAATAAGTCACACAGAAAAAGAAACATCATAAGATATCACTAATACACGGAATGTAAACTTGGCTACACAGGAACTGCATTCCAGAACAGAACAGGGTCTCAAATTTAGAAAACCAACTTATGCTTGCTTAAGGGGAAAGGTGAGTTGGGGTGCTGCATAAAACCAGAGATTGAAATGAGCACAGATAAAGTTCCTTAAGTCAAATATGGAATAGACAAGAGCTACTCCTTGCTCAACGAAATGGACTCAACACCGCATATTAAACGCCTAAGAATGTACCTGACTAGTAAGTATCGTAAAACCTATGGATTGCTATGTCTCCAAAAGAGAATCAAGCATGTGTACAGGGGCATAAACGCAGCAGTGATAGGATTGGAGAGGTTCAGTGAGCAAATGAAGACCCTTTGAAGTCATATTGCATGGTACCCATTACACGGGTCTGAACTCTCCAGGTTTAAGGTATTCTTCCTTCAGCTAAAACATGCATGTGGAACCCAAGTATGATCAACCATGTGAACGGGAGACGTGTTCAAATATGTCTCAGTTTTCCCCCCCTGGTACTCGGGTGCAACATTCCAGACGCTTTACTAACACTCTCCCCACTTGGAGAGTCAGCGCCTTTAACCTCCTGTTTGGCCCAGTTTGCAATTTCTGCGGAAGATGAACAGGAATAGCGAGAACCAATGAGAGACTAGCTGGAGGTGTCTGGACGGGCAAATTTAACTCTCATTTCCCACCAGGAAGAGGAAATAACCAAAGGCTCAGCGTGCCGTGCCGGAACCAGATTAGGGCCTGAAGCCATCCTGCGGTGTTGCGGCCAGGTCACAAGAAAGCAAGTTGAAGAAAGGAGCTCAGGGGCACTGTAATTCACAAACCTGCAGAGTTATAAATGACAGCTATCGTCCAAAAATACACTGAAGTAAGGCTGCCAAGAGGACTTCAAAGTGGGGCAGAATTGCAGGAAACCGATTTCAGGAGGTAGACTGGAATTGCATTGAAAGCATAGGAAAAGAGGCAGAACGTCCACAATGATGCACTTGGCCAAAAAGGGCGTATGCGTTTTTTCCTGAATATATTCAGGAAAAAACGCATACGCCCTTTTTGGCCAACCAAGCAAGCTTGCAAAGGAAATCTGCACTACAATGAAGTCTCACTTCCCCCCGGTCAAAAGGGCCATCTGAAAAAAGTGTAAAATCCAGAAAGGCAGGACAGGCCATGGAGAACTGGGAGCCTTGTTATGCTGATGGGCGGGATGTAAATTGCCAACAGACACTCGGGAGAAGTGTATGGTGTTTCCTGAAACATCTAAAAAACAAAGCAACAGAACCTAGGGCACTTCCACTTATGGTCCTATAGCTTAGGGAAATTAAAATCAAAAAGACACAGCCACCCCAAAGTTTGGAACGGCTCTGTTTACAAGAACCTCGTTTACAGTACAAGTTCAACATCGCAGAAAGTGAAAAATGGAGAAAGAAGTTGTGGTATTTACTTACAAAGCAATATCACTCAGCAATGAAATCTGTGTCATCAGGCCCTTAGCAGCACAATGAGTGGATTCAGGTATGATGATTCTAACTGAAGTAAGTCACACAGAAAAGAAACATCATAAGATATCAGTAATACACGGAATGTAAACTTGGCTACACAGGAACTGCATTCCAGAACAGAACAGGGTCTCAAATTTAGAAAACCAACTTATGCTTGCTTAAGGGGAAAGGTGAGTTGGGGTGCTGCATAAAACCAGAGATTGAAATGAGCACAGATAAAGTTCCTTAAGCCAAATATGGAATAGACAAGAGCTACTCCTTGCTCAACGAAATGGACTCAAAACCCCATATTAAACCCCTAAGAATGTACCTGACTAGTAAGTATCTTAAAACCTATGGATTGCTATGTCTCCAAAAGAGAATCAAGCGTGTGTACAGGGGAATAAACGCAGCAGTGATAGGATTGGAGAGGTTCGGTGAGCAAATGAAGACCCTTTGAAGTCATATTGCATGGTACCCATTCCACGGGTCTCAACTCTCCAGGTTTAAGGTATTCTTCCTTCAGCTCAAACATGCATGTGGAACCCAGAGTATGATCAACCATGTGAACGGGAGACGTGTTCAAATATGTCTCAGTTTTCCTCCCCTGGTACTCGGGTGCAACATTCCAGACGCTTTACTAACACTCTCCCCACTTGGAGAGTCAGCGTCTTTAACCTCCTGTTTGGCCCAGTTTGCAATTTCTGCGGAAGATGAACAGGAATAGCGAGAACCAATGAGAGACTAGCTGGAGGTGTCTGGACGGGCAAATTTAACTCTCATTTCCCACCAGGAAGAGGAATTAACCAAAGGCTAAGCGTGCCGTGCCGGAACCAGATTAGGGCCTGAAGCCATCCTGCGGTGTTGCGGCCAGGTCACAAGAAAGCGAGTTGAAGAAAGGAGCTCAGGGGCACTGTAATTCACAAACCTGCAGAGTTATAAATGACAGCTATCGTCCAAAAATAGACTGAAGGAAGGCTGCCAAGAGGACTTGAAAGCGGGGCAGAATTTCAGGAAACCGATTTCAGGAGGTAGACTGGAATTGCATTGAAAGCATAGGAAAAGAGGCAGAACGTCCACAATGATGCACTTGGCCAAAAAGGGCGTATGCGTTTTTTCCTGAATATATTCAGGAAAAAACGCATACGCCCTTTTTGGCCAACCAAGCAAGCTTGCAAAGGAAATCTGCACTACAATGAAGTCTCACTTCCCCCCGGTCAAAAGGGCCATCTGAAAAAAGTGTAAAATCCAGAAAGGCAGGACAGGCCATGGAGAACTGGGAGCCTTGTTATGCTGATGGGCGGGATGTAAATTGCCAACAGACACTCGGGAGAAGTGGATGGTGTTTCCTGAAACATCTAAAAAACAAAGCAACAGAGCCTAGGGCACTGCCACTTATGGTCCTATAGCTTAGGGAAATTAAAATCAAAAAGACACAGCCACCCCAAAGTTTGGATCGGCTCTGTTTATAAGAACCTCGTTTACAGTACAAGTTCAACATCGCAGAAAGTGAAAAATGGATAAAGAAGTTGTGGTATTTACTTACAAAGCAATATCACTCAGCAATGAAATCTGTGTCATCAGGCCCTTAGCAGCACAATGAGTGGATTCAGGTATGATGATTCTAACTGAAATAAGTCACACAGAAAAGAAACATCATAAGATATCAGTAATACACGGAATGTAAACTTGGCTACACAGGAACTGAATTACAGAACAGAACAGGGTCTCAAATTTAGAAAACCAACTTATGCTTGCTTAAGGGGAAAGGTGAGTTGGGGTGCTGCATAAAACCAGAGATTGAAATGAGCACAGATAAAGGTCCTTAAGCCAAATATGGAATAGACAAGAGCTACTCCTTGCTCAACGAAATGGACTCAACACCGCATATTAAACGCCTAAGAATGTACCTGACTAGTAAGTATCTTAAAACCTATGGATTGCTATGTCTCCAAAAGAGAATCAAGCGTGTGTAAAGGGGCATAAACGCAGCAGTGATAGGATTGGAGAGGTTCGGTGAGCAAATGAAGACCCTTTGAAGTCATATTGCATGGTACCCATTCCACGGGTCTCAACTCTCCAGGTTTAAGGTATTCTTCCTTCAGCTAAAACATGCATGTGGAACCCAAGTATGATCAACCATGTGAACGGGAGACGTGTTCAAATATGTCTCAGTTTTCGTACCCTGGTACTCGGGTGCAACATTCCAGACGCTTTACTAACACTCTCCCGACTTGGAGAGTCAGTCCCTTTAACCTCCTGTTTGGCCCAGTTTGCAATTTCTGCGGAAGATGAACAGGAATAGCAAGAACCAATGAGAGACTAGCTGGAGGTGTCTGGACGGGCAAATTTAACTCTCATTTCCCACCAGGAAGAGGAAATAACCAAAGGCTCAGCGTGCCGTGCCGGAACCAGATTAGGGCCTGAAGCCATCCTGCGGTGTTGCGGCCAGGTCACAAGAAAGCGAGTTGAAGAAAGGAGCTCAGGGGCACTGTAATTCACAAACCTGCAGAGTTATAAATGACAGCTATCGTCCAAAAATAGACTGAAGTAAGGCTGCCAAGAGGACTTGAAAGCGGGGCAGAATTGCAGGAAACCGATTTCAGGAGGTAGACTGGAATTGCATTGAAAGCATAGGAAAAGAGGCAGAACGTCCACAATGATGCACTTGGCCAAAAAGGGCGTATGCGTTTTTTCCTGAATATATTCAGGAAACAACGCATACGCCCTTTTTGGCCAACCAAGCAAGCTTGCAAAGGAAATCTGCACTACAATGAAGTCTCACTTCCCCCCGGTCAAAAGGGCCATCTGAAAAAAGTGTAAAATCCAGAAAGGCAGGACAGGCCATGGAGAACTGGGAGCCTTGTTATGCTGATGGGCGGGATGGAAATTGCCAACAACCACTCGGGAGAAGTGTATGGTGTTTCCTGAAACATCTAAAAAACAAAGCAACAGAACCTAGGGCACTTCCACTTATGGTCCTATAGCTTAGGGAAATTAAAATCAAAAAGACACAGCCACCCCAAAGTTTGGAACGGATCTGTTTACAAGAACCTCATTTAGAGTACAAGTTCAACATCGCAGAAAGTGAAAAATTGATAAAGAAGTTGTGGTATTTACTTACAAAGCAATATCACTCAGCAATGAAATCTGTGTCATCAGGCCCTTAGCAGCACAATGAGTGGATTCAGGTATGATGATTCTAACTGAAGTAAGTCACACAGAAAAAGAAACATCATAAGATATCAGTAATACACGGAATGTAAACTTGGCTACACAGGAACTGAATTCCAAAACAGAACAGGGTCTCAAATTTAGAAAACCAACTTATGCTTGCTTAAGGGGAAAGATGAGTTGGGGTGCTGCATAAAACCAGAGATTGAAATGAGCACAGATAAAGTTCCTTAAGCCAAATGTGGAATAGACAAGAGCTACTCCTTGCTCAACGAAATGGACTCAACACCGCATATTAAACGCCTAAGAATGTACCTGACTTGTAAGTATCTTAAAACCTATGGATTGCTATGTCTCCGAAAGAGAATCAAGCATGTGTACAGGGGCATAAACGCAGCAGTGATAGGATTGGAGAGGTTCGGTGAGCAAATGAAGACCCTTTGAAGTCATATTGCATGGTACCCATTCCACGGGTTTCAACTCCGCAGGTTTTAGGTATTCTTCCTTCAGCTAAAACATGCATGTGGAACCCAAGTATGATCAACCATGTGAACGGGAGACGTGTTCAAATATGTCTCAGTTTTCCTCCCCTGGTACTCGGGTGCAACATTCCAGACGCTTTACTAACACTCTCCCCACTTGGAGAGTCAGCGCCTTTAACCTCCTGTTTGGCCCAGTTTGCAATTTCTGCGGAAGATGAACAGGAATAGCGAGAACCAATGAGAGGCTAGCTGGAGGTTTCTGGACGGGCAAATTTAACTCTCATTTCCCACCAGGAAGAGGAAATAACCAAAGGCTCAGCGTGCCGTACCGGAACCAGATTAGGGCCTGAAGCCATCCTGCGGTGTTGCGGCCAGCTCAAAAGAAAGCGAGTTGAACAAAGGAGCTCAGGGGCACTGTAATTCACGAACCTGCAGAGTTATAAATGACAGCTATCGTCCAAAAATAGACTGAAGTAAGGCTGCCAAGAGGACTTGAAAGCGGGGCAGAATTGCAGGAAACCGATTTCAGGAGGTAGACTGGAATTGCATTGAAAGCATAGGAAAAGAGGCAGAACGTCCACAATGATGCACTTGGCCAAAAAGGGCGTATGCGTTTTTTCCTGAATATATTCAGGAAAAAACGCATACGCCCTTTTTGGCCAACCAAGCAAGCTTGCAAAGGAAATCTGCACTACAATGAAGTCTCACTTCCCCCCGGTCAAAAGGGCCATCTGAAAAAAGTGTAAAATCCAGAAAGGCAGGACAGGCCATGGAGAACTGGGAGCATTGTTATGCTGATGGGCGGGATGTAAATTGCCAACAACCACTCGGGAGAAGTGTATGGTGTTTCCTGAAACATCTAAAAAACAAAGCAACAGAACCTAGGGCACTTCCACTTATGGTCCTATAGCTTAGGGAAATTAAAATCAAAAAGACACAGCCACCCCAAAGTTTGGAACGGCTCTGTTTACAAGAACCTCGTTTACAGTACAAGTTCAACATCGCAGAAAGTGAAAAATGGATAAAGAAGTTGTGGTATTTACTTACAAAGCAATATCACTCAGCAATGAAATCTGTGTCATCAGGCCCTTAGCAGCACAATGAGTGGATTCAGGTATGATGATTCTAACAGAAGTAAGTCACACAGAAAAAGAAACATCATAAGATATCAGTAATACACGGAATGTAAACTTGGCTACACAGGAACTGAATTACAGAACAGAACAGGGTCTCAAATTTAGAAAACCAACTTATGCTTGCTTAAGGGTAAAGGTGAGTTGGGGTGCTGCATAAAACCAGAGATTGAAATGAGCACAGATAAAGTTCCTTAAGTCAAATATGGAATAGACAAGAGCTACTCCTTGCTCAACGAAATGGACTCAACACCGCATATTAAATGCCTAAGAATGTACCTGACTAGTAAGTATCTTAAAAACCTATGGATTGCTATGTCTCCGAAAGAGAATCAAGCAAGTGTACAGGGGCATAAACGCAGCAGTGATAGGATTGGAGAGGTTCGGTGAGCAAATGAAGACCCTTTGAAGTCATATTGCATGGTACCCATTACACGGGTCTTAACTCTCCAGGTTTAAGGTATTCTTCCTTCAACTAAAACATGCATGTGGAACCCAAGTATGATCAACCATATGAACGGGAGACGTGTTCAAATATGTCTCAGTTTTCCTCCCCTGGTACTCGGGTGCAACATTCCAGACGCTTTACTAACACTCTCCCCACTTGGAGAGTCAGCGCCTTTAACCTCCTGTTTGGCCCAGTTTGCAATTTCTGCGGAAGATGAACAGGAATAGCGAGAACCAATGAGAGACTAGCTGGAGGTGTCTGGACGGGCAAATTTAACTCTCATTTCCCACCAGGAAGAGGAAATAACCAAAGGCTCAGCGTGCCGTGCCGGAACCAGATTAGGGCCTGAAGCCATCCTGCGGTGTTGCGGCCAGGTCACAAGAAAGCGAGTTGAAGAAAGGAGCTCAGGGGCACTGTAATTCACAAACCTGCAGAGTTATAAATGACAGCTATCGTCCAAAAATAGACTGAAGTAAGGCTGCCAAGAGGACTTGAAAGCGGGGCAGAATTGCAGGAAACCGATTTCAGGAGGTAGACTGGAATTGCATTGAAAGCATAGGAAAAGAGGCAGAACGTCCACAATGATGCACTTGGCCAAAAAGGGCGTATGCGTTTTTTCCTGAATATATTCAGGAAACAACGCATACGCCCTTTTTGGCCAACCAAGCAAGCTTGCAAAGGAAATCTGCACTACAATGAAGTCTCACTTCCCCCCGGTCAAAAGGGCCATGTGAAAAAAGTGTAAAATCCAGAAAGGCAGGACAGGCCATGGAGAACTGGGAGCCTTGTTATGCTGATGGGCGGGATGTAAATTGCCAACAGACACTCGGGAGAAGTGTATGGTGTTTCCTGAAACATCTAAAAAACAAAGCAACAGAGCCTAGGGCACTGCCACTTATGGTCCTATAGCTTAGGGAAATTAAAATCAAAAAGACACAGCCACCCCAAAGTTTGGGACGCCTCTGTTTACAAGAACCTCGTTTACCGTACAAGTTCAACATCGCAGAAAGTGAAAAATGGATAAAGAAGTTGTGGTATTTACTTACAAAGCAATATCACTCAGCAATGAAATCTGTGTCATCAGGCCCTTAGCAGCACAATGAGTGGATTCAGGTATGATGATTCTAACAGAAGTAAGTCACACAGAAAAAGAAACATCATAAGATATCAGTAATACACGGAATGTAAACTTGGCTACACAGGAACTGAATTACAGAACAGAACAGGGTCTCAAATTTAGAAAACCAACTTATGCTTGCTTAAGGGTAAAGGTGAGTTGGGGTGCTGCATAAAACCAGAGATTGAAATGAGCACAGATAAAGTTCCTTAAGTCAAATATGGAATAGACAAGAGCTACTCCTTGCTCAACGAAATGGACTCAACACCGCATATTAAATGCCTAAGAATGTACCTGACTAGTAAGTATCTTAAAAACCTATGGATTGCTATGTCTCCGAAAGAGAATCAAGCATGTGTACAGGGGCATAAACGCAGCAGTGATAGGATTGGAGAGGTTCGGTGAGCAAATGAAGACCCTTTGAAGTCATATTGCATGGTACCCATTCCACGGGTCTGAACTCTCCAGGTTTAAGGTATTCTTCCTTCAGCTAAAACATGCATGTGGAACCCAAGTATGATCAACCATGTGAACGGGAGATGTGTTCAAATATGTCTCAGTTTTCCCCCCCTGGTACTCGGGTGCAACATTCCAGACGCTTTACTAACACTCTCCCCACTTGGAGAGTCAGCGCCTTTAACCTCCTGTTTGGCCCAGTTTGCAATTTCTGCGGAAGATGAACAGGAATAGCGAGAACCAATGAGAGGCTAGCTGGAGGTGTCTGGACGGGCAAATTTAACTCTCATTTCCCACCAGGAAGAGGAAATAACCAAAGGCTCAGCGTGCCGTACCGGAACCAGATTAGGGCCTGAAGCCATCCTGTGGTGTTGCGGCCAGCTCAAAAGAAAGCGAGTTGAAGAAAGGAGCCCAGGGGCACTGTAATTCACAAACCTGCAGAGTTATAAATGACAGCTATCGTCCAAAAATACACTGAAGTAAGGCTGCCAAGAGGACTTGAAAGCGGGGCAGAATTGCAGGAAACCGATTTCAGGAGGTAGACTGGAATTGCATTGAAAGCATAGGAAAAGAGGCAGAACGTCCACAATGATGCACTTGGCCAAAAAGGGCGTATGCGTTTTTTCCTGAATATATTCAGAAAAAAACGCATACGCCCTTTTTGGCCAACCAAACAAGCTTGCAAAGGAAATCTGCACTACAATGAAGTCTCACTTCCCCCCGGTCAAAAGGTCCATCTGAAAAAAGTGTAAAATCCAGAAAGGCAGGACAGGCCATGGAGAACTGGGAGCCTTGTTATGCTGATGGGCGGGATGTAAATTGCCAACAACCACTCGGGAGAAGTATATGGTGTTTCCTGAAACATCTAAAAAACAAAGCAACAGAACCTAGGGCACTTCCACTTAGGGTCCTATAGCTTAGGGAAATTAAAATCAAAAAGACACAGCCACCCCAAAGTTTGGAATGGCTCTGTTTACAAGAACCTCGTTTACAGTACAAGTTCAACATCGCAGAAAGTGAAAAATGGATAAAGAAGTTGTGGTATTTACTTACAAAGCAATATCACTCAGCAATGAAATCTATGTCATCAGGCCCTTAGCATCACAATGAGTGGATTCAGGTATGATGATTCTAACTGAAATAAGTCACACAGAAAAAGAAACATCATAAGATATCAGTAATACACGGAATGTAAACTTGGCTACACAGGAACTGAATTACAGAACAGAACAGGGTCTCAAATTTAGAAAACCAACTTATGCTTGCTTAAGGGTAAAGGTGAGTTGGGGTGCTGCATAAAACCAGAGATTGAAATGAGCACAGATAAAGTTCCTTAAGTCAAATATGGAATAGACAAGAGCTACTCCTTGCTCAACGAAATGGACTCAACACCGCATATTAAACGCCTAAGAATGTACCTGACTAGTAAGTATCTTAAAACCTATGGATTGCTATGTCTCCGAAAGAGAATCAAGCATGTGTACAGGGGCATAAACGCAGCAGTGATAGGATTGGAGAGGTTCGGTGAGCAAATGAAGACCCTTTGAAGTCATATTGCATGGTACCCATTCCACGGGTTTCAACTACCCAGTTTTAAGGTATTCTTCCTTCAGCTAAAACATGCATGTGGAACCTAGAGTATGATCAACCATGTGATCGGGAGACGTGTTCAAATATGTCTCAGTTTTCCTCCCCTGGTACTCGGGTGCAACATTCCAGACGCTTTACTAACACTCTCCCCACTTGGAGAGTCAGCGCCTTTAACCTCCTGTTTGGCCCAGTTTGCAATTTCTGCGGAAGATGAACAGGAATAGCGAGAACCAATGAGAGGCTAGCTGGAGGTGTCTGGACGGGCAAATTTAACTCTCATTTCCCACCAGGAAGAGGAATTAACCAAAGGCTCAGCGTGTCGTGCCGGAACCAGATTAGGGCCTGAAGCCATCCTGCAGTGTTGCGGCCAGCTCAAAAGAAAGCGAGTTGAAGAAAGGAGCTCAGGGGCACTGTAATTCACAAACCTGCAGAGTTATAAATGACAGCTATCGTCCAAAAATAGACTGAAGTAAGGCTGCCAAGAGGACTTGAAAGCGGGGCAGAATTGCAGGAAACCGATTTCAGGAGGTAGACTGGAATTGCATTGAAAGCATAGGAAAAGAGGCAGAACGTCCACAATGATGCACTTGGCCAAAAAGGGCGTATGCGTTTTTTCCTGAATATATTCAGGAAAAAACGCATACGCCCTTTTTGGCCAACCAAGCAAGCTTGCAAAGGAAATCTGCACTACAATGAAGTCTCACTTCCCCCCGGTCAAAAGGGCCATCTGAAAAAAGTGTAAAATCCAGAAAGGCAGGACAGGCCATGGAGAACTGGGAGCCTTGTTATGCTGATGGGCGGGATGTAAATTGCCAACAGACACTCGGGAGAAGTGTATGGTGTTTCCTGAAACATCTAAAAAACAAAGCAACAGAGCCTAGGGCACTGCCACTTATGGTCCTATAGCTTAGGGAAATTAAAATCAAAAAGACACAGCCACCCCAAAGTTTGGAACGGCTCTGTTTACAAGAACCTCGTTTACAGTACAAGTTCAACATCGCAGAAAGTGAAAAATGGATAAAGAACTTGTGGTACTTACGTACAATGCAGTATCACGCAGCAATGAAATCTATGTCATCAGGCCTGTAGCAGCATAATGAGTGGATTCAGGTACGATGATTCTAACTGAAATAAGTCACACAGAAAAAGAAACATCATAAGATATCACTAATACACGGAATGTAAACTTGGATACACAGGAACTGCATTCCAAACAGAACAGGGTCTCAAATTTAGAAAACCAACTTATGCTTGCTTAAGGGGAAAGGTGAGTTGGGGTGCTGCATAAAACCAGAGATTGAAATGAGCACAGATAAAGTTCCTTAAGCCAAATATGGAATAGACAAGAGCTACTCCTTGCTCAACGAAATGGACTCAAAACCCCATATTAAACCCCTAAGAATGTACCTGACTAGTAAGTATCTTAAAACCTATGGATTGCTATGTCTCCAAAAGAGAATCAAGCGTGTGTACAGGGGCATAAACGCAGCAGTGATAGGATTGGAGAGGTTCGGTGAGCAAATGAAGACCCTTTGAAGTCATATTGCATGGTACCCATTCCACGGGTTTCAACTACCCAGTTTTAAGGTATTCTTCCTTCAGCTAAAACATGCATGTGGAACCTAGAGTATGATCAACCATGTGATCGGGAGACGTGTTCAAATATGTCTCAGTTTTCCTCCCCTGGTACTCGGGTGCAACATTCCAGACGCTTTACTAACACTCTCCCCACTTGGAGACTCAGTCCCTTTAACCTCCTGTTTGGCCCAGTTTGCAATTTCTGCGGAAGATGAACAGGAATAGCGAGAACCAATGAGAGGCTAGCTGGAGGTGTCTGGACGGGCAAATTTAACTCTCATTTCCCACCAGGAAGAGGAATTAACCAAAGGCTCAGTGTGCCGTGCCGTAACCAGATTAGGGCCTGAAGCCATCCTGCAGTGTTGCGGCCAGCTGAAAAGAAAGCGAGTTGAAGAAAGGAGCTCAGGGGCACTGTAATTCACAAACCTGCAGAGTTATAAATGACAGCTATCGTCCAAAAATAGACTGAAGTAAGGCTGCCAAGAGGACTTGAAAGCGGGGCAGAATTGCAGGAAACTGATTTCAGGAGGTAGACTGGAATTGCATTGAAAGCATAGGAAAAGAGGCAGAATGTCCACAATGATGCACTTGGCCAAAAAGGGCATATGCGTTTTTTCCTGAATATATTCAGGAAAAAACGCATACGCCCTTTTTGGCCAACCAAGCAAGCTTGCAAAGGAAATCTGCACTACAATGAAGTCTCACTTCCCCCCGGTCAAAAGGGCCATCTGAAAAAAGTGTAAAATCCAGAAAGGCAGGACAGGCCATGGACAACTGGGAGCCTTGTTATGCTGATGGGCGGGATGTAAATTGCCAACAGACACTGTGGAGAAGTGTATGTTGTTTCCTGAAACATCTAAAAAACAAAGCAACAGAGCCTAGGGCACTGCCACTTATGGTCCTATAGCTTAGGGAAATTAAAATCAAAAAGACACAGCCACCCCAAAGTTTAGAACGGCTCTGTTTACAAGAACCTCGTTTACAGTACAAGTTCAACATCCCAGAAAGTGAAAAATGGATAAAGAAGTTGTGGTATTTACTTACAAAGCAATATCACTCAGCAATGAAATCTATGTCATCAGGCCCTTAGCATCACAATGAGTGGATTCAGGTATGATGATTCTAACTGAAATAAATCACACAGAAAAAGAAACATCATAAGATATCAGTAATACACGGAATGTAAACTTGGCTACACAGGAATGGAATTACAGAACAGAACAGTGTCTCAAATTTAGAAAACCAACTTATGCTTGCTTAAGGGGAAAGGTGAGTTGGGGTGCTGCATAAAACCAGAGATTGAAATGAGCACAGATAAAGTTCCTTAAGTCAAATATGGAATAGACAAGAGCTACTCCTTGCTCAACGAAATGGACTCAACACCGCATATTAAACGCCTAAGAATGTACCTGACTAGTAAGTATCGTAAAACCTATGGATTGCTATGTCTCCAAAAGAGAATCAAGCATGTGTACAGGGGCATAAACGCAGCAGTGATAGGATTGGAGAGGTTCAGTGAGCAAATGAAGACCCTTTGAAGTCATATTGCATGGTACCCATTACACGGGTCTGAACTCTCCAGGTTTAAGGTATTCTTCCTTCAGCTAAAACATGCATGTGGAACCCAAGTATGATCAACCATGTGAACGGGAGACGTGTTCAAATATGTCTCAGTTTTCCCCCCCTGGTACTCGGGTGCAACATTCCAGACGCTTTACTAACACTCTCCCCACTTGGAGAGTCAGCGCCTTTAACCTCCTGTTTGGCCCAGTTTGCAATTTCTGCGGAAGATGAACAGGAATAGCGAGAACCAATGAGAGACTAGCTGGAGGTGTCTGGACGGGCAAATTTAACTCTCATTTCCCACCAGGAAGAGGAAATAACCAAAGGCTCAGCGTGCCGTGCCGGAACCAGATTAGGGCCTGAAGCCATCCTGCGGTGTTGCGGCCAGGTCACAAGAAAGCAAGTTGAAGAAAGGAGCTCAGGGGCACTGTAATTCACAAACCTGCAGAGTTATAAATGACAGCTATCGTCCAAAAATACACTGAAGTAAGGCTGCCAAGAGGACTTCAAAGTGGGGCAGAATTGCAGGAAACCGATTTCAGGAGGTAGACTGGAATTGCATTGAAAGCATAGGAAAAGAGGCAGAACGTCCACAATGATGCACTTGGCCAAAAAGGGCGTATGCGTTTTTTCCTGAATATATTCAGGAAAAAACGCATACGCCCTTTTTGGCCAACCAAGCAAGCTTGCAAAGGAAATCTGCACTACAATGAAGTCTCACTTCCCCCCGGTCAAAAGGGCCATCTGAAAAAAGTGTAAAATCCAGAAAGGCAGGACAGGCCATGGAGAACTGGGAGCCTTGTTATGCTGATGGGCGGGATGTAAATTGCCAACAGACACTCGGGAGAAGTGTATGGTGTTTCCTGAAACATCTAAAAAACAAAGCAACAGAACCTAGGGCACTTCCACTTATGGTCCTATAGCTTAGGGAAATTAAAATCAAAAAGACACAGCCACCCCAAAGTTTGGAACGGCTCTGTTTACAAGAACCTCGTTTACAGTACAAGTTCAGCATCGCAGAAAGTGAAAAATGGAGAAAGAAGTTGTGGTATTTACTTACAAAGCAATATCACTCAGCAATGAAATCTGTGTCATCAGGCCCTTAGCAGCACAATGAGTGGATTCAGGTATGATGATTCTAACTGAAGTAAGTCACACAGAAAAGAAACATCATAAGATATCAGTAATACACGGAATGTAAACTTGGCTACACAGGAACTGCATTCCAGAACAGAACAGGGTCTCAAATTTAGAAAACCAACTTATGCTTGCTTAAGGGGAAAGGTGAGTTGGGGTGCTGCATAAAACCAGAGATTGAAATGAGCACAGATAAAGTTCCTTAAGCCAAATATGGAATAGACAAGAGCTACTCCTTGCTCAACGAAATGGACTCAAAACCCCATATTAAACCCCTAAGAATGTACCTGACTAGTAAGTATCTTAAAACCTATGGATTGCTATGTCTCCAAAAGAGAATCAAGCGTGTGTACAGGGGAATAAACGCAGCAGTGATAGGATTGGAGAGGTTCGGTGAGCAAATGAAGACCCTTTGAAGTCATATTGCATGGTACCCATTCCACGGGTCTCAACTCTCCAGGTTTAAGGTATTCTTCCTTCAGCTCAAACATGCATGTGGAACCCAGAGTATGATCAACCATGTGAACGGGAGACGTGTTCAAATATGTCTCAGTTTTCCTCCCCTGGTACTCGGGTGCAACATTCCAGACGCTTTACTAACACTCTCCCCACTTGGAGAGTCAGCGTCTTTAACCTCCTGTTTGGCCCAGTTTGCAATTTCTGCGGAAGATGTACAGGAATAGCGAGAACCAATGAGAGACTAGCTGGAGGTGTCTGGACGGGCAAATTTAACTCTCATTTCCCACCAGGAAGAGGAATTAACCAAAGGCTAAGCGTGCCGTGCCGGAACCAGATTAGGGCCTGAAGCCATCCTGCGGTGTTGCGGCCAGGTCACAAGAAAGCGAGTTGAAGAAAGGAGCTCAGGGGCACTGTAATTCACAAACCTGCAGAGTTATAAATGACAGCTATCGTCCAAAAATAGACTGAAGTAAGGCTGCCAAGAGGACTTGAAAGCGGGGCAGAATTGCAGGAAACCGATTTCAGGAGGTAGACTGGAATTGCATTGAAAGCATAGGAAAAGAGGCAGAACGTCCACAATGATGCACTTGGCCAAAAAGGGCGTATGCGTTTTTTCCTGAATATATTCAGGAAAAAACGCATACGCCCTTTTTGGCCAACCAAGCAAGCTTGCAAAGGAAATCTGCACTACAATGAAGTCTCACTTCCCCCCGGTCAAAAGGGCCATCTGAAAAAAGTGTAAAATCCAGAAAGGCAGGACAGGCCATGGAGAACTGGGAGCCTTGTTATGCTGATGGGCGGGATGTAAATTGCCAACAGACACTCGGGAGAAGTGGATGGTGTTTCCTGAAACATCTAAAAAACAAAGCAACAGAGCCTAGGGCACTGCCACTTATGGTCCTATAGCTTAGGGAAATTAAAATCAAAAAGACACAGCCACCCCAAAGTTTGGATCGGCTCTGTTTATAAGAACCTCGTTTACAGTACAAGTTCAACATCGCAGAAAGTGAAAAATGGATAAAGAAGTTGTGGTATTTACTTACAAAGCAATATCACTCAGCAATGAAATCTGTGTCATCAGGCCCTTAGCAGCACAATGAGTGGATTCAGGTATGATGATTCTAACTGAAATAAGTCACACAGAAAAGAAACATCATAAGATATCAGTAATACACGGAATGTAAACTTGGCTACACAGGAACTGAATTACAGAACAGAACAGGGTCTCAAATTTAGAAAACCAACTTATGCTTGCTTAAGGGGAAAGGTGAGTTGGGGTGCTGCATAAAACCAGAGATTGAAATGAGCACAGATAAAGGTCCTTAAGCCAAATATGGAATAGACAAGAGCTACTCCTTGCTCAACGAAATGGACTCAACACCGCATATTAAACGCCTAAGAATGTACCTGACTAGTAAGTATCTTAAAACCTATGGATTGCTATGTCTCCAAAAGAGAATCAAGCGTGTGTAAAGGGGCATAAACGCAGCAGTGATAGGATTGGAGAGGTTCGGTGAGCAAATGAAGACCCTTTGAAGTCATATTGAATGGTACCCATTCCACGGGTCTCAACTCTCCAGGTTTAAGGTATTCTTCCTTCAGCTAAAACATGCATGTGGAACCCAAGTATGATCAACCATGTGAACGGGAGACGTGTTCAAATATGTCTCAGTTTTCGTACCCTGGTACTCGGGTGCAACATTCCAGACGCTTTACTAACACTCTCCCGACTTGGAGAGTCAGTCCCTTTAACCTCCTGTTTGGCCCAGTTTGCAATTTCTGCGGAAGATGAACAGGAATAGCAAGAACCAATGAGAGACTAGCTGGAGGTGTCTGGACGGGCAAATTTAACTCTCATTTCCCACCAGGAAGAGGAAATAACCAAAGGCTCAGCGTGCCGTGCCGGAACCAGATTAGGGCCTGAAGCCATCCTGCGGTGTTGCGGCCAGGTCACAAGAAAGCGAGTTGAAGAAAGGAGCTCAGGGGCACTGTAATTCACAAACCTGCAGAGTTATAAATGACAGCTATCGTCCAAAAATAGACTGAAGTAAGGCTGCCAAGAGGACTTGAAAGCGGGGCAGAATTGCAGGAAACCGATTTCAGGAGGTAGACTGGAATTGCATTGAAAGCATAGGAAAAGAGGCAGAACGTCCACAATGATGCACTTGGCCAAAAAGGGCGTATGCGTTTTTTCCTGAATATATTCAGGAAACAACGCATACGCCCTTTTTGGCCAACCAAGCAAGCTTGCAAAGGAAATCTGCACTACAATGAAGTCTCACTTCCCCCCGGTCAAAAGGGCCATCTGAAAAAAGTGTAAAATCCAGAAAGGCAGGACAGGCCATGGAGAACTGGGAGCCTTGTTATGCTGATGGGCGGGATGGAAATTGCCAACAACCACTCGGGAGAAGTGTATGGTGTTTCCTGAAACATCTAAAAAACAAAGCAACAGAACCTAGGGCACTTCCACTTATGGTCCTATAGCTTAGGGAAATTAAAATCAAAAAGACACAGCCACCCCAAAGTTTGGAACGGATCTGTTTACAAGAACCTCATTTAGAGTACAAGTTCAACATCGCAGAAAGTGAAAAATTGATAAAGAAGTTGTGGTATTTACTTACAAAGCAATATCACTCAGCAATGAAATCTGTGTCATCAGGCCCTTAGCAGCACAATGAGTGGATTCAGGTATGATGATTCTAACTGAAGTAAGTCACACAGAAAAAGAAACATCATAAGATATCAGTAATACATGGAATGTAAACTTGGCTACACAGGAACTGAATTCCAAAACAGAACAGGGTCTCAAATTTAGAAAACCAACTTATGCTTGCTTAAGGGGAAAGATGAGTTGGGGTGCTGCATAAAACCAGAGATTGAAATGAGCACAGATAAAGTTCCTTAAGCCAAATGTGGAATAGACAAGAGCTACTCCTTGCTCAACGAAATGGACTCAACACCGCATATTAAACGCCTAAGAATGTACCTGACTTGTAAGTATCTTAAAACCTATGGATTGCTATGTCTCCGAAAGAGAATCAAGCATGTGTACAGGGGCATAAACGCAGCAGTGATAGGATTGGAGAGGTTCGGTGAGCAAATGAAGACCCTTTGAAGTCATATTGCATGGTACCCATTCCACGGGTTTCAACTCCGCAGGTTTTAGGTATTCTTCCTTCAGCTAAAACATGCATGTGGAACCCAAGTATGATCAACCATGTGAACGGGAGACGTGTTCAAATATGTCTCAGTTTTCCTCCCCTGGTACTCGGGTGCAACATTCCAGACGCTTTACTAACACTCTCCCCACTTGGAGAGTCAGCGCCTTTAACCTCCTGTTTGGCCCAGTTTGCAATTTCTGCGGAAGATGAACAGGAATAGCGAGAACCAATGAGAGGCTAGCTGGAGGTTTCTGGACGGGCAAATTTAACTCTCATTTCCCACCAGGAAGAGGAAATAACCAAAGGCTCAGCGTGCCGTACCGGAACCAGATTAGGGCCTGAAGCCATCCTGCGGTGTTGCGGCCAGCTCAAAAGAAAGCGAGTTGAACAAAGGAGCTCAGGGGCACTGTAATTCACGAACCTGCAGAGTTATAAATGACAGCTATCGTCCAAAAATAGACTGAAGTAAGGCTGCCAAGAGGACTTGAAAGCGGGGCAGAATTGCAGGAAACCGATTTCAGGAGGTAGACTGGAATTGCATTGAAAGCATAGGAAAAGAGGCAGAACGTCCACAATGATGCACTTGGCCAAAAAGGGCGTATGCGTTTTTTCCTGAATATATTCAGGAAAAAACGCATACGCCCTTTTTGGCCAACCAAGCAAGCTTGCAAAGGAAATCTGCACTACAATGAAGTCTCACTTCCCCCCGGTCAAAAGGGCCATCTGAAAAAAGTGTAAAATCCAGAAAGGCAGGACAGGCCATGGAGAACTGGGAGCCTTGTTATGCTGATGGGCGGGATGTAAATTGCCAACAACCACTCGGGAGAAGTGTATGGTGTTTCCTGAAACATCTAAAAAACAAAGCAACAGAACCTAGGGCACTTCCACTTATGGTCCTATAGCTTAGGGAAATTAAAATCAAAAAGACACAGCCACCCCAAAGTTTGGAACGGCTCTGTTTACAAGAACCTCGTTTACAGTACAAGTTCAACATCGCAGAAAGTGAAAAATGGATAAAGAAGTTGTGGTATTTACTTACAAAGCAATATCACTCAGCAATGAAATCTGTGTCATCAGGCCCTTAGCAGCACAATGAGTGGATTCAGGTATGATGATTCTAACTGAAGTAAGTCACACAGAAAAAGAAACATCATAAGATATCAGTAATACACGGAATGTAAACTTGGCTACACAGGAACTGAATTCCAAAACAGAACAGGGTCTCAAATTTAGAAAACCAACTTATGCTTGCTTAAGGGGAAAGGTGAGTTGGGGTGCTGCATAAAACCAGAGATTGAAATGAGCACAGATAAAGTTCCTTAAGCCAAATGTGGAATAGACAAGAGCTACTCCTTGCTCAACGAAATGGACTCAACACCGCATATTAAACGCCTAAGAATGTACCTGACTTGTAAGTATCTTAAAACCTATGGATTGCTATGTCTCCGAAAGAGAATCAAGCATGTGTACAGGGGCATAAACGCAGCAGTGATAGGATTGGAGAGGTTCGGTGAGCAAATGAAGACCCTTTGAAGTCATATTGCATGGTACCCATTACACGGGTCTTAACTCTCCAGGTTTAAGGTATTCTTCCTTCAACTAAAACATGCATGTGGAACCCAAGTATGATCAACCATGTGAACGGGAGACGTGTTCAAATATGTCTCAGTTTTCCTCCCCTGGTACTCGGGTGCAACATTCCAGACGCTTTACTAACACTCTCCCCACTTGGAGAGTCAGCGCCTTTAACCTCCTGTTTGGCCCAGTTTGCAATTTCTGCGGAAGATGAACAGGAATAGCGAGAACCAATGAGAGACTAGCTGGAGGTGTCTGGACGGGCAAATTTAACTCTCATTTCCCACCAGGAAAAGGAAATAACCAAAGGCTCAGCGTGCCGTGCCGGAACCAGATTAGGGCCTGAAGCCATCCTGCGGTGTTGCGGCCAGGTCACAAGAAAGCAAGTTGAAGAAAGGAGCTCAGGGGCACTGTAATGCACAAACCTGCAGAGTTATAAATGACAGCTATCGTCCAAAAATAGACTGAAGTAAGGCTGCCAAGAGGACTTGAAAGTGGGGCAGAATTGCAGGAAACCGATTTCAGGAGGTAGACTGGAATTGCATTGAAAGCATAGGAAAAGAGGCAGAACGTCCACAATGATGCACTTGGCCAAACAGGGCGTATGCGTTTTTTCCTGAATATATTCAGGAAAAAACGCATACGCCCTGTTTGGCCAACCAAGCAAGCTTGCAAAGGAAATCTGCACTACAATGAAGTCTCACTTCCCCCCGGTCAAAAGGGCCATCTGAAAAAAGTGTAAAATCCAGAAAGGCAGGACAGGCCATGGAGAACTGGGAGCCTTGTTATGCTGATGGGCGGGATGCAAATTGCCAACAACCACTCGGGAGAAGTGTATGGTGTTTTCTGAAACATCTAAAAAACAAAGCAACAGAGCCTAGGGCACTGCCACTTATGGTCCTATAGCTTAGGGAAATTAAAATCAAAAAGACACAGCCACCCCAAAGTTTGGGACGTCTCTGTTTACAAGAACCTCGTTTACAGTACAAGTTCAACATCGCAGAAAGTGAAAAATGGATAAAGAAGTTGTGGTATTTACTTACAAAGCAATATCACTCAGCAATGAAATCTATGTCATCAGGCCCTTAGCATCACAATGAGTGGATTCAGGTATGATGATTCTAACTGAAATAAGTCACACAGAAAAAGAAACATCATAAGATATCAGTAATACACGGAATGGAAACTTGGCTACACAGGAACTGAATTACAGAACAGCACAGGGTCTCAAATTTAGAAAACCAACTTATTCTTGCTTTAGGGTAAAGGTGAGTTGGGGTGCTGCATAAAACCAGAGATTGAAATGAGCACAGATAAAGTTCCTTAAGCCAAATATGGAATAGACAAGAGCTACTCCTTGCTCAACGAAATGGACTCAACACCCCATATTAAACGCCTAAGAATGTACCTGACTAGTAAGTATCTTAAAACCTATGGATTGCTATGTCTCCGAAAGAGAATCAAGCATGTGTACAGGGGCATAAACGCAGCAGTGATAGGATTGGAGAGGTTCGGTGAGCAAATGAAGACCCTTTGAAGTCATATTGCATGGTACCCATTCCACGGGTTTCAACTACCCAGGTTTAAGGTATTCTTCCTTCAGCTAAAACATGCATGTGGAACCTAGAGTATGATCAACCATGTGATCGGGAGACGTGTTCAAATATGTCTCAGTTTTCCTCCCCTGGTACTCGGGTGCAACATTCCAGACGCTTTACTAACACTCTCCCCACTTGGAGAGTCAGTCCCTTTAACCTCCTGTTTGGCCCAGTTTGCAATTTCTGCGGAAGATGAACAGGAATAGCGAGAACCAATGAGAGGCTAGCTGGAGGTGTCTGGACGGGCAAATTTAACTCTCATTTCCCACCAGGAAGAGGAATTAACCAAAGGCTCAGCGTGCTGGGCCGGAACCAGATTAGGGCCTGAAGCCATCCTGCGGTGTTGCGGCCAGGTCACAAGAAAGCGAGTTGAAGAAAGGAGCTCAGGGGCACTGTAATTCACAAACCTGCAGAGTTATAAATGACAGCTATCGTCCAAAAATAGACTGAAGGAAGGCTGCCAAGAGGACTTGAAAGCGGGGCAGAATTGCAGGAAACCAATTTCAGAAGGTAGACTGGAATTGCATTGAAAGCATAGGAAAAGAGGCAGAACGTCCACAATGATGCACTTGGCCAAAAAGGGCGTATGCGTTTTTTCCTGAATATATTCAGGAAAAAACGCATACGCCCTTTTTGGCCAACCAAGCAAGTTTGCAAAGGAAATCTGCACTACAATGAAGTCTCACTTCCCCCCGGTCAAAAGGGCCATCTGAAAAAAGTGTAAAATCCAGAAAGGCAACAGGCCATTGAGAACTGGGAGCCTTGTTATGCTGATGGGCGGGATGTAAATTGCCAACAGACACTTGGGAGAAGTGTATGGTGTTTCCTGAAACATCTAAAAAACAAAGCAACAGAGCCTAGGGCACTTCCACTTATGGTCCTATAGCTTAGGGAAATTAAAATCAAAAAGACACAGCCACCCCAAAGTTTGGAACGGCTCTGTTTACAAGAACCTCGTTTACAGTACAAGTTCAACATCGCAGAAAGTGAAAAATGGATAAAGAAGTTGTGGTATTCACTTACAAAGCAATATCACTCAGCAATGAAATCTATGTCATCAGGCCCTTAGCAGCACAATGAGTGGATTCAGGTATGATGATTCTAACTGAAATAAGTCACACAGAAAAAGAAACATCATAAGATATCAGTAATACACGGAATGGAAACTTGGCTACACAGGAACTGAATTACAGAACAGAACAGGGTCTCAAATTTAGAAAACCAACTTATGCTTGCTTAAGGGTAAAGGTGAGTTGGGGTGCTGCATAAAACCAGAGATTGAAATGAGCACAGATAAAGTTCCTTAAGCCAAATATGCAATAGACAAGAGCTACTCCTTGCTCAACGAAATGGACTCAACACCCCATATTAAACGCCTAAGAATGTACCTGACTAGTAAGTATCTTAAAACCTATGGATTGCTATGTCTCCGAAAGAGAATCAAGCATGTGTACAGGGGCATAAACGCAGCAGTGATAGGATTGGAGAGGTTCGGTGAGCAAATGAAGACCCTTTGAAGTCATATTGCATGGTACCCATTCCACGGGTTTCAACTACCCAGGTTTAAGTTATTCTTCCTTCAGCTAAAACATGCATGTGGAACCTAGAGTATGATCAACCATGTGATCGGGAGACATGTTCAAATATGTCTCAGTTTTCTTCCCCTGGTACTCGGGTGCAACATTCCAGACGTTTTACTAACACTCTCCCCACTTGGAGAGTCAGTCCCTTTAACCTCCTGTTTGGCCCAGTTTGCAATTTCTGCGGAAGATGAACAGGAATAGCGAGAACCAATGAGAGGCTAGCTGGAGGTGTCTGGACGGGCAAATTTAACTCTCATTTCCCACCAGGAAGAGGAATGAAACAAAGGCTCAGCGTGCCGGGCCAGAACCAGATTAGGGCCTGAAGCCATCCTGCGGTGTTGCGGCCAGGTCACAAGAAAGCGAGTTGAAGAAAGGAGCTCAGGGGCACTGTAATTCACAAACCTGCAGAGTTATAAATGACAGCTATCGTCCAAAAATAGACTGAAGTAAGGCTGCCAAGAGGACTTGAAAGCGGGGCAGAATTGCAGGAAACCGATTTCAGGAGGTAGACTGGAATTGCATTGAAAGCATAGGAAAAGAGGCAGAACGTCCACAATGATGCACTTGGCCAAAAAGGGCGTATGCGTTTTTTCCTGAATATATTCAGGAAAAAACGCATACGCCCTTTTTGGCCAACCAAGCAAGCTTGCAAAGGAAATCTGCACTACAATGAAGTCTCACTTCCCCCCGGTCAAAAGGGCCATCTGAAAAAAGTGTAAAATCCAGAAAGGCAGGACAGGCCATGGAGAACTGGGAGCCTTGTTATGCTGATGGGCGGGATGTAAATTGCCAACAGACACTCGGGAGAAGTGTATGGTGTTTCCTGAAACATCTAAAAAACAAAGCAACAGAGCCTAGGGCACTGCCACTTATGGTCCTATAGCTTAGGGAAATTAAAATCAAAAAGACACAGCCACCCCAAAGTTTGGGACGCCTCTGTTTACAAGAACCTCGTTTACAGTACAAGTTCAACATCGCAGAAAGTGAAAAATGGATAAAGAAGTTGTGGTATTTACTTACAAAGCAATATAACTCAGCAATGAAATCTATGTCATCAGGCCCTTAGCATCACAATGAGTGGATTCAGGTATGATGATTCTAACTGAAATAAGTCACACAGAAAAAGAAACATCATAAGATATCAGTAATACACGGAATGGAAACTTGGCTACACAGGAACTGAATTACAGAACAGAACAGGGTCTCAAATTTAGAAAACCAACTTATGCTTGCTTAAGGGTAAAGGTGAGTTGGGGTGCTGCATAAAACCAGAGATTGAAATGAGCACAGATAAAGTTCCTTAAGCCAAATATGCAATAGACAAGAGCTACTCCTTGCTCAACGAAATGGACTCAACACCCCATATTAAACGCCTAAGAATGTACCTGACTAGTAAGTATCTTAAAACCTATGGATTGCTATGTCTCCGAAAGAGAATCAAGCATGTGTACAGGGGCATAAACGCAGCAGTGATAGGATTGGAGAGGTTCGGTGAGCAAATGAAGACCCTTTGAAGTCATATTGCATGGTACCCATTCCACGGGTTTCAACTACCCAGGTTTAAGTTATTCTTCCTTCAGCTAAAACATGCATGTGGAACCTAGAGTATGATCAACCATGTGATCGGGAGACATGTTCAAATATGTCTCAGTTTTCCTCCCCTGGTACTCGGGTGCAACATTCCAGACGTTTTACTAACACTCTCCCCACTTGGAGAGTCAGTCCCTTTAACCTCCTGTTTGGCCCAGTTTGCAATTTCTGCGGAAGATGAACAGGAATAGCGAGAACCAATGAGAGGCTAGCTGGAGGTGTCTGGACGGGCAAATTTAACTCTCATTTCCCACCAGGAAGAGGAATTAAACAAAGGCTCAGCGTGCCGGGCCAGAACCAGATTAGGGCCTGAAGCCATCCTGCGGTGTTGCGGCCAGGTCACAAGAAAGCGAGTTGAAGAAAGGAGCTCAGGGGCACTGTAATTCACAAACCTGCAGAGTTATAAATGACAGCTATCGTCCAAAAATAGACTGAAGTAAGGCTGCCAAGAGGACTTGAAAGCGGGGCAGAATTGCAGGAAACCGATTTCAGGAGGTAGACTGGAATTGCATTGAAAGCATAGGAAAAGAGGCAGAACGTCCACAATGATGCACTTGGCCAAAAAGGGCGTATGCGTTTTTTCCTGAATATATTCAGGAAAAAACGCATACGCCCTTTTTGGCCAACCAAGCAAGCTTGCAAAGGAAATCTGCACTACAATGAAGTCTCACTTCCCCCCGGTCAAAAGGGCCATCTGAAAAAAGTGTAAAATCCAGAAAGGCAGGACAGGCCATGGAGAACTGGGAGCCTTGTTATGCTGATGGGCGGGATGTAAATTGCCAACAGACACTCGGGAGAAGTGTATGGTGTTTCCTGAAACATCTAAAAAACAAAGCAACAGAGCCTAGGGCACTGCCACTTATGGTCCTATAGCTTAGGGAAATTAAAATCAAAAAGACACAGCCACCCCAAAGTTTGGGACGCCTCTGTTTACAAGAACCTCGTTTACAGTACAAGTTCAACATCGCAGAAAGTGAAAAATGGATAAAGAAGTTGTGGTATTTACTTACAAAGCAATATAACTCAGCAATGAAATCTATGTCATCAGGCCCTTAGCATCACAATGAGTGGATTCAGGTATGATGATTCTAACTGAAATAAGTCACACAGAAAAAGAAACATCATAAGATATCAGTAATACACGGAATGGAAACTTGGCTACACAGGAACTGAATTACAGAACAGAACAGTGTCTCAAATTTAGAAAAACAACTTATGCTTGCTTAAGGGGAAAGGTGAGTTGGGGTGCTGCATAAAACCAGAGATTGAAATGAGCACAGATAAATTTCCTTAAGTCAAATATGGAATAGACAAGAGCTACTCCTTGCTCAATGAAATGGACTCAACACCGCATATTAAACGCCTAAGAATGTACCTGACTAGTAAGTATCGTAAAACCTATGGATTGCTATGTCTCCGAAAGAGAATCAAGCATGTGTACAGGGGCATAAACGCAGCAGTGATAGGATTGGAGAGGTTCGGTGAGCAAATGAAGACCCTTTGAAGTCATATTGCATGGTACCCATTACACGGGTCTCAACTCTCCATGTTTAAGGTATTCTTCCTTCAGCTAAAACATGCATGTGGAACCCAAGTATGATCAACCATGTGAACGGGAGACGTGTTCAAATATGTCTCAGTTTTCCTCCCCTGGTACTCGGGTGCAACATTCCAGACGCTTTACTAACACTCTCCCCACTTGGAGAGTCAGCGCCTTTAACCTCCTGTTTGGCCCAGTTTGCAATTTCTGCGGAAGATGAACAGGAATAGCGAGAACCAATGAGAGGCTAGCTGAAGGTGTCTGGACGGGCAAATTTAACTCTCATTTCCCACCAGGAAGAGGAAATAACCAAAGGCTCAGCGTGCCGTGCCGGAACCAGATTAGGGCCTGAAGCCATCCTGCGGTGTTGCGGCCAGCTCACAAGAAAGCAAGTTGAAGAAAGGAGCTCAGGGGCACTGTAATTCACAAACCTGCAGAGTTATAAATGACAGCTATCGTCCAAAAATAGACTGAAGTAAGGCTGCCAAGAGGACTTGAAAGCGGGGCAGAATTGCAGGAAACCGATTTCAGGAGGTAGACTGGAATTGCATTGAAAGCATAGGAAAAGAGGCAGAACGTCCACAATGATGCACTTGGCCAAAAAGGGCGTATGCGTTTTTTCCTGAATATATTCAGGAAAAAACGCATACGCCCTTTTTGGCCAACCAAGCAAGCTTGCAAAGGAAATCTGCACTACAATGAAGTGTCACTTCCCCCCGGTCAAAAGGGCCATCTGAAAAAAGTGTAAAATCCAGAAAGGCAGGACAGGCCATGGAGAACTGGGAGCCTTGTTATGCTGATGGGCGGGATGTAAATTGCCAACAACCCCTCGGGAGAAGTGTATGGTGTTTCCTGAAACATCTAAAAAACAAAGCAACAGAACCTAGGGCACTTCCACTTATGGTCCTATAGCTTAGGGAAATTAAAATCAAAAAGACACAGCCACCCGAAAGTTTGGAACGGCTCTGTTTACAAGAACCTCGTTTACAGTACAAGTTCAACATCGCAGAAAGTGAAAAATGGATAAAGAAGTTGTGGTATTTACTTACAAAGCAATATCACTCAGCAATGAAATCTGTGTCATCAGGCCCTTAGCAGCACAATGAGTGGATTCAGGTATGATGATTCTAACTGAAATAAGTCACACAGAAAAAGAAACATCATAAGATATCAGTAATACACGGAATGTAAACTTGGCTACACAGGAACTGAATTACAGAACAGAACAGGGTCTCAAATTTAGAAAAACAACTTATGCTTGCTTAAGGGGAAAGGTGAGTTGGGGTGCTGCATAAAACCAGAGATTGAAATGAGCACAGATAAAGTTCCTTAAGTCAAATATGGAATAGACAAGAGCTACTCCTTGCTCAACGAAATGGACTCAACACCGCATATTAAACGCCTAAGAATTTACCTGACTAGTAAGTATCTTAAAACCTATGGATTGCTATGTCTCCGAAAGAGAATCAAGCATGTGTACAGGGGCATAAACGCAGCAGTGATAGGATTGGAGAGGTTCGGTGAGCAAATGAAGACCCTTTGAAGTCATATTGCATGGTACCCATTCCACGGGTTTCAACTACCCAGGTTTAAGGTATTCTTCCTTCAGCTAAAACATGCATGTGGAACCTAGAGTATGATCAACCATGTGATCGGGAGATGTGTTCAAATATGTCTCAGTTTTCCTCCCCTGGTACTCGGGTGCAACATTCCAGACGCTTTACTAACACTCTCCCCACTTGGAGAGTCAGTCCCTTTAACCTCCTGTTTGGCCCAGTTTGCAATTTCTGCGGAAGATGAACAGGAATAGCGAGAACCAATGAGAGGCTAGCTGGAGGTGTCTGGACGGGCAAATTTAACTCTCATTTCCCACCAGGAAGAGGAATTAACCAAAGGCTCAGCGTGCCGGGCCGGAACCAGATTAGGGCCTGAAGCCATCCTGCGGTGTTGCGGCCAGGTCACAAGAAAGCGAGTTGAAGAAAGGAGCTCAGGGGCACTGTAATTCACAAACCTGCAGAGTTATAAATGACAGCTATCGTCCAAAAATAGACTGAAGTAAGGCTGCCAAGAGGACTTGAAAGCGGGGCAGAATTGCAGGAAACCGATTTCAGGAGGTAGACTGGAATTGCATTGAAAGCATAGGAAAAGAGGCAGAACGTCCACAATGATGCACTTGGCCAAAAAGGGCGTATGCGTTTTTTCCTGAATATATTCAGGAAAAAACGCATACGCCCTTTTTGGCCAACCAAGCAAGCTTGCAAAGGAAATCTGCACTACAATGAAGTCTCACTTCCCCCCGGTCAAAAGGGCCATCTGAAAAAAGTGTAAAATCCAGAAAGGCAGGACAGGCCATGGAGAACTGGGAGCCTTGTTATGCTGATGGGCGGGATGTAAATTGCCAACAGACACTCGGGAGAAGTGTATGGTGTTTCCTGAAACATCTAAAAAACAAAGCAACAGAGCCTAGGGCACTGCCACTTATGGTCCTATAGCTTAGGGAAATTAAAATCAAAAAGACACAGCCACCCCAAAGTTTGGGACGCCTCTGTTTACAAGAACCTCGTTTACAGTACAAGTTCAACATCGCAGAAAGTGAAAAATGGATAAAGAAGTTGTGGTATTTACTTACAAAGCAATATCACTCAGCAATGAAATCTATGTCATCAGGCCCTTAGCATCACAATGAGTGGATTCAGGTATGATGATTCTAACTGAAATAAGTCACACAGAAAAAGAAACATCATAAGATATCAGTAATACACGGAATGTAAACTTGGCTACACAGGAACTGAATTACAGAACAGAACAGGGTCTCAAATTTAGAAAACCAACTTATGCTTGCTTAAGGGTAAAGGTGAGTTGGGGTGCTGCATAAAACCAGAGATTGAAATGAGCACAGATAAAGTTCCTTAAGTCAAATATGGAATAGACAAGAGCTACTCCTTGCTCAACGAAATGGACTCAACACCGCATATTAAACGCCTAAGAATGTACCTGACTAGTAAGTATCGTAAAACCTATGGATTGCTATGTCTCCAAAAGAGAATCAAGCATGTGTACAGGGGCATAAACGCAGCAGTGATAGGATTGGAGAGGTTCGGTGAGCAAATGAAGACCCTTTGAAGTCATATTGCATGGTACCCATTACACGGGTCTCAACTCTCCAGGTTTAAGATATTCTTCCTTCAGCTAAAACATGCATGTGGATCCCAAGTATGATCAACCATGTGAACGGGAGACGTGTTCAAATATGTCTCAGTTTTCCTCCCCTGGTACTCGGGTGCAACATTCCAGACGCTTTACTAACACTCTCCCCACTTGGAGAGTCAGCGCCTTTAACCTCCTGTTTGGCCCAGTTTGCAATTTCTGCGGAAGATGAACAGGAATAGCGAGAACCAATGAGAGGCTAGCTGAAGGTGTCTGGACGGGCAAATTTAACTCTCATTTCCCACCAGGAAGAGGAAATAACCAAAGGCTCAGCGTGCCGTGCCGGAACCAGATTAGGGCCTGAAGCCATCCTGCGGTGTTGCGGCCAGCTCACAAGAAAGCAAGTTGAAGAAAGGAGCTCAGGGGCACTGTAATTCACAAACCTGCAGAGTTATAAATGTCAGCTATCGTCCAAAAATAGACTGAAGTAAGGCTTCCAAGAGGACTTGAAAGCGGGGCAGAATTGCAGGAAACCGATTTCAGGAGGTAGACTGGAATTGCATTGAAAGCATAGGAAAAGAGGCAGAACGTCCACAATGATGCACTTGGCCAAAAAGGGCGTATGCGTTTTTTCCTGAATATATTCAGGAAAAAACGCATACGCCCTTTTTGGCCAACCAAGCAAGCTTGCAAAGGAAATCTGCACTACAATGAAGTCTCACTTCCCCCCGGTCAAAAGGGCCATCTGAAAAAAGTGTAAAATCCAGAAAGGCAGGACAGGCCATGGAGAACTGGGAGCCTTGTTATGCTGATGGGCGGGATGTAAATTGCCAACAACCCCTCGGGAGAAGTGTATGGTGTTTCCTGAAACATCTAAAAAACAAAGCAACAGAACCTAGGGCACTTCCACTTATGGTCCTATAGCTTAGGGAAATTAAAATCAAAAAGACACAGCCACCCCAAAGTTTGGAACGGCTCTGTTTACAAGAACCTCGTTTACAGTACAAGTTCAACATCGCAGAAAGTGAAAAATGGATAAAGAAGTTGTGGTATTTACTTACAAAGCAATATCACTCAGCAATGAAATCTGTGTCATCAGGCCCTTAGCAGCACAATGAGTGGATTCAGGTATGATGATTCTAACTGAAATAAGTCACACAGAAAAAGAAACATCATAAGATATCAGTAATACACGGAATGTAAACTTGGCTACACAGGAACTGAATTACAGAACAGAACAGGGTCTCAAATTTAGAAAAACAACTTATGCTTGCTTAAGGGTAAAGGTGAGTTGGGGTGCTGCATAAAACCAGAGATTGAAATGAGCACAGATAAAGTTCCTTAAGCCAAATATGGAATAGACAAGAGCTACTCCTTGCTCAACGAAATGGACTCAACACCCCATATTAAACGCCTAAGAATGTACCTGACTAGTAAGTATCTTAAAACCTATGGATTGCTATGTCTCCGAAAGAGAATCAAGCATGTGTACAGGGGCATAAACGCAGCAGTGATAGGATTGGAGAGGTTCGGTGAGCAAATGAAGACCCTTTGAAGTCATATTGCATGGTACCCATTCCACGGGTTTCAACTACCCAGGTTTAAGGTGTTCTTCCTTCAGCTAAAACATGCATGTGGAACCTAGAGTATGATCAACCATGTGATCGGGAGACGTGTTCAAATATGTCTCAGTTTTCCTCCCCTGGTACTCGGGTGCAACATTCCAGACGCTTTACTAACACTCTCCCCACTTGGAGAGTCAGCGCCTTTAACCTCCTGTTTGGCCCAGTTTGCAATTTCTGTGGAAGATGAACAGGAATAGCGAGAACCAATGAGAGGCTAGCTGGAGGTGTCTGGACGGGCAAATTTAACTCTCATTCCCACCAGGAAGAGGAATTAACCAAAGGCTCAGCGTGCCGGGCCGGAACCAGATTAGGGCCTGAAGCCATTCTGCGGTGTTGCGGCCAGGTCACAAGAAATCGAGTTGAAGAAAGGAGCTCAGGGGCACTGTAATTCACAAACCTGCAGAGTTATAAATGACAGCTATCGTCCAAAAATAGACTGAAGGAAGGCTGCCAAGAGGACTTGAAAGAGGGGCAGAATTGCAGGAAACCAATTTCAGAAGGTAGACTGGAATTGCATTGAAAGCATAGGAAAAGAGGCAGAACGTCCACAATGATGCATTTGGCCAAAAAGGGCGTATGCGTTTTTTCCTGAATATATTCAGGAAAAACGCATACGCCCTTTTTGGCCAACCAAGCAAGTTTGCAAAGGAAATCTGCACTACAATGAAGTCTCACTTCCCCCCGGTCAAAAGGGCCATCTGAAAAAAGTGTAAAATCCAGAAAGGCAACAGGCCATTGAGAACTGGGAGCCTTGTTATGCTGATGGGCGGGATGTAAATTGCCAACAGACACTTGGGAGAAGTGTATGGTGTTTCCTGAAACATCTAAAAAACAAAGCAACAGAGCCTAGGGCACTTCCACTTATGGTCCTATAGCTTAGGGAAATTAAAATCAAAAAGACACAGCCACCCCAAAGTTTGGGACGCCTCTGTTTACAAGAACCCCGTTTACAGTACAAGTTCAACATCGCAGAAAGTGAAAAATGGATAAAGAAGTTGTGGTATTCACTTACAAAGCAATATCACTCAGCAATGAAATCTATGTCATCAGGCCCTTAGCAGCACAATGAGTGGATTCAGGTATGATGATTCTAACTGAAATAAGTCACACAGAAAAAGAAACATCATAAGATATCAGTAATACACGGAATGGAAACTTGGCTACACAGGAACTGAATTACAGAACAGAACAGGGTCTCAAATTTAGAAAACCAACTTATGCTTGCTTAAGGGTAAAGGTGAGTTGGGGTGCTGCATAAAACCAGAGATGAAATGAGCACAGATAAAGTTCCTTAAGTCAAATATGGAATAGACAAGAGCTACTCCTTGCTCAACGAAATGGACTCAACACCGCATATTAAACGCCTAAGTATGTACCTGACTAGTAAGTATCGTAAAACCTATGGATTGCTATGTCTCCGAAAGAGAATCAAGCATGTGTACAGTGGCATAAACGCAGCAGTGATAGGATTGGAGAGGTTCGGTGAGCAAATGAAGACCCTTTGAAGTCATATTGCATGGTACCCATTCCACGGGTCTCAACTCTCCAGGTTTAAGGTATTCTTCCTTCAGCTAAAACATGCATGTGGAACCCAAGTATGATCAACCATGTGAACGGGAGACGTGTTCAAATATGTCTCAGTTTTCCTCCCCTGGTACTCGGGTGCAACATTCCAGACGCTTTACTAACACTCTCCCCACTTGGAGAGTCAGCGCCTTTAACCTCCTGTTTGGCCCAGTTTGCAATTTCTGCAGAAGATGAACAGGAATAGCGAGAACCAATGAGAGGCTAGCTGGAGGTGTCTAGACGGGAAAATTATTCCTGAATATATTCAGGAAAAAACGCATACGCCCTTTTTGGCCAACCAAGCATGCTTGCAAAGGAAATCTGCACTACAATGAAGTCTCATTTCTCCCCGGTCAAAAGGGCCATCTGAAAAAAGTGTAAAATCCGGAAAGGCAGGACAGGCCATGGAGAACTGGGAGCCTTGTTATGCTGATGGGCGGGATGTAAATTGCCAACACACACTGGGGAGAAGTGTATGGTGTTTCCTGAAACATCTAAAAAACAAAGCAACAGAGCCTAGGGCACTGCCGCTTCTGGTCCTATAGCTTAGGGAAATTAAAATCAAAAAGACACAGCCACCCCAAAGTTTGGAACGGCTCTGTTTACAAGAACCTCGTTTACAGTACAAGTTCAACATCGCAGAAAGTGAAAAATGGATAAAGAAGTTGTGGTATTTACTTACAAAGCAATATCACTCAGCAATGAAATCTGTGTCATCAGGCCCTTAGCAGCACAATGAGTGGATTCAGGTATGATGATTCTAACTGAAGTAAGTCACACAGAAAAAGAAACATCATAAGATATCACTAATACACGGAATGTAAACTTGGCTACACAGGAACTGAATTACAGAACAGAACAGGGTCTCAAATTTAGAAAACCAACTTATTCTTGCTTAAGGGTAAAGGTGAGTGGGGGTGCTGCATAAAACCAGAGATTGAAATGAGCACAGATAAAGTTCCTTAAGCCAAATATGGAATAGACAAGAGCTACTCCTTGCTCAACGAAATGGACTCAACACCCCATATTAAACGCCTAAGAATGTACCTGACTAGTAAGTATCTTAAAACCTATGGATTGCTATGTCTCCGAAAGAGAATCAAGCATGTGTACAGGGGCATAAACGCAGCAGTGATAGGATTGGAGAGGTTCGGTGAGCAAATGAAGACCCTTTGAAGTCATATTGCATGGTACCCATTCCACGGGTTTCAACTACCCAGGTTTAAGGTATTCTTCCTTCAGCTAAAACATGCATGTGGAACCTAGAGTATGATCAACCATGTGATCGGGAGACGTGTTCAAATATGTCTCAGTTTTCCTCCCCTGGTACTCAAGTGCAACATTCCAGACGCTTTACTAACACTCTCCCCACTTGGAGAGTCAGTCCCTTTAACCTCCTGTTTGGCCCAGTTTGCAATTTCTGCGGAAGATGAACAGGAATAGCGAGAACCAATGAGAGGCTAGCTGGAGGTGTCTGGACGGGCAAATTTAACTCTCATTTCCCACCAGGAAGAGGAATTAACCAAAGGCTCAGCATGCCGGGCCGGAACCATATTAGGGCCTGAAGCCATCCTGCGGTGTTGCGACTAGGTCACAAGAAAGCGAGTTGAAGAAAGGAGCTCACGGGCACTGTAATGCACAAACCTGCAGAGTTATAAATGACAGCTATCGTCCAAAAATAGACTGAAGTAAGGCTGCCAAGAGGACTTGAAAGCGGGGCAGAATTGCAGGAAACCGATTTCAGGAGGTAGACTGGAATTGCATTGAAAGCATAGGAAAAGAGGCAGAACGTCCACAATGATGCACTTGGCCAAAAAGGGCGTATGCGTTTTTTCCTGAATATATTCAGGAAAAAACGCATACGCCCTTTTTGGCCAACCAAGCAAGCTTGCAAAGGAAATCTGCACTACAATGAAGTCTCACTTCCCCCCGGTCAAAAGGGCCATCTGAAAAAAGTGTAAAATCCAGAAAGGCAGGACAGGCCATGGAGAACTGGGAGCCTTGTTATGCTGATGGGCGGGATGTAAATTGCCAACAACCCCTCGGGAGAAGTGTATGGTGTTTCCTGAAACATCTAAAAAACAAAGCAACAGAGCCTAGGGCACTGCCACTTATGGTCCTATAGCTTAGGGAAATTAAAATCAAAAAGACACAGCCACCCCAAAGTTTGGGACGCCTCTGTTTACAAGAACCTCGTTTACAGTACAAGTTCAACATCGCAGAAAGTGAAAAATGGATAAAGAAGTTGTGGTATTTACTTACAAAGCAATATCACTCAGCAATGAAATCTATGTCATCAGGCCCTTAGCATCACAATGAGTGGATTCAGGTATGATGATTCTAACTGAAATAAATCACACAGAAAAAGAAACATCATAAGATATCAGTAATACACGGAATGTAAACTTGGCTACACAGGAACTGAATTACAGAACAGAACAGGGTCTCAAATTTAGAAAACCAACTTATGCTTGCTTAAGGGTAAAGGTGAGTTGGGGTGCTGCATAAAACCAGAGATTGAAATGAGCACAGATAAAGTTCCTTAAGTCAAATATGGAATAGACAAGAGCTACTCCTTGCTCAACGAAATGGACTCAACACCGCATATTAAACGCCTAAGAATGTACCTGAGTAGTAAGTATCGTAAAACCTATGGATTGCTATGTCTCCAAAAGAGAATCAAGTATGTGTACAGGGGCATAAACGCAGCAGTGATAGGATTGGAGAGGTTCGGTGAGCAAATGAAGACCCTTTGAAGTCATATTGCATGGTACCCATTACACGGGACTCAACTCTCCAGGTTTAAGGTATTCTTCCTTCAGCTAAAACATGCATGTGGAACCCAAGTATGATCAACCATGTGAACGGGAGACGTGTTCAAATATGTCTCAGTTTTCCTCCCCTGGTACTCGGGTGCAACATTCCAGATGCTTTACTAACACTCTCCCCACTTGGAGAGTCAGCGCCTTTAACCTCCTGTTTGGCCCAGTTTGCAATTTCTGCAGAAGATGAACAGGAATAGCGAGAACCAATGAGAGGCTAGCTGGAGGTGTCTGGACGGGCAAATTATTCCTGAATATATTCAGGAAAAAACGCATACGCTCTTTTTGGCCAACCAAGCAAGCTTGCAAAGGAAATCTGCACTACAATGAAGTCTCACTTCCCCCCGGTCAAAAGGGCCATCTGAAAAAAGTGTAAAATCCAGAAAGGCAGGACAGGCCATGGAGAACTGGGAGCCTTGTTATGCTGATGGGCTGGATGTAAATTGCCAACAGACACTCGGGAGAAGTGTATGGTGTTTCCTGAAACATCTAAAAAACAAAGCAACAGAGCCTAGGGCACTGCCACTTATGGTCCTATAGCTTAGGGAAATTAAAATCAAAAAGACACAGCCACTCCAAAGTTTGGGACGCCTCTGTTTACAAGAACCTCGTTTACAGTACAAGTTCAACATTGCAGAAAGTGAAAAATGGATAAAGAAGTTGTGGTATTTACTTACAAAGCAATATCACTCAGCAATGAATTCTATGTCATCAGGCCCTTAGCATCACAATGAGTGGATTAAGGTATGATGATTCTAACTGAAATAAGTCACACAGAAAAAGAAACATCATAAGATATCAGTAATACACGGAATGTAAACTTGGCTACACAGGAACTGAATTACAGAACAGAACAGGGTCTCAAATTTAGAAAACCAACTTATGCTTGCTTAAGGGGAAAGGTGAGTTGGGGTGCTGCATAAAACCAGAGATTGAAATGAGCACAGAAAGTTCCTTAAGTCAAATATGGAATAGACAAGAGCTACTCCTTGCTCAACGAAATGGACTCAAAACCCCATATTAAACCCGTAAGAATGTACCTGACTAGTAAGTATCTTAAAACCTATGGATTGCTATGTCTCCGAAAGAGAATCAAGCATGTGTACAGGGGCATAAACGCAGCAGTGATAGGATTGGAGAGGTTCGGTGAGCAAATGAAGACCCTTTGAAGTCATATTGCATGGTACCCATTACACGGGTTTCAACTACCCAGGTTTTAGGTATTCTTCCTTCAGCTAAAACATGCATGTGGAACCCAAGTATGATCAACCATGTGAACGGGAGACGTGTTCAAATATGTCTCAGTTTTCCTCTCCTGGTACTCGGGTGCAACATTCCAGACGCTTTACTAACACTCTCCCCACTTGGAGAGTCAGCGCCTTTAACCTCCTGTTTGGCCCAGTTTGCAATTTCTGCGGAAGATGAACAGGAATAGCGAGAACCAATGAGAGGCTAGCTGGAGGTGTCTGGACGGGCAAATTTAACTCTCATTTCCCACCAGGAAGAGGAAATAACCAAAGGCTCAGCGTGCCGTACTGGAACCAGATTAGGGCCTGAAGCCATCCTGCGGTGTTGCGGCCAGCTCAAAAGAAAGCGAGTTGAAGAAAGGAGCTCAGGGGCACTGTAATTCACAAACCTGCAGAGTTATAAATGACAGCTATCGTCCAAAAATAGACTGAAGTAAGGCTGCCAAGAGGACTTGAAAGCGGGGCAGAATTGCAGGAAACCGATTTCAGGAGGTAGACTGGAATTACATTGAAAGCATAGGAAAAGAGGCAGAACGTCCACAATGATGCACTTGGCCAAAAAGGGCGTATGCGTTTTTTCCTGAATATATTCAGGAAAAAACGCATACGCCCTTTTTGGCCAACCAAGCAAGCTTGCAAAGGAAATCTGCACTACAATGAAGTCTCACTTCCCCACGGTCAAAAGGGCCATCTGAAAAAAGTGTAAAATCCAGAAAGGCAGGACAGGCCATGGAGAACTGGGAGCCTTGTTATGCTGATGGGCGGGATGTAAATTGCCAACAACCACTCGGGAGAAGTGTATGGTGTTTCCTGAAACATCTAAAAAACAAAGCAACAGAGCCTAGGGCACTTCCTCTTATGGTCCTATAGCTTAGGGAAATTAAAATCAAAAAGACACAGCCACCCCAAAGTTTGGAACGGCTCTGTTTACAAGAACCTCGTTTACAGTACAAGTTCAACATCGCAGAAAGTGAAAAATGGATAAAGAAGTTGTGGTATTTACTTACAAAGCAATATCACTCAGCAATGAAATCTGTGTCATCAGGCCCTTAGCAGCACAATGAGTGGATTCAGGTATGATGATTCTAACTGAAGTAAGTCACACAGAAAAAGAAACATCATAAGATATCACTAATACACGGAATGTAAACTTGGCTACACAGGAACTGAATTACAGAACAGAACAGGGTCTCAAATTTAGAAAACCAACTTATTCTTGCTTAAGGGTAAAGGTGAGTGGGGGTGCTGCATAAAACCAGAGATTGAAATGAGCACAGATAAAGTTCCTTAAGCCAAATATGGAATAGACAAGAGCTACTCCTTGCTCAACGAAATGGACTCAACACCCCATATTAAACGCCTAAGAATGTACCTGACTAGTAAGTATCTTAAAACCTATGGATTGCTATGTCTCCGAAAGAGAATCAAGCATGTGTACAGGGGCATAAACGCAGCAGTGATAGGATTGGAGAGGTTCGGTGAGCAAATGAAGACCCTTTGAAGTCATATTGCATGGTACCCATTCCACGGGTTTCAACTACCTAGGTTTAAGGTATTCTTCCTTCAGCTAAAACATGCATGTGGAACCTAGAGTATGATCAACCATGTGATCGGGAGACGTGTTCAAATATGTCTCAGTTTTCCTCCCCTGGTACTCAGGTGCAACATTCCAGATGCTTTACTAACACTCTCCCCACTTGGAGAGTCAGTCCCTTTAACCTCCTGTTTGGCCCAGTTTGCAATTTCTGCGGAAGATGAACAGGAATAGCGAGAACCAATGAGAGGCTAGCTGGAGGTGTCTGGACGGGCAAATTTAACTCTCATTTCCCACCAGGAAGAGGAATTAACCAAAGGCTCAGCATGCCGGGCCGGAACCATATTAGGGCCTGAAGCCATCCTGCGGTGTTGCGACTAGGTCACAAGAAAGCGAGTTGAAGAAAGGAGCTCACGGGCACTGTAATGCACAAACCTGCAGAGTTATAAATGACAGCTATCGTCCAAAAATAGACTGAAGTAAGGCTGCCAAGAGGACTTGAAAGCGGGGCAGAATTGCAGGAAACCGATTTCAGGAGGTAGACTGGAATTGCATTGAAAGCATAGGAAAAGAGGCAGAACGTCCACAATGATGCACTTGGCCAAAAAGGGCGTATGCGTTTTTTCCTGAATATATTCAGGAAAAAACGCATACGCCCTTTTTGGCCAACCAAGCAAGCTTGCAAAGGAAATCTGCACTACAATGAAGTCTCACTTCCCCCCGGTCAAAAGGGCCATCTGAAAAAAGTGTAAAATCCAGAAAGGCAGGACAGGCCATGGAGAACTGGGAGCCTTGTTATGCTGATGGGCGGGATGTAAATTGCCAACAACCCCTCGGGAGAAGTGTATGGTGTTTCCTGAAACATCTAAAAAACAAAGCAACAGAGCCTAGGGCACTGCCACTTATGGTCCTATAGCTTAGGGAAATTAAAATCAAAAAGACACAGCCACCCCAAAGTTTGGGACGCCTCTGTTTACAAGAACCTCGTTTACAGTACAAGTTCAACATCGCAGAAAGTGAAAAATGGATAAAGAAGTTGTGGTATTTACTTACAAAGCAATATCACTCAGCAATGAAATCTATGTCATCAGGCCCTTAGCATCACAATGAGTGGATTCAGGTATGATGATTCTAACTGAAATAAATCACACAGAAAAAGAAACATCATAAGATATCAGTAATACACGGAATGTAAACTTGGCTACACAGGAACTGAATTACAGAACAGAACAGGGTCTCAAATTTAGAAAACCAACTTATGCTTGCTTAAGGGTAAAGGTGAGTTGGGGTGCTGCATAAAACCAGAGATTGAAATGAGCACAGATAAAGTTCCTTAAGTCAAATATGGAATAGACAAGAGCTACTCCTTGCTCAACGAAATGGACTCAACACCGCATATTAAACGCCTAAGAATGTACCTGACTAGTAAGTATCGTAAAACCTATGGATTGCTATGTCTCCAAAAGAGAATCAAGTATGTGTACAGGGGCATAAACGCAGCAGTGATAGGATTGGAGAGGTTCGGTGAGCAAATGAAGACCCTTTGAAGTCATATTGCATGGTACCCATTACACGGGACTCAACTCTCCAGGTTTAAGGTATTCTTCCTTCAGCTAAAACATGCATGTGGAACCCAAGTATGATCAACCATGTGAACGGGAGACGTGTTCAAATATGTCTCAGTTTTCCTCCCCTGGTACTCGGGTGCAACATTCCAGACGCTTTACTAACACTCTCCCCACTTGGAGAGTCAGTCCCTTTAACCTCCTGTTTGGCCCAGTTTGCAATTTCTGCGGAAGATGAACAGGAATAGCGAGAACCAATGAGAGGCTAGCTGGAGGTGTCTGGACGGGCAAATTATTCCTGAATATATTCAGGAAAAAACGCATACGCCCTTTTTGGCCAACCAAGCAAGCTTGCAAAGGAAATCTGCACTACAATGAAGTCTCACTTCCCCCCGGTCAGAAGGGCCATCTGAAAAAAGTGTAAAATCCAGAAAGGCAGGACAGGCCAAGGACAACTGGGAGCCTTGTTATGCTGATGGGCGGGATGTAAATTGCCAACAGACACTCAGGAGAAGTGTATGGTGTTTCCTGAAACATCTAAAAAACAAAGCAACAGAGCCTAGGGCACTGCCACTTATGGTCCTATAGCTTAGGGAAATTAAAATCAAAAAGACACAGCCACCCCAAGTTTGGGACGCCTCTGTTTACAAGAACCTCGTTTACAGTACAACTTCAACATCGCAGAAAGTGAAAAATGGATAAAGAAGTTGTGGTATTTACTTACAAAGCAATATCACTCAGCAATGAAATCTATGTCATCAGGCCCTTAGCATCACAATGAGTGGATTCAGGTATGATGATTCTAACTGAAATAAGTCACACAGAAAAAGAAACATCATAAGATATCAGTAATACACGGAATGTAAACTTGGCTACACAGGAACTGAATTACAGAACAGAACAGGGTCTCAAATTTAGAAAACCAACTTATGCTTGCTTAAGGGTAAAGGTGAGTTGGGGTGCTGCATAAAACCAGAGATTGAAATGAGCACAGATAAAGTTCCTTAAGTCAAATATGGAATAGACAAGAGCTACTCCTTGCTCAACGAAATGGACTCAACACCGCATATTAAACGCCTAAGAATGTACCTGACTAGTAAGTATCTTAAAACCTATGGATTGCTATGTCTCCGAAAGAGAATCAAGCATCTGTACAGGGGCATAAACGCAGCAGTGATAGGATTGGAGAGGTTCGGTGAGCAAATGAAGACCCTTTGAAGTCATATTGCATGGTACCCATTACACGGGTCTTAACTCTCCAGGTTTAAGGTATTCTTCCTTCAGCTAAAACATGCATGTGGAACCCAAGTATGATCAACCATGTGAACGGGATACGTGTTCAAATATGTCTCAGTTTTCCTCCCCTGGTACTCGGGTGCAACATTCCAGACGCTTTACTAACACTCTCCCCACTTGGAGAGTCAGCGCTTTTAACCTCCTGTTTGGCCCAGTTTGCAATTTCTGCGGAAGATGAACAGGAATAGCGAGAACTAATGAGAGACTAGCTGGAGGTGTCTGGACGGGCAAATTTAACTCTCATTTCCCACCAGGAAGAGGAAATAACCAAAGGCTCAGCATGCCAGGCCGGAACCAGATTAGGGCCTGAAGCCATCCTGCGGTGTTGCGGCCAGGTCACAAGAAAGCAAGTTGAAGAAAGGAGCTCAGGGGCACTGTAATTCACAAACCTGCAGAGTTATAAATGACAGCTATCGTCCAAAAATAGACTGAAGTAAGGCTGCCAAGAGGACTTGAAAGCGGGGCAGAATTGCAGGAAACCGATTTCAGGAGGTAGACTGGAATTGCATTGAAAGCATAGGAAAAGCGGCAGAACGTCCACAATGATGCACTTGGCCAAAAAGGGCGTATGCGTTTTTTCCTGAATATATTCAGGAAAAAACGCATACGCCCTTTTTGGCCAACCAAGCAAGCTTGCAAAGGAAATCTGCACTACAATGAAGTCTCACTTCCCCCCGGTCAAAAGGGCCATCTGAAAAAAGTGTAAAATCCAGAAAGGCAGGACAGGCCATGGAGAACTGGGAGCCTTGTTATGCTGATGGGCGGGATGTAAATTGCCAACAACCACTCGGGAGAAGTGTACGGTGTTTCCTGAAACATCTAAAAAACAAAGCAACAGAACCTAGGGCACTTCCACTTATGGTCCTATAGCTTAGGGAAATTAAAATCAAAAAGACACAGCCACCCCAAAGTTTGGAACGGCTCTGTTTACAAGAACCTCGTTTACAGTACAACTTCAACATCGCAGAAAGTGAAAAATGGATAAAGAAGTTGTGGTATTTACTTACAAAGCAATATCACTCAGCAATGAAATCTGTGTCATCAGGCCCTTAGCAGCCAAATGAGTGGATTCAGGTATGATGATTCTAACTGAAGTAAGTCACACAGAAAAAGAAACATCATAAGATATCAGTAATACACGGAATGTAAACTTGGCTACACAGGAACTGAATTACAGAACAGAACAGGGTCTCAAATTTAGAAAACCAACTTATTCTTGCTTAAGGGTAAAGGTGAGTGGGGGTGCTGCATAAAACCAGAGATTGAAATGAGCACAGATAAAGTTCCTTAAGCCAAATATGGAATAGACAAGAGCTACTCCTTGCTCAACGAAATGGACTCAACACCCCATATTAAACGCCTAAGAATGTACCTGACTAGTAAGTATCTTAAAACCTATGGATTGCTATCTCTCTGAAAGAGAATCAAGCATGTGTACAGGGGCATAAACGCAGCAGTGATAGGATTGGAGAGGTTCGGTGAGCAAATGAAGACCCTTTGAAGTCATATTGCATGGTACCCATTCCACGGGACTCAACTCTCCAGGTTTAAGGTATTCTTCCTTCAGCTAAAACATGCATGTGGAACCCAGAGTATGATCAACCATGTGAACGGGAGACGTGTTCAAATATGTCTCAGTTTTCCTCCCCTGGTACTCGGGTGCAACATTCCAGACGCTTTACTAACACTCTCCCGACTTGGAGAGTCAGTCCCTTTAAACTCCTGTTTGGCCCAGTTTGCAATTTCTGCGGAAGATGAACAGGAATAGCGAGAACCAATGAGAGATTAGCTGGAGGTGTCTGAACGGGCAAATTTAACTCTCATTTCCCACCAGGAAGAGGAATTAACCAAAGGCTCAGCATGCCGGGCCGGAACCAGATTAGGGCCTGAAGCCATCCTGCGGTGTTACGGCCAGGTCACAAGAAAGCGAGTTGAAGAAAGGAGCTCAGGGGCACTGTAATTCACAAACCTGCAGAGTTATAAATGACAGCTATCGTCCAAAAATAGACTGAAGTAAGGCTGCCAAGAGGACTTGAAAGCGGGGCAGAATTGCAGGAAACCGATTTCAGGAGGTAGACTGGAATTGCATTGAAAGCATAGGAAAAGAGGCAGAACGTCCACAATGATGCACTTGGCCAAAAAGGGCGTATGCGTTTTTTCCTGAATATATTCAGGAAAAAACGCATACGCCCTTTTTGGCCAACCAAGCAAGCTTGCAAAGGAAATCTGCACTACAATGAAGTCTCACTTCCCCCCGGTCAAAAGGGCCATGTGAAAAAAGTGTAAAATCCAGAAAGGCAACAGGCCATTGAGAACTGGGAGCCTTGTTATGCTGATGGGCGGGATGTAAATTGCCAACAGACACTAGGGAGAAGTGTATGGTGTTTCCTGAAACATCTGAAAAACAAAGCAACAGAGCCTAGGGCACTTCCACTTATGGTCCTATAGCTTAGGGAAATTAAAATCAAAAAGACACAGCCACCCCAAAGTTTGGATCGGCTCTGTTTACAAGAACCTCGTTTACAGTACAAGTTCAACATCGCAGAAAGTGATAAATGGATAAAGAAGTTGTGGTATTTACTTACAAAGCAATATCACTAAGCAATGAAATCTGTGTCATCAGGCCCTTAGCAGCACAATGAGTGGATTCAGGTATGATGATTCTAACTGAAGTAAGTCACACAGAAAAAGAAACATCATAAGATATCAGTAATACACGGAATGTAAACTTGGCTACACACGAACTGAATTACAGAACAGAACAGGGTCTCAAATTTCGAAAACCAACTTATGCTTGCTTAAGGGTAAAGGTGAGTTGGGGTGCTGCATAAAACCAGAGATTGAAATGAGCACAGATAAAGTTCCTTAAGCCAAATATGGAATAGACAAGAGCTACACTTTGCTCAACGAAATGGACTCAACACCGCATATTAAATGCCTAAGAATGTACCTGACTAGCAAGCATCTTAAAACCTATGGATTACTATGTCTCCGAAAGAGAATCAAGCATGTGTACAGGGGCATAAACGCAGCAGTGATAGGATTGGAGAGGTTCGGTGAGCAAATGAAGACCCTTTGAAGTCATATTGCATGGTACCCATTACACGGGTCTTAACCCTCCAGGTTTAAGGTATTCTTCCTTCAGCTAAAGCATGCATGTGGAACCCAAGTATGATCAACCATGTGAACGGGAGACGTGTTCAAATATGTCTCAGTTTTCCTCCCCTGGTACTCGGGTGCAACATTCCAGACGCTTTACTAACACTCTCCCCACTTGGAGAGTCAGCGCCTTTAACCTCCTGTTTGGCCCAGTTTGCAATTTCTGCGGAAGATGAACAGGAATAGCGAGAACCAATGAGAGACTAGCTGGAGGTGTCTGGACGGGCAAATTTAACTCTCATTTCCCACCAGGAAGAGGAAATAACCAAAGGCTCAGCGTGCCGTGCCGGAACCAGATTAGGGCCTGAAGCCATCCTGCGGTGTTGCGGCCAGCTCAAAAGAAAGCGAGTTGAAGAAAGGAGCTCAGGGGCACTGTAATTCACAAACCTGCAGAGTTATAAATGACAGCTATCGTCCAAAAATAGACTGAAGTAAGGCTGCCAAGAGGACTTGAAAGCGGGGCAGAATTGCAGGAAACCGATTTCAGGAGGTAGACTGGAATTGCATTGAAAGCATAGGAAAAGAGGCAGAACGTCCACAATGATGCACTTGGCCGAAAAGGGCGTATGCGTTTTTTCCTGAATATATTCAGGAAAAAACGCATATGCCCTTTTTGGCCAACCAAGCAAGCTTGCAAAGGAAATCTGCACTACAATGAAGTCTCACTTCCCCCCGGTCAAAAGGGCCATCTGAAAAAAGTGTAAAATCCAGAAAGGCAGGACAGGCCATGGAGAACTGGGAGCCTTGTTATGCGGATGGGCTGGATGTAAATTGCCAACAACCACTCGGGAGAAGTGTATGGTGTTTCCTGAAACATCTAAAAAACAAAGCAACAGAACCTAGGGCACTTCCACTTATGGTCCTACAGCTTAGGGAAATTAAAATCAAAAAGACACAGCCACCCCAAAGTTTGGGACGCCTCTGTTTACAAGAACCTCGTTTACAGTACAAGTTCAACATCGCAGAAAGTGAAAAATGGATAAAGAAGTTGTGGTATTTACTTACAAAGCAATATCACTCAGCAATGAAATCTGTGTCATCAGGCCCTTAGCAGCACAATGAGTGGATTCAGGTATGATGATTCTAACTGAAGTAAGTCACACAGAAAAAGAAACATCATAAGATATCAGTAATACACGGAATGTAAACTTGGATACACAGGAACTGAATTACAGAACAGAACAGGGTCTCAAATTTAGAAAACCAACTTCTGCTTGCTTAAGGGTAAAGGTGAGTTGGGGTGCTGCATAAAACCAGAGATTGAAATGAGTACAGATAAAGTTCCTTAAGTCAAATATGGAATAGACAAGAGCTACTCCTTGCTCAACGAAATGGACTCAACATCGCATATTAAACGCCTAAGAATGTACCTGACTAGTAAGTATCTTAAAACCTATGGATTGCAATGTCTCCGAAAGAGAATCAAGCATGTGTACAGGGGCATAAACGCAGCAGTGATAGGATTGGAGAGGTTCGGTGAGCAAATGAAGACCCTTTGAAGTCATATTGCATGGTACCCATTACACGGGTCTTAACTCTCCAGGTTTAAGGTATTCTTCCTTCAGCTAAAACATGCATGTGGAACCCAAGTATGATCAACCATGTGAACGGGAGACGTGTTCAAATATGTCTCAGTTTTCCTCCCCTGGTACTCGGGTGCAACATTCCAGACGCTTTACTAACACTCTCCCCACTTGGAGAGTCAGCGCCTTTAACCTCCTGTTTGGCCCAGTTTGCAATTTCTGCGGAAGATGAACAGGAATAGCGAGAACCAATGAGAGACTAGCTGGAGGTGTCTGGACGGGCAAATTTAACTCTCATTTCCCACCAGGAAGAGGAAATAACCAAAGGCTCAGCGTGCCGTGCCGGAACCAGATTAGGGCCTGAAGCCATCCTGCGGTGTTGCGGCCAGCTCAAAAGAAAGCGAGTTGAAGAAAGGAGCTCAGGGGCACTGTAATTCACAAACCTGCAGAGTTATAAATGACAGCTATCGTCCAAAAATAGACTGAAGTAAGGCTGCCAAGAGGACTTGAAAGCGGGGCAGAATTGCAGGAAACCGATTTCAGGAGGTAGACTGGAATTGCATTGAAAGCATAGGAAAAGAGGCAGAACGTCCACAATGATGCACTTGGCCAAAAAGGGCGTATGCGTTTTTTCCTGAATATATTCAGGAAAAAACGCATACGCCCTTTTTGGCCAACCAAGCAAGCTTGCAAAGGAAATCTGCACTACAATGAAGTCTCACTTCCCCCCGGTCAAAAGGGCCATCTGAAAAAAGTGTAAAATCCAGAAAGGCAGGACAGGCCATGGAGAACTGGGAGCCTTGTTATGCTGATGGGCGGGATGTAAATTGCCAACAACCACTCGGGAGAAGTGTACGGTGTTTCCTGAAACATCTAAAAAACAAAGCAACAGAACCTAGGGCACTTCCACTTATGGTCCTATAGCTTAGGGAAATTAAAATCAAAAAGACACAGCCACCCCAAAGTTTGGAACGGCTCTGTTTACAAGAACCTCGTTTACAGTACAAGTTCAACATCGAGGAATGTGAAAAATGGATAAAGAAGTTGTGGTATTTACTTACAAAGCAATATCACTCAGCAATGAAATCTGTGTCATCAGGCACTTAGCAGCACAATGAGTGGATTCAGGTATGATGATTCTAACTGAAATAAGTCACAAAGAAAAAGAAACATCATAAGATATCAGTAATACACGGAATGTAAACTTGGCTACACAAGAACTGAATTACAGAACAGAACAGGGTCTCAAATTTAGAAAACCAACTTATGCTTGCTTAAGGGTAAAGGTGAGTTGGGGTGCTGCATAAAACCAGAGATTGAAATGAGCACAGATAAAGTTCCTTAAGCCAAATATGGAATAGACAAGAGCTACACTTTGCTCAACGAAATGGACTCAACACCGCATATTAAACGCCTAAGAATGTACCTGACTAGCAAGCATCTTAAAACCTATGGATTACTATGTCTCCGAAAGAGAATCAAGCATGTGTACAGGGGCATAAACGCAGCAGTGATAGGATTGGAGAGGTTTGGTGAGCAAATGAAGACCATTTGAAGTCATATTGCATGGTACCCATTCCACGGGTTTCAACTACCCAGGTTTAAGGTATTCTTCCTTCAGCTAAAACATGCATGTGGAACCTAGAGTATGATCAACCATGTGATCGGGAGACGTGTTCAAATATGTCTCAGTTTTCCTCCCCTGGTACTCGGGTGCAACATTCCAGACGCTTTACTAACACTCTCCCCACTTGGAGAGTCAGTCCCTTTAACCTCCTGTTTGGCCCAGTTTGTAATTTCTGCGGAAGATGAACAGGAATAGCGAGAACCAATGAGAGGCTAGCTGGAGGTGTCTGGATGGGCAAATTTAACTCTCATTTCCCACCAGGAAGAGGAATTAACCAAAGGCTCAGCATGCCGGGCCGGAACCAGATTAGGGCCTGAAGCCATCCTGCGGTGTTGCGGCCAGGTCACAAGAAAGCGAGTTGAAGAAAGGAGCTCAGGGGCACTGTAATTCACAAACCTGCAGAGTTATAAATGACAGCTATCGTCCAAAAATAGACTGAAGTAAGGCTGCCAAGAGGACTTGAAAGCGGGGCAGAATTGCAGGAAACCGATTTCAGGAGGTAGACTGGAATTGCATTGAAAGCATAGGAAAAGAGGCAGAACGTCCACAATGATGCACTTGGCCAAAAAGGGCGTATGCGTTTTTTCCTGAATATATTCAGGAAAAGACGCATATGCCCTTTTTGGCCAACCAAGCAAGCTTGCAAAGGAAATCTGCACTACAATGAAGTCTCACTTCCCCCCGGTCAAAAGGGCCATCTGAAAAAAGTGTAAAATCCAGAAAGGCAGGACAGGCCATGGAGAACTGGGAGCCTTGTTATGCGGATGGGCTGGATGTAAATTGCCAACAACCACTCGGGAGAAGTGTATGGTGTTTCCTGAAACATCTAAAAAACAAAGCAACAGAACCTAGGGCACTTCCACTTATGGTCCTACAGCTTAGGGAAATTAAAATCAAAAAGACACAGCCACCCCAAAGTTTGGGACGCCTCTGTTTACAAGAACCTCGTTTACAGTACAAGTTCAACATCGCAGAAAGTGAAAAATGGATAAAGAAGTTGTGGTATTTACTTACAAAGCAATATCACTCAGCAATGAAATCTGTGTCATCAGGCCCTTAGCAGCACAATGAGTGGATTCAGGTATGATGATTCTAACTGAAGTAAGTCACACAGAAAAAGAAACATCATAAGATATCAGTAATACACGGAATGTAAACTTGGCTACACAGGAACTGAATTACAGAACAGAACAGGGTCTCAAATTTAGAAAACCAACTTATGCTTGCTTAAGGGTAAAGGTGAGTTGGGGTGCTGCATAAAACCAGAGATTGAAATGAGTACAGATAAAGTTCCTTAAGTCAAATATGGAATAGACAAGAGCTACTCCTTGCTCAACGAAATGGACTCAACATCGCATATTAAACGCCTAAGAATGTACCTGACTAGTAAGTATCTTAAAACCTATGGATTGCTATGTCTCCGAAAGAGAATCAAGCATGTGTACAGGGGCATAAACGCAGCAGTGATAGGATTGGAGAGGTTCGGTGAGCAAATGAAGACCCTTTGAAGTCATATTGCATGGTACCCATTACACGGGTCTTAACTCTCCAGGTTTAAGGTATTCTTCCTTCAGCTAAAACATGCATGTGGAACCCAAGTATGATCAACCATGTGAACGGGAGACGTGTTCAAATATGTCTCAGTTTTCCTCCCCTGGTACTCGGGTGCAACATTCCAGACGCTTTACTAACACTCTCCCCACTTGGAGAGTCAGCGCCTTTAACCTCCTGTTTGGCCCAGTTTGCAATTTCTGCGGAAGATGAACAGGAATAGCGAGAACCAATGAGAGACTAACTGGAGGTGTCTGGACGGGCAAATTTAACTCTCATTTCCCACCAGGAAGAGGAAATAACCAAAGGCTCAGCGTGCCGTGCCGGAACCAGATTGGAGCCTGAAGCCATCCTGCGGTGTTGCGGCCAGCTCAAAAGAAAGCGAGTTGAAGAAAGGAGCTCAGGGGCACTGTAATTCACAAACCTGCAGAGTTATAAATGACAGCTATCGTCCAAAAATAGACTGAAGTAAGGCTGCCAAGAGGACTTGAAAGCGGGGCAGAATTGCAGGAAACCGATTTCAGGAGGTAGACTGGAATTGCATTGAAAGCATAGGAAAAGAGGCAGAACGTCCACAATGATGCACTTGGCCAAAAAGGGCGTATGCGTTTTTTCCTGAATATATTCAGGAAAAAACGCATACGCCCTTTTTGGCCAACCAAGCAAGCTTGCAAAGGAAATCTGCACTACAATGAAGTCTCACTTCCCCCGGTCAAAAGGGCCATCTGAAAAAAGTGTAAAATCCAGAAAGGCAGGACAGGCCATGGAGAACTGGGAGCCTTGTTATGCTGATGGGCGGGATGTAAATTGCCAACAACCACTCGGGAGAAGTGTATGGTGTTTCCTGAAACATCTAAAAAACAAAGCAACAGAACCTAGGGCACTTCCACTTATGGTCCTACAGCTTAGGGAAATTAAAATCAAAAAGAAACAGCCACCCCAAAGTTTCGGACGCCTCTGTTTACAAGAACCTCGTTTACAGTACAAGTTCAACATCGCAGAAAGTGAAAAATGGATAAAGAAGTTGTGGTATTTACTTACAAAGCAATATCACTCAGCAATGAAACCTGTGTCATCAGGCCCTTAGCAGCACAATGAGTGGATTCAGGTATGATGATTCTAACTGAAGTAAGTCACACAGAAAAAGAAACATCATAAGATATCAGTAATACACGGAATGTAAACTTGGCTACACAGGAACTGAATTACAGAACAGAACAGGGTCTCAAATTTAGAAAACCAACTTATGCTTGCTTAAGGGTAAAGGTGAGTTGGGGTGCTGCATAAAACCAGAGATTGAAATGAGCACAGATAAAGTTCCTTAAGTCAAATATGGAATAGACAAGAGCTACTCCTTGCTCAACGAAATGGACTCAACACCGCATATTAAACGCCTAAGAATGTACCTGACTAGTAAGTATCGTAAAACCTATGGATTGCTATGTCTCCAAAAGAGAATCAAGCATGTGTACAGGGGCATAAACGCAGCAGTGATAGGATTGGAGAGGTTCGGTGAGCAAATGAAGACCCTTTGAAGTCATATTGCATGGTACCCATTACACGGGTCTTAACTCTCCAGGTTTAAGGTATTCTTCCTTCAGCTAAAACATGCATGTGGAACCCAAGTATGATCAACCATGTGAACGGGAGACGTGTTCAAATATGTCTCAGTTTTCCTCCCGTGGTACTCGGGTGCAACATTCCAGACGCTTTACTAACACTCTCCCGACTTGGAGAGTCAGTCCCTTTAACCTCCTGTTTGGCCCAGTTTGCAATTTCTGCGGAAGATGAACAGGAATAGCGAGAACCAATGAGAGACTAGCTGGAGGTGTCTGGACGGGCAAATTTAACTCTCATTTCCCACCAGGAAGAGGAAATAACCAAAGGCTCAGCGTGCCGTGCCGGAACCAGATTAGGGCCTGAAGCCATCCTGCGGTGTTGTGGCCAGCTCAAAAGAAAGCGAGTTGAAGAAAGGAGCTCAGGGGCACTGTAATTCACAAACCTGCAGAGTTATAAATGACAGCTATCGTCCAAAAATAGACTGAAGTAAGGCTGCCAAGAGGACTTGAAAGCGGGGCAGAATTGCAGGAAACCGATTTCAGGAGGTAGACTGGAATTGCATTGAAAGCATAGGAAAAGAGGCAGAACGTCCACAATGATGCACTTGGCCAAAAAGGGCGTATGCGTTTTTTCCTGAATATATTCAGGAAAAAACGCATATGCCCTTTTTGGCCAACCAAGCAAGCTTGCAAAGGAAATCTGCACTACAATGAAGTCTCACTTCCCCCCGGTCAAAAGGGCCATCTGAAAAAAGTGTAAAATCCAGAAAGGCAGGACAGGCCATGGAGAACTGGGAGCCTTGTTATGCTGATGGGCGGGATGTAAATTGCCAACAACCACTCGGGAGAAGTGTATGGTGTTTCCTGAAACATCTAAAAAACAAAGCAACAGAGCCTAGGGCACTTCCACTTATGGTCCTATAGCTTAGGGAAATTAAAATCAAAAAGACACAGCCACCCCAAAGTTTGGAACGGCTCTGTTTACAAGAACCTCGTTTACAGTACAAGTTCATCATCGCAGAAAGTGAAAAATGGATAAAGAACTTGTGGTACTTACGTACAATGCAGTATCACTCAGCAATGAAATCTATGTCATCAGGCCCGTAGCAGCATAATGAGTAGATTCAGGTACGATGATTCTAACTGAAAAAAGTCACACAGAAAAAGAAACATCATAAGATATCACTAATACACGGAATGTAAACTTGGCTACACAGGAACTGAATTCCAAAACAGAAAAGGTTCTCAAATTTGAAAACCAACTTATGCTTGCTTAAGGGGAAAGGTGAGTTGGGTTGCTGCATAAAACCAGAGATTGAAATGAGCACAGATAAAGTTCCTTAAGCCAAATATGGAATAGACAAGAGCTACTCCTTGCTCAACGAAATGGACTCAACACCGCATATTAAACGCCTAAGAATGTACCTGACTAGTAAGTATCTTAAAACCTATGGATTGCTATGTCTCTGAAAGAGAATCAAGCATGTGTACAGGGGCCTAAACGCAGCAGTGATAGGATTGGAGAGGTTCGGTGAGCAAATGAAGACCCTTTGAAGTCATATTGCATGGTACCCATTACACGGGTCTCAACTCTCCAGGTTTAAGGTATTCTTCCTTCAGCTAAAACATGCATGTGGAACCCAAGTATGATCAACCATGTGAACGGGAGACGTGTTCAAATATGTCTCAGTTTTCCTCCCCTGGTACTCGGGTGCAACATTCCAGACGCTTTACTAACACTCTCCCCACTTGGAGAGTCAGCGCCTTTAACCTCCTGTTTGGCCCAGTTTGCAATTTCTGCGGAAGATGAACAGGAATAGCGAGAACCAATGAGAGGCTAGCTGGAGGTGTCTGGACGGGCAAATTTAACTCTCATTTCCCACCAGGAAGAGGAAATAACCAAAGGCTCAGCGTGCCGTACCGGAACCAGATTAGGGCCTGAAGCCATCCTGCGGTGTTGCGGCCAGGTCACAAGAAAGCGAGTTGAAGAAAGGAGCTCAGGGGCACTGTAATTCACAAACCTGCAGAGTTATAAATGACAGCTATCGTCCAAAAATAGACTGAAGTAAGGCTGCCAAGAGGACTTGAAAGCGGGGCAGAATTGCAGGAAACCGATTTCAGGAGGTAGACTGGAATTGCATTGAAAGCATAGGAAAAGAGGCAGAACGTCCACAATGATGCACTTGGCCAAAAAGGGCGTATGCGTTTTTTCCTGAATATATTCAGGAAAAAACGCATACGCCCTTTTTGGCCAACCAAGCAAGCTTGCAAAGGAAATCTGCACTACAATGAAGTCTCACTTCCCCCCGGTCAAAAGGGCCATCTGAAAAAAGTGTAAAATCCAGAAAGGCAGGACAGGCCATGGAGAACTGGGAGCCTTGTTATGCTGATGGGCGGGATGTAAATTGTCAACAATCACTCTGGAGAAGTGTATGGTGTTTCCTGAAACATCTAAAAAACAAAGCAACAGAGCCTAGGGCACTGCCACTTATGGTCCTACGCTTAGGGAAATTAAAATCAAAAAGACACAGCCACCCCAAAGTTTGGGACGCCTCTGTTTACAAGAACCTCGTTTACAGTACAAGTTCAACATCGCAGAAAGTGAAAAATGGATAAAGAAGTTGTGGTATTTACTTACAAAGCAATATCACTCAGCAATGAAATCTATGTCATCAGGCCCTTAGCATCACAATGAGTGGATTCAGGTATGATGATTCTAACTGAAATAAGTCACACAGAAAAAGAAACATCATAAGATATCAGTAATACACGGAATGTAAACTTGGCTACACAGGAACTGAATTACAGAACAGAACAGGGTCTCAAATTTAGAAAACCAACTTATGCTTGCTTAAGGGTAAAGGTGAGGTGGGGTGCTGCATAAAACCAGAGATTGAAATGAGCACAGATAAATTTCCTTAAGTCAAATATGGAATAGACAAGAGCTACTCCTTGCTCAACGAAATGGACTCAACACCGCATACTAAACGCCTAAGAATGTACCTGAATAGTAAGTATCGTAAAACCTATGGATTGCTATGTCTCCAAAAGAGAATCAAGCATGTGTACAGGGGCATAAACGCAGCAGTGATAGGATTGGAGAGGTTCGGTGAGCAAATGAAGACCCTTTGAAGTCATATTGCATGGTACCCATTACACGGGTCTCAACTCTCAAGGTTTAAGGTATTCTTCCTTCAGCTAAAACATGCATGTGGAACCCAAGTATGATCAACCATGTGATCGGGAGACGTGTTCAAATATGTCTCAGTTTTCCTCCCCTGGTACTCGGGTGTGACATTCCAGACGCTTTGCTAACACTCTCCCCACTTGGAGAGTCAGCGCCTTTAACCTCCTGTTTGGCCCAGTTTGCAATTTCTGCGGAAGATGAACAGGAATAGCGAGAACCAATGAGAGGCTAGCTGGAGGTGTCTGGACGGGCAAATTTAACTCTCATTTCCCACCAGGAAGAGGAATTAACCAAAGGCTCAGCATGCCGGGCCGGAACCAGATTAGGGCCTGAAGCCATCCTGCGGTGTTGCGGCCAGGTCACAAGAAAGCGAGTTGAAGAAAGGAGCTCAGGGGCACTGTAATTCACAAACCTGCAGAGTTATAAATGACAGCTATCGTCCAAAAATAGACTGAGGTAAGGCTGCCAAGAGGACTTGAAAGCGGGGCAGAATTGCAGGAAACCGATTTCAGGAGGTAGACTGGAATTGCATTGAAAGCATAGGAAAAGAGGCAGAACGTCCACAATGATGCACTTGGCCAAAAAGGGCGTATGCGTTTTTTCCTGAATATATTCAGGAAAAAACGCATACGCCCTTTTTGGCCAACCAAGCAAGCTTGCAAAGGAAATCTGCACTACAATGAAGTCTCACTTCCCCTCGGTCAAAAGGGCCATCTGAAAAAAGTGTAAAATCCAGAAAGGCAACAGGCCATTGAGAACTGGGAGCCTTGTTATGCTGATGGGCGGGATGTAAATTGCCAACAGACACGTGGGAGAAGTGTATGGTGTTTCCTGAAACATCTAAAAAACAAAGCAACAGAGCCTAGGGCACTTCCACTTATGGTCCTATAGCTTAGGGAAATTAAAATCAAAAAGACACAGCCACCCCAAAGTTTGGAACGGCTCTGTTTACAAGAACCTCGTTTACAGTACAAGTTCAACATCGCAGAAAGTGAAAAATGGATAAAGAACTTGTGGTACTTACGTACAATGCAGTATCACTCAGCAATGAAATCTATGTCATCAGGCCCGTAGCAGCATAATGAGTAGATTCAGGTACGATGATTCTAACTGAAATAAGTCACACAGAAAAAGAAACATCATAAGATATCACTAATACACGGAATGTAAACTTGGCTACACAGGAACTGAATTCCAAAACAGAACAGGTTCTCAAATTTAGAAAACCAACTTATGCTTGCTTAAGGGGAAAGGTGAGTTGGGTTGCTGCATAAAACCAGAGATTGAAATGAGCACAGATAAAGTTCCTTAAGCCAAATATGGAATAGACAAGAGCTACTCCTTGCTCCACGAAATGGACTCAACACCGCATATTAAACGCCTAAGAATGTACCTGACTAGTAAGTATCTTAAAACCTATGGATTGCTATGTCTCCGAAAGAGAATCAAGCATGTGTACAGGGGCATAAACGCAGCAGTGATAGGATTGGAGAGGTTCGGTGAGCAAATGAAGACCCTTTGAAGTCATATTGCAATGTATCCATTCCACGGGTTTCAACTACCCAGGTTTTAGGTATTCTTCCTTCAGCTAAAACATGCATGTGAACCCAAGTATGATCAACCATGTGAACGGGAGACGTGTTCAAATATGTCTCAGTTTTCGTACCCTGGTACTCGGGTGCAACATTCCAGACGCTTTACTAACACTCTCCCCACTTGGAGAGTCAGCGCCTTTAACCTCCTGTTTGGCCCAGTTTGCAATTTCTGCGGAAGATGAACAGGAATAGCGAGAACCAATGAGAGGCTAGCTGGAGGTGTCTGGACGGGCAAATTTAACTCTCATTTCCCACCAGGAAGAGGAAATAACCAAAGGCTCAGCGTGCCGTACCGGAACCAGATTAGGGCCTGAAGCCATCCTGCGGTGTTGCGGCCAGCTCAAAAGAAAGCAAGTTGAAGAAAGGAGCTCAGGGGCACTGTAATTCACAAACCTGCAGAGTTATAAATGACAGCTATCGTCCAAAAATAGACTGAAGTAAGGCTGCCAAGAGGACTTGAAAGCGGGGCAGAATTGCAGGAAACCGATTTCAGGAGGTAGACTGGAATTGCATTGAAAGCATAGGAAAAGAGGCAGAACGTCCACAATGATGCACTTGGCCAAAAAGGGCGTATGCGTTTTTTCCTGAATATATTCAGGAAAAAACGCATACGCCCTTTTTGGCCAACCAAGCAAGCTTGCAAAGGAAATCTGCACTACAATGAAGTCTCACTTCCCCCCGGTCAAAAGGGCCATGTGAAAAAAGTGTAAAATCCAGAAAGGCAACAGGCCATTGAGAACTGGGAGCCTTGTTATGCTGATGGGCGGGATGTAAATTGCCAAAAGACACTAGGGAGAAGTGTATGGTGTTTCCTGAAACATCTAAAAAACAAAGCAACAGAGCCTAGGGCACTTCCACTTATGGTCCTATAGCTTAGGGAAATTAAAATCAAAAAGACACAGCCACCCCAAAGTTTGGAACGGCTCTGTTTACAAGAACCTCGTTTACAGTACAAGTTCAACATCGCAGAAAGTGAAAAATGGATAAAGAACTTGTGGTACTTAAGTACAATGCAGTATCACTCAGCAATGAAATCTATGTCATCAGGCCCGTAGCAGCATAATGAGTAGATTCAGGTACGATGATTCTAATTGAAATAAGTCACACAGAAAAAGAAACATCATAAGATATCACTAATACACGGAATGTAAACTTGGCTACACAGGAACTGAATTCCAAACAGAAAAGGTTCTCAAATTTAAAAAACCAACTTATGCTTGCTTAAGGGGAAAGGTGAGTTCGGTTGCTGCATAAAACCAGAGATTGAAATGAGCACAGATAAAGTTCCTTAAGCCAAATATGGAATAGACAAGAGCTACTCCTTGCTCAACGAAATGGACTCAACACCGCATATTAAACGCCTAAGAATGTACCTGACTAGTAATTATCTTAAAACCTATGGATTGCTATGTCTCCGAAAGAGAATCAAGCATGTGTACAGGGGCATAAACGCAGCAGTGATAGGATTGGAGAGGTTCGGTGAGCAAATGAAGACCCTTTGAATTCATATTGCATGGTACCCATTTCACGGGTTTCAACTACCCAGGTTTTAGGTATTCTTCCTTCAGCTAAAACATGCATGTGAACCCAAGTATGATCAACCATGTGAATGGGAGACGTGTTCAAATATGTCTCAGTTTTCCTCCCCTGGTACTCGGGTGCAACATTCCAGATGCTTTACTAACACTCTCCCCACTTGGAGAGTCAGCGCCTTTAACCTCCTGTTTGGCCCAGTTTGCAATTTCTGCGGAAGATGAACAGGAATAGCGATAACCAATGAGAGGCTAGCTGGAGGTGTCTGGACGGGCAAATTTAACTCTCATTTCCCACCAGGAAGAGGAAATAACCAAAGGCTCAGCGTGCCGTACCGGAACCAGATTAGGGCCTGAAGCCATCCTGCGGTGTTGCGGCCAGCTCAAAAGAAAGCAAGTTGAAGAAAGGAGCTCAGGGGCACTGTAATTCACAAACCTGCAGAGTTATAAATGACAGCTATCGTCCAAAAATAGACTGAAGTAAGGCTGCCAAGAGGACTTGAAAGCGGGGCAGAATTGCAGGAAACCGATTTCAGGAGGTAGACTGGAATTGCATTGAAAGCATAGGAAAAGAGGCAGAACGTCCACAATGATGCACTTGGCCAAAAAGGGCGTATGCGTTTTTTCCTGAATATATTCAGGAAAAAACGCATACGCCCTTTTTGGCCAACCAAGCAAGCTTGCAAAGGAAATCTGCACTACAATGAAGTCTCACTTCCCCCCGGTCAAAAGGGCCATCTGAAAAAAGTGTAAAATCCAGAAAGGCAGGACAGGCCATGGAGAACTGGGAGCCTTGTTAAGCTGATGGGCGGGATGTAAATTGCCAACAACCACTCGGGAGAAGTGTATGGTGTTTCCTGAAACATCTAAAAAACAAAGCAACAGAACCTAGGGCACTTCCACTTATGGTCCTATAGCTTAGGGAAATTAAAATCAAAAAGACACAGCCACCCCAAAGTTTGGAATGGCTCTGTTTACAAGAACCTCGTTTACAGTACAAGTTCAACATCGCAGAAAGTGAAAAATGGATAAAGAAGTTGTGGTATTTACTTACAAAGCAATATCACTCAGCAATGAAATCTGTGTCATCAGGCCCTTAGCAGCACAATGAGTGGATTCAGGTATGATGATTCTAACTGAAGTAAGTCACACAGAAAAAGAAACATCATAAGATATCAGTAATACACGGAATGTAAACTTGGCTACACAGGAACTGAATTACAGAACAGAACAGGGTCTCAAATTTAGAAAACCAACTTATGCTTGCTTAAGGGTAAAGGTGAGTTGGGGTGCTGCATAAAACCAGAGATTGAAATGAGCACAGATAAAGTTCCTTAAGTCAAATATGGAATAGACAAGAGCTACTCCTTGCTCAACGAAATGGACTCAACACCGCATATTAAACGCCTAAGAATGTACCTGACTAGTAAGTATCTTAAAACCTATGGATTGCTATGTCTCCGAAAGAGAATCAAGCATGTGTACAGGGGCATAAACGCAGCAGTGATAGGATTGGAGAGGTTCGGTGAGCAAATGAAGACCCTTTGAAGTCATATTGCATGGTACCCATTACACGGGTCTTAACTCTCCAGGTTTAAGGTATTCTTCCTTCAGCTAAAACATGCATGTGGAACCCAAGTATGATCAACCATGTGAACGGGAGACGTGTTCAAATATGTCTCAGTTTTCCTCCCCTGGTACTCGGGTGCAACATTCCAGACGCTTTAATAACACTCTCCCCACTTGGAGAGTCAGCGCCTTTAACCTCCTGTTTGGCCCAGTTTGCAATTTCTGCGGAAGATGAACAGGAATAGCGAGAACCAATGAGAGACTAGCTGGAGGTGTCTGGACGGGCAAATTTAACTCTCATTTCCCACCAGGAAGAGGAAATAACCAAAGGCTCAGCGTGCCGTGCCGGAACCAGATTAGGGCCTGAAGCCATCCTGCGGTGTTTCCGCCAGCTCACAAGAAAGCGAGTTGAAGAAAGGAGCTCAGGGGCACTGTAATTCACAAACCTGCAGAGTTATAAATGACAGCTATCGTCCAAAAATAGACTGAAGTAAGGCTGCCAAGAGGACTTGAAAGCGGGGCAGAATTGCAGGAAACCGATTTCAGGAGGTAGACTGGAATTGCATTGAAAGCATAGGAAAAGAGGCAGAACGTCCACAATGATGCACTTGGCCAAAAAGGGCATATGCGTTTTTTCCTGAATATATTCAGGAAAAAACGCATACGCCCTTTTTGGCCAACCAAGCAAGCTTGCAAAGGAATTCTGCACTACAATGAAGTCTCACTTCCCCCCGGTCAAAAGGGCCATGTGAAAAAAGTGTAAAATCCAGAAAGGCAACAGGCCATTGAGAACTGGGAGCCTTGTTATGCTGATGGGCGGGATGTAAATTGCCAAAAGACACTAGGGAGAAGTGTATGGTGTTTCCTGAAACATCTAAAAAACAAAGCAACAGAGCCTAGGGCACTTCCACTTATGGTCCTATAGCTTAGGGAAATTAAAATCAAAAAGACACAGCCACCCCAAAGTTTGGAATGGCTCTGTTTACAAGAACCTCGTTTACAGTACAAGTTCAACATCGCAGAAAGTGAAAAATGGATAAAGAACTTGTGGTACTTAAGTACAATGCAGTATCACTCAGCAATGAAATCTATGTCATCAGGCCCGTAGCAGCATAATGAGTAGATTCAGGTACGATGATTCTAATTGAAATAAGTCACACAGAAAAAGAAACATCATAAGATATCAGTAATACACGGAATGTAAACTTGGCTACACAGGAACTGAATTCCAAAACAGAAAAGGTTCTCAAATTTAGAAAACCAACTTATGCTTGCTTAAGGGGAAAGGTGAGTTCGGTTGCTGCATAAAACCAGAGATTGAAATGAGCACAGATAAAGTTCCTTAAGCCAAATATGGAATAGACAAGAGCTACTCCTTGCTCAACGAAATGGACTCAACACCGCATATTAAACGCCTAAGAATGTACCTGACTAGTAATTATCTTAAAACCTATGGATTGCTATGTCTCCGAAAGAGAATCAAGCATGTGTACAGGGGCATAAACGCAGCAGTGATAGGATTGGAGAGGTTCGGTGAGCAAATGAAGACCCTTTGAATTCATATTGCATGGTACCCATTTCACGGGTTTCAACTACCCAGGTTTTAGGTATTCTTCCTTCAGCTAAAACATGCATGTGAACCCAAGTATGATCAACCATGTGAATGGGAGACGTGTTCAAATATGTCTCAGTTTTCCTCCCCTGGTACTCGGGTGCAACATTCCAGATGCTTTACTAACACTCTCCCCACTTGGAGAGTCAGCGCCTTTAACCTCCTGTTTGGCCCAGTTTGCAATTTCTGCGGAAGATGAACAGGAATAGCGAGAACCAATGAGAGGCTAGCTGGAGGTGTCTGGACGGGCAAATTTAACTCTCATTTCCCACCAGGAAGAGGAAATAACCAAAGGCTCAGCGTGCCGTACCGGAACCAGATTAGGGCCTGAAGCCATCCTGCGGTGTTGCGGCCAGCTCAAAAGAAAGCAAGTTGAAGAAAGGAGCTCAGGGGCACTGTAATTCACAAACCTGCAGAGTTATAAATGACAGCTATCGTCCAAAAATAGACTGAAGTAAGGCTGCCAAGAGGACTTGAAAGCGGGGCAGAATTGCAGGAAACCGATTTCAGGAGGTAGACTGGAATTGCATTGAAAGCATAGGAAAAGAGGCAGAACGTCCACAATGATGCACTTGGCCAAAAAGGGCGTATGCGTTTTTTCCTGAATATATTCAGGAAAAAACGCATACGCCCTTTTTGGCCAACCAAGCAAGCTTGCAAAGGAAATCTGCACTACAATGAAGTCTCACTTCCCCCCGGTCAAAAGGGCCATCTGAAAAAAGTGTAAAATCCAGAAAGGCAGGACAGGCCATGGAGAACTGGGAGCCTTGTTAAGCTGATGGGCGGGATGTAAATTGCCAACAACCACTCGGGAGAAGTGTATGATGTTTCCTGAAACATCTAAAAAACAAAGCAACAGAACCTAGGGCACTTCCACTTATGGTCCTATAGCTTAGGGAAATTAAAATCAAAAAGACACAGCCACCCCAAAGTTTGGAATGGCTCTGTTTACAAGAACCTCGTTTACAGTACAAGTTCAACATCGCAGAAAGTGAAAAATGGATAAAGAAGTTGTGGTATTTACTTACAAAGCAATATCACTAAGCAATGAAATCTGTGTCATCAGGCCCTTAGCAGCACAATGAGTGGATTCAGGTATGATGATTCTAACTGAAGTAAGTCACACAGAAAAAGAAACATCATAAGATATCAGTAATACACGGAATGTAAACTTGGCTACACAGGAACTGAATTACAGAACAGAACAGGGTCTCAAATTTAGAAAACCAACTTATGCTTGCTTAAGGGGAAAGGTGAGTTGGGGTGCTGCATAAAACCAGAGATTGAAATGAGCACAGATAAAGTTCCTTAAGTCAAATATGGAATAGACAAGAGCTACTCCTTGCTCAACGAAATGGACTCAACACCGCATATTAAACGCCTAAGAATGTACCTGACTAGTAAGTATCTTAAAACCTATGGATTGCTATGTCTCCGAAAGAGAATCAAGCATGTGTACAGGGGCATAAACGCAGCAGTGATAGGATTGGAGAGGTTCGGTGAGCAAATGAAGACCCTTTGAAGTCATATTGCATGGTACTCATTACACGGGTCTTAACTCTCCAGGTTTAAGGTATTCTTCCTTCAGCTAAAACATGCATGTGGAACCCAAGTATGATCAACCATGTGAACGGGAGACGTGTTCAAATATGTCTCAGTTTTCCTCCCCTGGTACTCGGGTGCAACATTCCAGACGCTTTAATAACACTCTCCCCACTTGGAGAGTCAGCGCCTTTAACCTCCTGTTTGGCCCAGTTTGCAATTTCTGCGGAAGATGAACAGGAATAGCGAGAACCAATGAGAGACTAGCTGGAGGTGTCTGGACGGGCAAATTTAACTCTCATTTCCCACCAGGAAGAGGAAATAACCAAAGGCTCAGCGTGCCGTGCCGGAACCAGATTAGGGCCTGAAGCCATCCTGCGGTGTTGCGGCCAGGTCACAAGAAAGCAAGTTGAAGAAAGGAGCTCAGGGGCACTGTAATTCACAAACCTGCAGAGTTATAAATGACAGCTATCGTCCAAAAATAGACTGAAGTAAGGCTGCCAAGAGGACTTGAAAGCGGGGCAGAATTGCAGGAAACCGATTTCAGGAGGTAGACTGGAATTGCATTGAAAGCATAGGAAAAGAGGCAGAACGTCCACAATGATGCACTTGGCCAAAAAGGGCGTATGCGTTTTTTCCTGAATATATTCAGGAAAAAACGCATACGCCCTTTTTGGCCAACCAAGCAAGCTTGCAAAGGAAATCTGCACTACAATGAAGTCTCACTTCCCCCCGGTCAAAAGGGCCATCTGAAAAAAGTGTAAAATCCAGAAAGGCAGGACAGGCCATGGAGAACTGGGAGCCTTGTTATGCTGATGGGCGGGATGTAAATTGCCAACAACCACTTGGGAGAAGTGTATGGTGTTTCCTGAAACATCTAAAAAACAAAGCAACAGAACCTAGGGCACTTCCACTTATGGTCCTATAGCTTAGGGAAATTAAAATCAAAAAGACACAGCCACCCCAAAGTTTGGAACGGCTCTGTTTACAAGAACCTCGTTTACAGTACAAGTTCAACATCGCAGAAAGTGAAAAATGGATAAAGAAGTTGTGGTATTTACTTACAAAGCAATATCACTCAGCAATGAAATCTGTGTCATCAGGCACTTAGCAGCACAATGAGTGGATTCAGGTATGATGATTCTAACTGAAATAAGTCACCCAGAAAAAGAAACATAATAAGATATCAGTAATACACGGAATGTAAACTTGGCTACACAGGAACTGAATTACAGAACAGAACAGGGTCTCAAATTTAGAAAACCAACTTATGCTTGCTTAAGGGGAAAGGTGAGTTGGGTTGCTGCATAAAACCAGAGATTGAAATGAGCACAGATAAAGGTCCTTAAGCCAAATATGGAATAGACAAGAGCTACTCCTTGCTCAACGAAATGGACTCAACACCGCATATTAAACGCCTAAGAATGTACCTGACTAGTAAGTATCTTAAAACCTATGGATTGCTATGTCTCCGAAAGAGAATCAAGCATGTGTACAGGGGCATAAACGCAGCAGTGATAGGATTGGAGAGGTTCGGTGAGCAAATGAAGACCCTTTGAAGTCATATTGCATGGTACCCATTTCACGGGTTTCAACTACCCAGGTTTTAGGTATTCTTCCTTCAGCTAAAACATGCATGTGAACCCAAGTATGATCAACCATGTGAACGGGAGACGTGTTCAAATATGTCTCAGTTTTCCTCCCCTGGTACTCGGGTGCAACATTCCAGACGCTTTACTAACACTCTCCCCACTTGGAGAGTCAGCGCCTTTAACCTGCTGTTTGGCCCAGTTTGCAATTTCTGCGGAAGATGAACAGGAATAGCAAGAACCAATGAGAGGCTAGCTGGAGGTGTCTGGACGGGCAAATTTAACTCTCATTTCCCACCAGGAAGAGGAAATAACCAAAGGCTCAGCGTGCCATGCCGGAACCAGATTAGGGCCTGAAGCCATCCTGCGGTGTTGCGGCCAGCTCAAAAGAAAGCAAGTTGAAGAAAGGAGCTCAGGGGCACTGTAATTCACAAACCTGCAGAGTTATAAATGACAGCTATCGTCCAAAAATAGACTGAAGTAAGGCTGCCAAGAGGACTTGAAAGCGGGGCAGAATTGCAGGAAACCGATTTCAGGAGGTAGACTGGAATTGCATTGAAAGCATAGGAAAAGAGGCAGAACGTCCACAATGATGCACTTGGCCAAAAAGGGCGTATGCGTTTTTTCCTGAATATATTCAGGAAAAAACGCATACGCCCTTTTTGGCCAACCAAGCAAGCTTGCAAAGGAAATCTGCACTACAATGAAGTCTCACTTCCCCCCGGTCAAAAGGGCCATCTGAAAAAAGTGTAAAATCCAGAAAGGCAGGACAGGCCATGGAGAACTGGGAGCCTTGTTATGCTGATGGGCGGGATGTAAATTGCCAACAACCACTCGGGAGAAGTGTATGGTGTTTCCTGAAACATCTAAAAAACAAAGCAACAGAACCTAGGGCACTTCCACTTATGGTCCTATAGCTTAGGGAAATTAAAATCAAAAAGACACAGCCACCCCAAAGTTTGGAACGGCTCTGTTTACAAGAACCTCGTTTACAGTACAAGTTCAACATCGCAGAAAGTGATAAATGGATAAAGAAGTTGTGGTATTTACTTACAAAGCAATATCACTAAGCAATGAAATCTGTGTCATCAGGCCCTTAGCAGCACAATGAGTGGATTCAGGTATGATGATTCTAACTGAAGTAAGTCACACAGAAAAAGAAACATCATAAGATATCAGTAATACACGGAATGTAAACTTGGCTACACAGGAACTGAATTACAGAACAGAACAGGGTCTCAAATTTAGAAAACCAACTTATGCTTGCTTAAGTGTAAAGGTGAGTTGGGGTGCTGCATAAAACCAGAGATTGAAATGAGCACAGATAAAGTTCCTTAAGTCAAATATGGAATAGACAAGAGCTACTCCTTGCTCAACGAAATGGACTCAACACCGCATATTAAACGCCTAAGAATGTACCTGACTAGTAAGTATCTTAAAACCTATGGATTGCTATGTCTCCGAAAGAGAATCAAGCATGTGTACAGGGGCATAAACGCAGCAGTGATAGGATTGGAGAGGTTCGGTGAGCAAATGAAGACCCTTTGAAGTCATATTGCATGGTACCCATTACACGGGTCTTAACTCTCCAGGTTTAAGGTATTCTTCCTTCAGCTAAAACATGCATGTGGAACCCAAGTATGATCAACCATGTGAACGGGAGACGTGTTCAAATATGTCTCAGTTTTCCTCCCCTGGTACTCGGGTGCAACATTCCAGACGCTTTAATAACACTCTCCCCACTTGGAGAGTCAGCGCCTTTAACCTCCTGTTTGGCCCAGTTTGCAATTTCTGCGGAAGATGAACAGGAATAGCGAGAACCAATGAAAGACTAGCTGGAGGTGTCTGGACGGGCAAATTTAACTCTCATTTCCCACCAGGAAGAGGAAATAACCAAAGGCTCAGCGTGCCATGCCGGAACCAGATTAGGGCCTGAAGCCATCCTGCGGTGTTGCGGCCAGGTCACAAGAAAGCAAGTTGAAGAAAGGAGCTCAGGGGCACTGTAATTCACAAACCTGCAGAGTTATAAATGACAGCTATCGTCCAAAAATAGACTGAAGTAAGGCTGCCAAGAGGACTTGAAAGCGGGGCAGAATTGCAGGAAACCAATTTCAGGAGGTAGACTGGAATTGCATTGAAAGCATAGGAAAAGAGGCAGAACGTCCACAATGATGCACTTGGCCAAAAAGGGCGTATGCGTTTTTTCCTGAATATATTCAGGAAAAAACGCATACGCCCTTTTTGGCCAACCAAGCAAGCTTGCAAAGGAAATCTGCACTACAATGAAGTCTCACTTCCCCCCGGTCAAAAGGGCCATCTGAAAAAAGTGTAAAATCCAGAAAGGCAGGACAGGCCATGGAGAACTGGGAGCCTTGTTATGCTGATGGGCGGGATGTAAATTGCCAACAACCACTCGGGAGAAGTGTATGGTGTTTCCTGAAACATCTAAAAAACAAAGCAACAGAACCTAGGGCACTTCCACTTATGGTCCTATAGCTTAGGGAAATTAAAATCAAAAAGACACAGCCACCCCAAAGTTTGGAACGGCTCTGTTTACAAGAACCTCGTTTACAGTACAAGTTCAACATCACAGAAAGTGAAAAATGGATAAAGAAGTTGTGGTATTTACTTACAAAGCAATATCACTCAGCAATGAAATCTGTGTCATCAGGCCCTTAGCAGCACAATGAGTGGATTCAGGTATGATGATTCTAACTGAAATAAGTCACACAGAAAAAGAAACATCATAAGATATCAGTAATACACGGAATGTAAACTTGGCTACACAAGAACTGAATTACAGAACAGAACAGGGTCTCAAATTTAGAAAACCAACTTATGCTTGCTTAAGGGTAAAGGTGAGTTGGGGTGCTGCATAAAACCAGAGATTGAAATGAGCACAGATAAAGTTCCTTAAGCCAAATATGGAATAGACAAGAGCTACACTTTGCTCAACGAAATGGACTCAACACCGCATATTAAACGCCTAAGAATGTACCTGACTAGCAAGCATCTTAAAACCTATGGATTACTATGTCTCCGAAAGAGAATCAAGCATGTGTACAGGGGCATAAACGCAGCAGTGATAGGATTGGAGAGGTTTGGTGAGCAAATGAAGACCATTTGAAGTCATATTGCATGGTACCCATTCCACGGGTTTCAACTACCCAGGTTTAAGGTATTCTTCCTTCAGCTAAAACATGCATGTGGAACCTAGAGTATGATCAACCATGTGATCGGGAGACGTGTTCAAATATGTCTCAGTTTTCCTCCCCTGGTACTCGGGTGCAACATTCCAGACGCTTTACTAACACTCTCCCCACTTGGAGAGTCAGTCCCTTTAACCTCCTGTTTGGCCCAGTTTGTAATTTCTGCGGAAGATGAACAGGAATAGCGAGAACCAATGAGAGGCTAGCTGGAGGTGTCTGGACGGGCAAATTTAACTCTCATTTCCCACCAGGAAGAGGAATTAACCAAAGGCTCAGCATGCCGGGCCGGAACCAGATTAGGGCCTGAAGCCATCCTGCGGTGTTGCGGCCAGGTCACAAGAAAGCGAGTTGAAGAAAGGAGCTCAGGGGCACTGTAATTCACAAACCTGCAGAGTTATAAATGACAGCTATCGTCCAAAAATAGACTGAAGTAAGGCTGCCAAGAGGACTTGAAAGCGGGGCAGAATTGCAGGAAACCGATTTCAGGAGGTAGACTGGAATTGCATTGAAAGCATAGGAAAAGAGGCAGAACGTCCACAATGATGCACTTGGCCAAAAAGGGCGTATGCGTTTTTTCCTGAATATATTCAGGAAAAAACGCATATGCCCTTTTTGGCCAACCAAGCAAGCTTGCAAAGGAAATCTGCACTACAATGAAGTCTCACTTCCCCCCGGTCAAAAGGGCCATCTGAAAAAAGTGTAAAATCCAGAAAGGCAGGACAGGCCATGGAGAACTGGGAGCCTTGTTATGCGGATGGGCTGGATGTAAATTGCCAACAACCACTCGGGAGAAGTGTATGGTGTTTCCTGAAACATCTAAAAAACAAAGCAACAGAACCTAGGGCACTTCCACTTATGGTCCTACAGCTTAGGGAAATTAAAATCAAAAAGACACAGCCACCCCAAAGTTTGGGACGCCTCTGTTTACAAGAACCTCGTTTACAGTACAAGTTCAACATCGCAGAAAGTGAAAAATGGATAAAGAAGTTGTGGTATTTACTTACAAAGCAATATCACTCAGCAATGAAATCTGTGTCATCAGGCCCTTAGCAGCACAATGAGTGGATTCAGGTATGATGATTCTAACTGAAGTAAGTCACACAGAAAAAGAAACATCATAAGATATCAGTAATACACGGAATGTAAACTTGGCTACACAGGAACTGAATTACAGAACAGAACAGGGTCTCAAATTTAGAAAACCAACTTATGCTTGCTTAAGGGTAAAGGTGAGTTGGGGTGCTGCATAAAACCAGAGATTGAAATGAGTACAGATAAAGTTCCTTAAGTCAAATATGGAATAGACAAGAGCTACTCCTTGCTCAATGAAATGGACTCAACATCGCATATTAAACGCCTAAGAATGTACCTGACTAGTAAGTATCTTAAAACCTATGGATTGCTATGTCTCCGAAAGAGAATCAAGCATGTGTACAGGGGCATAAACGCAGCAGTGATAGGATTGGAGAGGTTCGGTGAGCAAATGAAGACCCTTTGAAGTCATATTGCATGGTACCCATTACACGGGTCTTAACTCTCCAGGTTTAAGGTATTCTTCCTTCAGCTAAAACATGCATGTGGAACCCAAGTATGATCAACCATGTGAACGGGAGACGTGTTCAAATATGTCTCAGTTTTCCTCCCCTGGTACTCGGGTGCAACATTCCAGACGCTTTACTAACACTCTCCCCACTTGGAGAGTCAGCGCCTTTAACCTCCTGTTTGGCCCAGTTTGCAATTTCTGCGGAAGATGAACAGGAATAGCGAGAACCAATGAGAGACTAACTGGAGGTGTCTGGACGGGCAAATTTAACTCTCATTTCCCACCAGGAAGAGGAAATAACCAAAGGCTCAGCGTGCCGTGCCGGAACCAGATTGGAGCCTGAAGCCATCCTGCGGTGTTGCGGCCAGCTCAAAAGAAAGCGAGTTGAAGAAAGGAGCTCAGGGGCACTGTAATTCACAAACCTGCAGAGTTATAAATGACAGCTATCGTCCAAAAATAGACTGAAGTAAGGCTGCCAAGAGGACTTGAAAGCGGGGCAGAATTGCAGGAAACCGATTTCAGGAGGTAGACTGGAATTGCATTGAAAGCATAGGAAAAGAGGCAGAACGTCCACAATGATGCACTTGGCCAAAAAGGGCGTATGCGTTTTTTCCTGAATATATTCAGGAAAAAACGCATACGCCCTTTTTGGCCAACCAAGCAAGCTTGCAAAGGAAATCTGCACTACAATGAAGTCTCACTTCCCCCGGTCAAAAGGGCCATCTGAAAAAAGTGTAAAATCCAGAAAGGCAGGACAGGCCATGGAGAACTGGGAGCCTTGTTATGCTGATGGGCGGGATGTAAATTGCCAACAACCACTCGGGAGAAGTGTATGGTGTTTCCTGAAACATCTAAAAAACAAAGCAACAGAACCTAGGGCACTTCCACTTATGGTCCTACAGCTTAGGGAAATTAAAATCAAAAAGAAACAGCCACCCCAAAGTTTCGGACGCCTCTGTTTACAAGAACCTCGTTTACAGTACAAGTTCAACATCGCAGAAAGTGAAAAATGGATAAAGAAGTTGTGGTATTTACTTACAAAGCAATATCACTCAGCAATGAAACCTGTGTCATCAGGCCCTTAGCAGCACAATGAGTGGATTCAGGTATGATGATTCTAACTGAAGTAAGTCACACAGAAAAAGAAACATCATAAGATATCAGTAATACACGGAATGTAAACTTGGCTACACAGGAACTGAATTACAGAACAGAACAGGGTCTCAAATTTAGAAAACCAACTTATGCTTGCTTAAGGGTAAAGGTGAGTTGGGGTGCTGCATAAAACCAGAGATTGAAATGAGCACAGATAAAGTTCCTTAAGTCAAATATGGAATAGACAAGAGCTACTCCTTGCTCAACGAAATGGACTCAACACCGCATATTAAACGCCTAAGAATGTACCTGACTAGTAAGTATCGTAAAACCTATGGATTGCTATGTCTCCAAAAGAGAATCAAGCATGTGTACAGGGGCATAAACGCAGCAGTGATAGGATTGGAGAGGTTCGGTGAGCAAATGAAGACCCTTTGAAGTCATATTGCATGGTACCCATTACACGGGTCTTAACTCTCCAGGTTTAAGGTATTCTTCCTTCAGCTAAAACATGCATGTGGAACCCAAGTATGATCAACCATGTGAACGGGAGACGTGTTCAAATATGTCTCAGTTTTCCTCCCGTGGTACTCGGGTGCAACATTCCAGACGCTTTACTAACACTCTCCCGACTTGGAGAGTCAGTCCCTTTAACCTCCTGTTTGGCCCAGTTTGCAATTTCTGCGGAAGATGAACAGGAATAGCGAGAACCAATGAGAGACTAGCTGGAGGTGTCTGGACGGGCAAATTTAACTCTCATTTCCCACCAGGAAGAGGAAATAACCAAAGGCTCAGCGTGCCGTGCCGGAACCAGATTAGGGCCTGAAGCCATCCTGCGGTGTTGTGGCCAGCTCAAAAGAAAGCGAGTTGAAGAAAGGAGCTCAGGGGCACTGTAATTCACAAACCTGCAGAGTTATAAATGACAGCTATCGTCCAAAAATAGACTGAAGTAAGGCTGCCAAGAGGACTTGAAAGCGGGGCAGAATTGCAGGAAACCGATTTCAGGAGGTAGACTGGAATTGCATTGAAAGCATAGGAAAAGAGGCAGAACGTCCACAATGATGCACTTGGCCAAAAAGGGCGTATGCGTTTTTTCCTGAATATATTCAGGAAAAAACGCATATGCCCTTTTTGGCCAACCAAGCAAGCTTGCAAAGGAAATCTGCACTACAATGAAGTCTCACTTCCCCCCGGTCAAAAGGGCCATCTGAAAAAAGTGTAAAATCCAGAAAGGCAGGACAGGCCATGGAGAACTGGGAGCCTTGTTATGCTGATGGGCGGGATGTAAATTGCCAACAACCACTCGGGAGAAGTGTATGGTGTTTCCTGAAACATCTAAAAAACAAAGCAACAGAGCCTAGGGCACTTCCACTTATGGTCCTATAGCTTAGGGAAATTAAAATCAAAAAGACACAGCCACCCCAAAGTTTGGAACGGCTCTGTTTACAAGAACCTCGTTTACAGTACAAGTTCATCATCGCAGAAAGTGAAAAATGGATAAAAAACTTGTGGTACTTACGTACAATGCAGTATCACTCAGCAATGAAATCTATGTCATCAGGCCCGTAGCAGCATAATGAGTAGATTCAGGTACGATGATTCTAACTGAAAAAAGTCACACAGAAAAAGAAACATCATAAGATATCACTAATACACGGAATGTAAACTTGGCTACACAGGAACTGAATTCCAAAACAGAAAAGGTTCTCAAATTTGAAAACCAACTTATGCTTGCTTAAGGGGAAAGGTGAGTTGGGTTGCTGCATAAAACCAGAGATTGAAATGAGCACAGATAAAGTTCCTTAAGCCAAATATGGAATAGACAAGAGCTACTCCTTGCTCAACGAAATGGACTCAACACCGCATATTAAACGCCTAAGAATGTACCTGACTAGTAAGTATCTTAAAACCTATGGATTGCTATGTCTCTGAAAGAGAATCAAGCATGTGTACAGGGGCCTAAACGCAGCAGTGATAGGATTGGAGAGGTTCGGTGAGCAAATGAAGACCCTTTGAAGTCATATTGCATGGTACCCATTTCACGGGTTTCAACTACCCAGGTTTTAGGTATTCTTCCTTCAGCTAAAACATGCATGTGAACCCAAGTATGATCAACCATGTGAACGGGAGACGTGTTCAAATATGTCTCAGTTTTCCTCCCCTGGTACTCGGGTGCAACATTCCAGACGCTTTACTAACACTCTCCCCACTTGGAGAGTCAGCGCCTTTAACCTCCTGTTTGGCCCAGTTTGCAATTTCTGCGGAAGATGAACAGGAATAGCGAGAACCAATGAGAGGCTAGCTGGAGGTGTCTGGACGGGCAAATTTAACTCTCATTTCCCACCAGGAAGAGGAAATAACCAAAGGCTCAGCGTGCCGTACCGGAACCAGATTAGGGCCTGAAGCCATCCTGCGGTGTTGCGGCCAGGTCACAAGAAAGCGAGTTGAAGAAAGGAGCTCAGGGGCACTGTAATTCAGAAACCTGCAGAGTTATAAATGACAGCTATCGTCCAAAAATAGACTGAAGTAAGGCTGCCAAGAGGACTTGAAAGCGGGGCAGAATTGCAGGAAACCGATTTCAGGAGGTAGACTGGAATTGCATTGAAAGCATAGGAAAAGAGGCAGAACGTCCACAATGATGCACTTGGCCAAAAAGGGCGTATGCGTTTTTTCCTGAATATATTCAGGAAAAAACGCATACGCCCTTTTTGGCCAACCAAGCAAGCTTGCAAAGGAAATCTGCACTACAATGAAGTCTCACTTCCCCCCGGTCAAAAGGGCCATCTGAAAAAAGTGTAAAATCCAGAAAGGCAGGACAGGCCATGGAGAACTGGGAGCCTTGTTATGCTGATGGGCGGGATGTAAATTGTCAACAATCACTCTGGAGAAGTGTATGGTGTTTCCTGAAACATCTAAAAAACAAAGCAACAGAGCCTAGGGCACTGCCACTTATGGTCCTACAGCTTAGGGAAATTAAAATCAAAAAGACACAGCCACCCCAAAGTTTGGGACGCCTCTGTTTACAAGAACCTCGTTTACAGTACAAGTTCAACATCGCAGAAAGTGAAAAATGGATAAAGAAGTTGTGGTATTTACTTACAAAGCAATATCACTCAGCAATGAAATCTATGTCATCAGGCCCTTAGCATCACAATGAGTGGATTCAGGTATGATGATTCTAACTGAAATAAGTCACACAGAAAAAGAAACATCATAAGATATCAGTAATACACGGAATGTAAACTTGGCTACACAGGAACTGAATTACAGAACAGAACAGGGTCTCAAATTTAGAAAACCAACTTATGCTTGCTTAAGGGTAAAGGTGAGGTGGGGTGCTGCATAAAACCAGAGATTGAAATGAGCACAGATAAATTTCCTTAAGTCAAATATGGAATAGACAAGAGCTACTCCTTGCTCAACGAAATGGACTCAACACCGCATACTAAACGCCTAAGAATGTACCTGAATAGTAAGTATCGTAAAACCTATGGATTGCTATGTCTCCAAAAGAGAATCAAGCATGTGTACAGGGGCATAAACGCAGCAGTGATAGGATTGGAGAGGTTCGGTGAGCAAATGAAGACCCTTTGAAGTCATATTGCATGGTACCCATTACACGGGTCTCAACTCTCAAGGTTTAAGGTATTCTTCCTTCAGCTAAAACATGCATGTGGAACCCAAGTATGATCAACCATGTGATCGGGAGACGTGTTCAAATATGTCTCAGTTTTCCTCCCCTGGTACTCGGGTGTAACATTCCAGACGCTTTGCTAACACTCTCCCCACTTGGAGAGTCAGCGCCTTTAACCTCCTGTTTGGCCCAGTTTGCAATTTCTGCGGAAGATGAACAGGAATAGCGAGAACCAATGAGAGGCTAGCTGGAGGTGTCTGGACGGGCAAATTTAACTCTCATTTCCCACCAGGAAGAGGAATTAACCAAAGGCTCAGCATGCCGGGCCGGAACCAGATTAGGGCCTGAAGCCATCCTGCGGTGTTGCGGCCAGGTCACAAGAAAGCGAGTTGAAGAAAGGAGCTCAGGGGCACTGTAATTCACAAACCTGCAGAGTTATAAATGACAGCTATCGTCCAAAAATAGACTGAGGTAAGGCTGCCAAGAGGACTTGAAAGCGGGGCAGAATTGCAGGAAACCGATTTCAGGAGGTAGACTGGAATTGCATTGAAAGCATAGGAAAAGAGGCAGAACGTCCACAATGATGCACTTGGCCAAAAAGGGCGTATGCGTTTTTTCCTGAATATATTCAGGAAAAAACGCATACGCCCTTTTTGGCCAACCAAGCAAGCTTGCAAAGGAAATCTGCACTACAATGAAGTCTCACTTCCCCTCGGTCAAAAGGGCCATCTGAAA